>NC_139692.1:43949306-44436461 GCF_964106915.1 Podarcis gaigeae | reverse complement strand
CCCAATTTAGCTAGAAGCGGGTAGAGTTATATTTGGGGGGGGGGGGCGGATTTGATCCAACTTGTTTCGATTCGGCATGTGAAAGAAACCAGTCACTCGTAAGAGGGGCCTGTACCCGTGGATCTCTGTTCTGAGGCCAGTGAGCTGCACAGAGATGCAACGGGAAGCTTCTTCCAAGGTCAAATGATTCTAGTGTGCCTCTTCACTGGGAGAAATTGGAAGGAGGCAACCCCAGAGCGTGGAAACCTCCAGAGCTGCAGCAGGCAGCCTCTTCTCTGAGCTCTAGTTGTTACCTACGTAATGCTGTTTCTAATGGTAAGTTCTGCATGGGCCTAGTGAGGTGAGGTGAGAATATTCTTGAAAATGAGAATATTCTTGAGAATATTCTCTGCTAGAAAATTCTCCAGTTTACAAACTGTAAATTCTAATGTTAGAACCAGTTTTACAATCCACTTTTTAAAAATCTAGTAAATAATAAGTCAAGCTGTGACACTGCCAGTGTAAGTAATGAGTAACGATTTTTTTTAATCCAGTTACATTACTGAGCATTGTGTCATTCACCATTGGCAGTTCTAAAATGTGAGCTACAGAAAACATTTATTTTTTAAGTTTTAAAAATGTTATTCATTTAATTTGATGAACATTTGAATTTGCAAGACTGACATACTGAAATATATTATCATATAATAATACATTTAATGTTACTGGCTTCTTTTTATATGTATGCATATAGTTTTATTTATCAACTATATTAACTAATTATGCCATTTTCAATTATTAAAATGATATCATTTTCAATGCATTAAAATGAATATTCTCCTATTTTAAATGAATTTCTCTAATATTCTCATTAATCAAGAATATTCTCCAAAATATTATTCCTGAGAGTTTAACATCACTACATGGGCCTTGAACAACACTAGTGTGTCCTGGCTTGTGGTTTGGGGGGCATTTGAATCATGTCAAGGTTACAAATTTAAGCTGGTCTCAAGGACAGTTTTCTTTTTTTGCCAAAATGGTCTACAGGAAATGGATCCAAGAAATGGCAGCTCTGTGATGCGAACTACCTAACAAATCAATTTCCTGGCTTATCGGGTGGTGGCGGGAGAAGGAAAGGAACCATGACAGCAAATCAGCGCTCAGATCTGCTGCAGGGTGAATGTGCCTCAAATGTGGCAAGCTTTAAAAATATTAGCAAAATGCCCAACTACCATAATGGAGTGGATCGCTGGGGAAAAGTTCTGGGGGTTGCAGGCCTCAGTGTGTACGAAATAAATCCTTTCCAGCTGAGTTTGGACATTGTAGGTCCCTATACATGTTCCCAGAATAGATATGAGGTCTCTCATTCATTACTTTTATCATTAAGACCAAAGTGCCCCTGAACCAGGGATAGACGTGTGACTAAAGGCACAGTTGACTAGAGGCAACAGACCATCTGTCCCAATGCTGCCCCTTTCACAGTTAAAGGGGGGGGTTGGAAGGGGGCTATTAGTTTAACAGCAAAAAGTGTTTGCATAAAGGTTCTGAACCTCTCTGCCTGAAATCAGTTGCTCCAGAGGCTTTTCACCATTCCTCGCTGGGAAGAGAGAAGGGGCTGCTTCAGGCAGCAGATGGGCATAAGAAGAGTCCTGCGGGATCAGGCCCATGGCCCATCTAGAACAGCATCCTGTTTTCACAGGGGCCAACCAGATTCCAGTAGGAAACCCACAAGCAGAACTCCGGGTGCAAGAACACTCTCCCCTCCTGCTGTTTCCTGCAGCTGGTATTCAGAAGCACGGAAGTGACAGAAGGGCATTGGAAGGGAGAACAGTGTTTGTTCCCCCTGCGGTGGAGAACGATACGCAGGAAGATGCCTTATACTGAGTGAGACAACTGGTCCATCTAGTTCAGTATTGTCTACACTGACCGGTAGACTCTTCCAAGGTTTCAGGCAGAGCGTCTGTCCCATTCCTACCTGGAGTTCCCCAGAACTGAACCTAGGACCCGTTGTCTGCAAAGCGTATGCTCTACCGATGAGCTGTGGGCCTTCCCCAAATATTATCACCCTGTCGCCTGGCCAGCTTTAACCAAGGGGACACTACCTCGCCCTTCGCCCTGCAGCAACTCAACTTAGAGGGAGGGGAGCCCTCGGAAGATGGGGGTCTTCGGGAGTCACGAGGAGCCACTTGATACAGGAGCATGTGGGAAAGCAGCACAGTCACATCTAGCTGGGCCTTGACACAAAGCCGCCTGCCCCCCTCCCCCAGCGATGAGGGTGCTCCCCTCCTTACCTCTGCGTGTCAGAGATGCACCACCAGGCCCAGGCCCAGCCGCCGTAGACATACTGCTTCTCGTCCGACCCGCAGCAACCACCTGCAGAGGAAGCAGAGAGAGAGGGGTTGGGAACGGGCGCTTTATTTCGTCTATAACGCTCCGAAGGATGCCCACCGTTCCAAAGGGGAGGCCTTTCCAGGGCAACCAGCAAAGCAGTGAAAAGCTAAAGGCAATGGTATGCCCAATATGATGGCAGCAGAGCCCAGATATGTCAAACTGCAACAGACCTGTTTAAACCCTGCCTCCATTTCTGTTCCCTTCCATCTGCCTGCGTTTCCAGATTGTAAGCATCTCGTTCTTTGTAAATCGAAAAGGGCGTAAGGAGAGCTTGAGAGCTCAGGCCAATGGACCTGCTAGTCCAGGATCCTGTCCTCACAGTGGTCCAAAGAGATGCCCCGGTGGGAAGTCCGCAAGCAGGACTTGAGCACACCAGAGCCCTCTCCCTTGCTGTCCTAAGATTCTAGTCCTCATGATCATAAATAAAGGAGTGGTTTAATTAGGAAAATAGGAAGCCGCCTTTTCAGAAGCCAACTGGTCCATGGAAGGTGGTGGACTCTCCTTCACTGGAGGTTTTTGAACACAGGTTAGAGGGTCATCTATCAGGAATGCTTTAGCTATGATTCCTGCATTGCAGGGGGTTGGACTAGATGACCTCTGGTGTTCCTTCCAACTATGATTCTATGACACGAGCACCAGAGTTCTCTTCCCTCCTGCAGTTTCCAACAACTGACATTCAGAAGCACTGCAGTCTCCAATTGTGGAGACAGGACACTCATGGCTAACAGCCATCCAGCCCTCTCCTCCATGGATCTGTCCATCCACCTTTTAAAGTCATCCTAGTTTGTGGAAAACATTGTTTTTCACAGTTGAACTACGTACTGTGTGAAGAAGCCCTTTCTTTTCTCTGTCCTGAATCTTTCAACATTCAGCTTCATGGGATGCCCACAAGTTCCAGTCTTATAAGGGAGAAAAGCTCTTCTCTATCTACTTCCTCTCTGCTAGGCATAATTCAATAAAATATAATTGCAAAGGAAGAGTATACATGAGTAGCCAACAGTTGCAGGGAGAAAGTCAGGCAGCCAAAGCTCAGAATTAGCTCAGGCTTGCAAGAGAGGTTGAAAACAGTAACAAAAGGTTTCATTAGCTATGCTCCTCTGCATGCAGAAAATGGGGGAAAAGCTATTGGGTGAAGGTGGAACAGTTCAACACCTACTTTGCCTCTGTCTACACCCAAAAGGAAAGCAGTGCCCAATCTGGGGATAACAGAATAAACAATGGAAGGAGGGAGCTGCAGCCCACGATAGGAAAATAGGTAGTGAGGGAACACCTAGCTACTTTAAATGAATTCAAATCTCCAGGGCCTGATGAGCTGCACCTAATGATACTAAAGGAGCGGGCAGGTATAATCTCAGAGCCTCTTTCTATAATATTTGAGAATTCTTGGGGAATTCTCCCTGTAGATTGGAGGGGGGCAACTGTTGTCTCCATCATCCAGAGAGAGGAGCCATCCCAGTTATAACGGCTGGCCTCCAGGAGCCTCTGGGGCACAGATAATTAAGCAGTCGGTGTGTGACCACTTAGAAAATGGTGCAGCAAGAGTTTCTCACAGACAAGTCATCCAGATAAATTTCTTTCTTTTTTTTAACTTTAAACTTCTCTGTTGGGGGGATGCACAACTGCCTGCAACTACCCTTAATTTTCTCATTGTCTCGGCAGCCATAGGAGACGCTTGCTTTCCACTTTAAAAAATAATAATTAAAAAGCAAGTTCTCAGAACTTCAGAAATAGCCATATGCAGCTTAATGGATAAGAAACAGGAGCAGGTGGGGGCTGGCACCATAGGACACTCCCCCCTCTATCACACACACTCCCACCCAGGCCCAGTGCAATTTCCTGCTGCAGCTGTGCAGGAAAGATTAAATCAGGAGAGGGAGCCAAGAGATCACCTATGACCGAATTGGTGCAGAGCCATTCAGAAGCTCTCCTCCTCCTCCTCTGGCAGGAAGGCAGGGAACTGGGCCAGTTCCCATTCCTCTGCGCGTGACCCACGCCTGTGACTTTCTCAACCTCAGGGCTCTGCCAACTGTGTTTTGCAGCACACCGCCCTCAGCAGACGGCCCCCCACAGCTCAGGAAGATTTTGGAAGCAGAGGAGGAAGGAAGCATTCCGGTCCCTACCCGGCCCAGAAGGAGCTTTTATTAGGTCGTTTGATTGGAAAACGAATATTGTACCCCCCACCCCCCGCCTTTCCACTCCTGCACTTCCGTCAAATCTCCAGCTCCTTGAACGCCTTTGTGAATCAATTCTGCCCAATCGTTCAGATTGATTGCAGTCGTCTCTTAGAGGAAAACCGAAATAAAATATATTCAGAACAAGCAAGGAAACCAACGGCAAACAGTGAACACCCTGTCCCTTCAGAGCTGTTTTTGGCGTTAACACACCCCTCCTTGGGAGATGGCGAGGCACCTGGGTGCTTTAAGAGTCTGAATGCCAATAACCCACCGTGGAATCAGAAGGGGTCTGGAAGAACCAGTAGTTTCAAAGCAAGTCTGCCCGCTCTCAGGGACTGCAGTACCTAGTAAAGGGGACCTAACGGTAAAGGTAAAGAGACCCCTGACCATGAGCTCCAGTCATGGCTGACTCTGGGGTTGCGGCGCTCATCTCGCTTTATTGGCCGAGGGAGCCGGCGTACAGCTTCCGGGTCATGTGGCCAGCAGGACTAAGCCACTTCTGGCGAACCAGAGCAGCACACGGGAACGCCGTTTACCTTCCCACCGGTGTGGTACCTATTTTATCTACTTGAACTTTGATGTGCTTTCAAACAGCTAGGATGGCAGGAGCAGGGACCGAGCAACGGGAGCTCATCCTGTCGCGGGGATTTGAACCACCAACCTTCTGATCGGCAAGTCCTAGGCTCTGTGGTTTAACCTACAGCACCACCCACGTCCCGTGAAAAGGAACCTAGAACTTTCCAAATCCCTGAGAAAAATCCAAAAACTCCAGTGGGCCTCCAAGATGTCGGTGGGAGGGCGCCTGCGGTGCATGAGAGAGGTGCCAGGTTCAATCCCCAGTGGCATCTCCAGGAAGGAGACCCCATGTCTGAAACCCTGGAGAGCTGCTGCTAGTCAGTGTAGGCTATAGTGAGCGAGAGGGACGCATGGCCTAGCTCAAGAGCTACTCAGAAACTGGAGGAATGGAGTCTTACTTTAAGGGATGGCTTGTGCAGCTCAGCGGCAGATCAGCTACAGAAGCTCCAAGGTTCAATCCCCGGTGACATCTCCAGGCAGGGTTGGGAATGGACTCTGCCCGGAACCCTGGAGAGCCACTGCTGCCAGCAAGTGTAGACAACACTGAGGTAGGTGGGCCAAAGGTCTGACTCAAGAGAGGGCAGCTTCCTCTGCTGCTCATTAACCAGGCACTTTCCTTCAGCACCCAGGACTCTGGAGCTCCCCCTGGCTGTTCATTCACTTGCAAAAAAAAAACCCCTCCATTGCCAAATGCAGCCCTGCAGGCAAGAACTTCATCAGCAGGGGATGGGGGCTAGTTCAGAAGGCGAAAGCAGCCAGAATTCAGGTGGACTGGTTATTCCTCCACCCCAAAGCAGAAAATATTGCGGGGGGGGGGGGGGGTGTAGTAGCAAATGATGATGCTATTTTGGGGAGGGGAGGGAGGTGGAGAGGAAAGGAGGACTGGCACTGAGAAAGGCTGGCCAGCCACACCCGCTGCTGTTTTCTTCATTCTGCCTCAGGGAGGTCCCTGCTGGCTGTGTAATCAGATTTGCTCAGATGGAAGGAAAAGTGCAGCCAGCAGGCGAGATCCTGGGAGACAACGTTAGAAACGGAGATATGAAAGCGAGGGGCTAGATGGCACCTTAAACCGAGGTTATGGGCGCAACAACGGAATGTCTAGGTGTACTTTTTAATAACAAGAATACAAAGCTGAAAATGAATGAACTGCAGCTAAAACATTTTGTTCATTTTTCACATGGTCTAGTCCTTCCCCTGCCCACACACCTAATATTCTTAAGTGGGTCTCTTCTCCAGTCTTCAGAGAGTGACTGAAAGCGGGGAGGAAGAAAAAGGTCCTCCTTTCCTTCCACTCCACAGTTTTAACCTGAAATCCTAGGTGCAGTACTGAGCCCAGAGCTCAGGAACCCTCCCCTGGGGACCAAGGGACCACTATGAGCAGATCATCCCAGTTCCTTTGCCATTTTGGAGTACTGATGAGGCGCTCTCTCTCTCTCTCTCTCTCTCTCTCTCTCTCTCTCTCTCTCTCTCCTGTTATTTGTATAAATTAAAAAGGACTTTGCAGCTCGCTCTCTGTTTGTTTTTTAGAGAGTCACACACAAGCACAGCAAGGTCCACAATCACAGAATGTCGACTAACTTCCTTATGGAAAGACATTCTGGATTATTTTTTTTAAATATACCTTTAAATCTGTGAATTTTCACAGGAGAATTATGACTGTGACTCTCACATACGATGAAACACTTGAGACCACGTACATTTTTCTTTATTACAAGCTTATGGGGTCCTTCTTATATCCTTCTCTTTTGTATTGTTTTGTTTTGCAATGTATTTAACTCTCTGTTTCCCTTATCCACTTTATAGTATTTGTACACATTTTCCTGCATTACCAAACTGTACGTGTATATATATATATATATATACACTTTGTGATATATCTCATATACAGTATTGCGATGTTTAGCTGGTCAGATATCGCCCAGCCCCTAGGCCTTATTTCGAAATGCAACTTTGAAACTCTTCTCAAACAGGGTGACAATAAAGGCTTAGTTGTAAACCTACTCATACTAAATTGGCACGGTGGTGGAATCTGGGGCTACACAAGAGAGGAGGGGGGTGACCCGCTTGTGATCTTCCAGAGGTACCTGAACAGCTGCTGGAAAGAACAAAGCATACTCGCTTGATGCAGCAGCAAGGGTTTCACCTCCTGGGTTGAAAATACTACATCTCCTAATTACATGCAGCTTGGTATGTAAAGGAAGCAGAGCAGGGCTTGGAGAGGAAGGTCCCTCCCCCCCCTGCCTAGAGAGCTCTCCCAAACAAGGGTTTGGAGGGGGAGAAGGGAAGCAGAGCAAAACAGAGGCTGCTCCTCCCTCTCTGCTGCTATGTCTTGGCAAAAGGAATCCTGATTCCCGAAAAGATAGCAGCTGTTGGAAAGGAGCCCACCTCTCTCCAGAGAAAGGCTGTTGCACAACGGCCTGTCCTTCCTTACAAGCTAACGGGAATTTTTGCAACAGGCTGCCAGCACAGACGCAAAGTGGGTCACGGGTTCATCCATCTAATCTCATTTAGACGGAGAAATAAAGACAGGCAGTGCTCATGCTGCATCTCTGGGCAACTGCAGGCTGGTGTGCCAGTTTAAGGGCCAGCCAGCAATTTTGGCAAACGGTCCCCTAAGCCACCAGCAGAGGCACAACCCACACCTCAACAAAAGCAGCAAAGCAAACACAGATTGTTTGCTTGGGAGTTAAAATAGAACAAGGCAGCATGAACAGTCCAGCTGCCAGGTTATTGTGGACTTGTCTCGGGGGCTCAACATTCCCTGCAAACATTGGAAAATGCAGGAGACACACTCACTCCACTGCAAGACTTCACGCCACAGGTGGGCTGCAGATTAGTAAGGGGGCCTCAGTTTAAACCTAGTCCAGCCTGCCACAAAAACTAGCTGGGGAAGCCATTCCCTGTGACGGAAGGAAGCAATTATTCCATCCTAATAGGTTAGTTAGGGACGCGGGTGGCGCTGTGGGTAAAACCTCAGTGCCTAGGGCTTGCCGATCGCATGGTCGGCGGTTCGAATCCCCGTGGCGGGGTGGGCTCCCGTTGTTCGGTCCCAGCTCCTGCCCACCTAGCAGTTCGAAAGCACCTCAAAAGTGCAAGTAGATAAATAGGGACCGCTTTATAGCGGGAAGGTAAACAGTGTTTCCGTGTGCTGTGCTGGTGCTAGTTCGTCAGAGCAGCTTCGTCACACTGGCCATGTGACCCGGAAGTGTCTCCGGACAGCGCTGGCCCCCGGCCTTTTAAGTGAGATGGACGCACAACCCTAGAGTCGGACACGACTGGCCCGTACAGGCAGGGGTACCTTTACCTTTTTAATAGGTTAGTTAGTACCTTGTCAGCACTGGGTGAATGCAACTCTCACCCTGATTATGATGCTTTGAGGTAGGATTTAAACAAGCAAAAATCCTCCAGAAATCTTTCCCTGGCAACAGTTCTCCTGGCGCCACGTGCTAGTTAGGTGTAAGTTTTTTATATTCATTTGTTATACCATTGGATTTCTTGAGGAAGAGGTGCTGGGGCCCAGCCCCTGCTGGAAGCCACAGGACTCCCGTAGCGGAGTCATGGGGCCTTATCCAAGATATGGAGCGCCAGGATGTGGTTACTCAAATCAGAGGCATGTTGATTACTTCATGTCCTCATTGCAGAGAGAGGGCAGGGTGGGATGACTCTGGCACTGGAAGAAGGTTCAGGGTTTCAATTTGATTAAGTCTTCTGCTCGCAAGGCTCCAGGCCTCCTGACACGCACAGGAACACAGCCTGCATTCATCTGCTGCTGGACACGGACCAATCCTGCAGTGCTAAGAACGCTTCCCATTTCAAAAAGTGCCCAGAAAGCAGATGGGAAATGCTGTCCAGTAACACCATAGACCCTTGGATCACCATTTTCTCCTATCAAGGGCAAGCTGGCAACACAACTTGCGAGCACAGCCTGCCTGCCTGCCACAAGACTGGGGGAGGAGTGGGGGGAAATCCAGGACTGATCATGTCTCTTGAGGGCTGGTAGCATGCAGACAACAGAAATGTATGCTAATATGCCTGTACAAATTCACACAAGATAACTGGGGTCAGCCTTGTTACTCCTACACTGGAAAATACCAGCTAATAATAGTAATTTAAACAAATACTAATTTTATTATCTAGCTGGGTTTCCCAACCAACCTGGGCAGCTTCCAGCACATATAAAAAGATAACAAAATGTCAAACATTAAAAACTTCCTGATACAGGGCTGCCTTCAGATGTCTTCTAAAAGTTGTGTAGTTCTTTAGCTCCCCTGCATTTGATGGGAGGGCATTCCACAGGGTAGATGCCACTACCGAGAAGCCCCTCTGCCTGGTTCCCTGCAACTTCACTTCTTGCAGGGAGGGAACTGTTATAAGGCCCTTGGAGTTGGATCTCAGTGTCCAGGCTGAATGATGGGGGTGGAGACGCTCCTTCAGGTGTAATGAAGTTTAAGAGGAGTGCAATTATAAAGCATCAAATTAAACAGGTATTTGTACAGGCTAAGGTTTTATCTTCCATGTGAAAGAGGCTACTAGTGGGAAGTTGATGCTCTGTGGGCATATGTGAAATGAGGGAAGCCTCTGGGTCATGAACTCACAGTGCAGCTACTCGACTCTCAGTCCCCACGTCTACAATTTGGGAGAATTGTACTGCTCTACGTTACAGAGCTATTGGGAGGATTACAATGACTACATACATGTGGTTTGAGTGCTCTGGAACATGGTATATAAAATGCTAAAAGCTAATGCTGGTGTATTTCCATCCCACACTGTTCCCGTCCGAAGTCTAGGCAGGGGTGGGGTTCTCCCTGCCTATCAGAACTTCCAAGCAGGCAAGGAAGGACCGTAGCGCAGCAGCAGAGCACCTGCTTTGCCTGGAGAAGGTCCCGGGTTCAATCCCCTGATTCTCCAGTTAAAAACATACCAGGGAGCAGAGAGAGTGGAAGATCCGTAGTTGCCCAAGACCCTGGAAGAGCCGCTGCCAGTCAGAGTAGACAACACAAGGCAGAGGATTAGTGGCTTGACTCAGTAGGCAGATCCTCATCTGCAGAGGTTGGCCATCTGCCAGGGATTCTTTAGCTCTGATTCTTGCATTGCAAGGGGTTGGACTAGATGATCCTTGGGCTCCCTTCCAACTCCACAATTCCGTTATTCCATGTCTGTAACAGGATTAACCTGCACAGCCATCGTTCATGGAAGATACACTCTGCCCATGTTCATGTTATATTCCATATTTTCTTTCCAGACCACTCGAGGCCATTTCCTTCCCAAACAGAAAAAAGTAGGAGGGTGTGGTGGTTATTAAGAGTGCTATGTTTTCCCCAGAATGATTTTCCATCTACTGCAGTAGCTTTGGCTACACTGAGACAGTAATAAAGGGGAGAATGGAGGCTCTCAAGGGAGGTGGAGGCTCCCATCACCAACACACACACACACACACCCTGACTGCTTTTACGAGCTGAACTGGCCTCTTCCAATTGTAATCACAGCAACTCACACCTTTTTCCCCCTGAAAATAACATACTGGGCTACAAATCATGTATTCTGCCTTGGAAATGTGTTCCTGTAAAGCTCAGATACTTGGCAGAGAAAACATTCAGAGGCACCCCCATCCTATTAACTGCATTATCATACCAAAGCGCGGTTATGGAAAATGGTAAGTGGGTTGCAGGATCCTCATGAACCAGGAAGAAAACATTTCAGGAGATGCACAAATACAATCAATCTAAGTTGCATTTTCATACAACTGTTTCCCATCAAGCAAAAGCACCTGCCCACTTTAATATGCCTCAGATGAAAACAGGAAGCATTCAGCACCATTTTCTTAAGAGAAGTTCAAATCACTGAGAAATGGATCCCTAACTAATTTTGCAGTTTGTGTCAGGAGCGGATGGGAGCTTACCTGAATGCAAACCAGCTAATGCTCAGTTCAAGCGCTATAGATCCCATGGCACACATTGCGTCACTGTTGTGATTATTATTCATAAACAAAAAACCCAAGGCCTTATGGGGAGCTCGGTGCTGTACAAGGTGGGTTGTGTGTGTGATATTAATATTAATGCTAATTTCAAATTTCTAAAGAACTGTACACTTTTTTTAATACAGAGACCAAGTGGCAGGGAAAATATGTGTGCATGTTTTCCAGAGACAAAGGCTGTGTTCATTTTTGTTGCAGCAAAACCAACAAATAATCTTATGCCATAATAAGAGTTGTTAGTCTTTAAGGTGCCATAAACAAGACTATTGTGTAGGTCTTGGGTTTGGTTCCCCCCCCCCCCATATTAGGTGGTATATAAATGCCACAAATGGTGTCTCCCTGTGTTAAGAGAGATCTCTGCATACTTTTGTGTTTATGTACATGAGTATATATTTATGGGGGGTGTACAAGAGAGAAATATCTTTGTATATGTAAATAACACTCTTTCTGTTGCTGCAAACATAGCATATATACAATATAAATAAATGTGCACAGGAGAGATGTGATATACCTATATATGCATGATATAGATATCTGTGAATGTGTGCAATACGTGTAAGAGAGATATCAGTGTGTGTCTGTAAGAAAGATGTGTTTGCAATGTGTGTGCAAGCGTAAGAGAGCTCTGTGTGTATGGGCTCTATGCTGTTTGCATAAGCAATCTCTGCGTGTGTTCATAAGAGAAATCCTATGGGTGGGTGCATAAGAGAAATCTCTGTGTAAACGCGTGCTGTGCTGTGCTGTTGGTGCGAGATCCGTGTGTGCTGTCTACCCATCCGTGTGCAGGCGTGGGAAAAATCTACGTGCGCGTGCCCTCTCTGTGCGAGAGACACCTGCGCATTTGTACATGCTGTGCCGTTTGTGTAACAGGGAGATCTCCGTGTGCCTGGGATAGATGCGCGTGTGTGCTTGTGCAAGAGAAATCTCTGCGTACCTGTCTGCTCCCGTGTCAGAGAGCGCTGTGTGCATGCAGGCATGCACGTGTGTGTGTGTGTGGGTCCTATATGTGTCCCCACAGAGGGGAGGGATAAAGCCCCCCCCAGGCCTCACCCAATTCAAGGAGGAAGACCCCCCCCCCGGGAGGGAAGGAGGAAGGAGAACAGCAGGAAGGAAGAAGAGGGCGAGGCAGACCTTCAAGGCAGACGACGAGCTGCGGGGGGAGGGGGGGCCTCAGCGTCCCTCCCCCCCTTGAGGAAAACAAGCCCCCCCCCTCACGCTCCCCCCCATGGTCTCCTTACCTGACACGACGAGGGCCTCGTTGGGCCCCACCGTGTGGCAGTTGCCCATGGCGACTCGACCCAGCCAACGCCAAGCAGCAGCCCGCCCCCTCCCACCGACCACCACGGCGCACGCGCACTGCGCTCCGCCCGATTAACGGGTCGGGGGGAATCTTCGGGAGGAGCGGCAGCGGCGGCACCGCCTCCTTCCTCGGCTCCTCCCCCGCCCCCGAAGGCTCCGCCCACAGGAAGCGCGTCCGAGGGTGGGGGGGGGAGAGCGTGGGCGGGAAAAGGAAAGAGCGGGAAAGGGGAGCGGAGGGAGGAGGAAGAGGGAGAAGCCGCCTCCTCCGCCTTCGCCTCAGGCCGCCATTTTGGGCGGAGGAGGAAAGGGTGAGGGGAGAAAAATAAAAGGATAAAATAAAGTGCCCCCCCATCTTCCTGAGAACACGCGCCCTTTGTGAACACAGGTCGCATTGTTTGGTTTTCGTTATTATGTTACGTGTTTTCGCGTTTTCGCACGAGATCCTCCTGCAGAGAAGGGCAGTGTATAAATTCAATAAACAAAATTATCAGAACTCGAAAAGAAAGTTACTATCCAGACAGGGCATAATAAAAATATAATTTATTGTTGTTGTTGTTGTTGTTAACACACCACACACTCCAGGTCCCAGGTGGGTTACAATCAATCAACGATGGTAAATGGCGTTCTTTTTTATTCTTTTTTAGTAGCCCTTCACCCCAAGGTCCCAGGGTTGGGTACATTTAAAATATAATTTAAAAACAGTTTTAAAAACAGCTTGCCATTGCAGAAGCAAAGCAGGTCCTAAAAACCTACATCTGAATGGTCCTCCTTGTCTTTTAAGGGCATCTTCCCATTTGTCTCCTCTCCCTGCATATATTCTGTGATTAGCAACAGTTTTTCTACCTCCGTTTTTTCAAAAGACCATCCTTGAGACCCCCCCTCAGCCCAACATTGATGCCCCCTCAGCCACTCCAGTCTTGCCCAGCTGGCCTCAAAATTACAGCTGCCACATTATGCTTTCCCCCCACTTGCTAATAAACACATATTTTTATGTGGCAGCTCCTACAATTTGGACTCCAGCCGCCTTTGCTCTTTTTTTAAGTCTCTGCTAAAGACATTTCTGTCTGGGGAAGCCTATCCAGACACACAAACAAGCTGCCATCTGTTTTTATTATTACTAATATTGTTTTAGGTTCTAAAAAAGATTTCACTGATAAATTTGCTGTTTTGTTCTTTTTCTGGTGGTTTAGTCAGGTGGCATATAAACATTGTGGGGAGTGAAGTAATATGTACCTAAATCAAGTTTCATTTTTAACATTTCAGCTTCTGCCACAATCAGCTGCTCTGATAAAAAATGAAAGAATTGAGCTGAGAGTTCTGCATTGCAGGGGGTTGGACTGGATAACCCCGAGGTCCCTTTGATATAGGAATTGGAGACTCCAAGTGTACATTTTTATTATTTTAATAACGTTTCAGTGTTTCGCTTTAATTGCATTTAACCTTTCAGAATGCATTAGACTTGATCTTTGTGTGTTCTGCATTTGTGAATCTTCCTTCTAAGCTACTCTCCTCTCTCTCCTTATCTACTCCTGAAAATCATACTAATGGCAGGAGGATGTTTTAGCACCATAGTGAGAATCAGCTATCCTTGAAGCTATCTGAGACTCAGGAAGAGGATTTTATGATGCTCTTCTCTCTCACTGAAGGCTAAGCTGCCAGGGTAATGCTGGATATCCGATACCTGAAATGGTCAAATGGCCTGGGCACATCAGGGCCACTCCAAAGCAATTGCAGGGGTTAAGATGCCAGTATGAAGCCACACATGCTTTACGTCTCATGACCTGTAATCTTTCCTGACATATGTTTAAGGATGTCTTATGACTCTTGGTTTGCTGTGTTTGAATTACTGAATTGCCTCGGGGCAGACCTCAACTGGCACGTTGAGTCGAGTGAGCTCTGTCCTATTGCAATAGCTATAATAAAACTGGGTCCCTAAATCTGGATGCTGGACTTGGAAATAGTTTCCTTGGTTCTGTGGTTTATGCACAAGGTGGTTGTTCCTCACCTGGGTAACAAACAAGGTGGTGTAGAGGTGAATTCTTAACGCACCTTCTAATTCTATGATATTGCCAAGATGGTGGGTTCTGGAGTTTTGAGACTGGAGGGATACTCAGAAAGTCTTCAGTTGCTGCAGCTCAGTTATAAATGCTACTAAAGCGCTACACTTTAATCCACCTATTAGCAATCCTGGCTTTCATCCTTGCACTTACATTGTATATTGCCTACACTGACTGGCAGCAGGGGCTCTCTCCTGTTTTTCAGACAGGAAGTCTCTCCCAGCCTGAGGATGAAACCTGGGACCTTTCACACGCAAACCAGGTACTCTGTACTAATGCTGTGTGACACAAAATGCCCTTTTTTTACCTGAGAACCTGGAGAGCAGCTGCCAATCAGAGTAGATTGGACTATATGGACGAAGAGTTTTACCTAAGATAAGGTAGCTTCCTTTCCATGTTCCTATCGCACAGCTATATAGATATCACTATGTGTTGATTGGTGCCTTCCATTATTATTGCTGTTTCAGGCATGTGGTGGTTTACAAAAATCGGGTGTCTCCCTTTCTCTGCAACACACGGGAATGCAGGAATCTCAGCTAAAGCTGACAGATGCCACCCAACCTCTGTTTAAATCCGAAACCTTAAATGTCAAGATTGACACACAGGTCTGTTGACACTGCAATGTTTGGAACTATTTCAACAGTGGTTGATGCCATGCTGACTGCTGTTGATGCACTAAGATCAAGATCCCTGCATCTTCCTCGGTGAAAGGCCCAAGGCATCTATCGCCACCTGACGTCTTAAGACACCATCCAAGCCCTATCCACCGGTTGGCTATCATTCAAAGATGCCTCCAGTTTACGAAAATGAGAAATGCTGCTTTGGGACAGTGCTATTTCCCCTTTAGAAACCTGCCATGTGATGCCAGAATTTGAATTAAAAACCTTCCTCGATTTCATGGATGGTTCTGCACAGGCACCTGTTCCATGGAGGTGAGCCCTCTTTGAAAAACACCGCAGCCTAGTTCGCCAGCCCCACCATCCTCTCGCTGACTTCCCAAAGTTTCTTGGCCATGGCGTCATCCCGGGCATGTGGCTTGGGGTCATACAGCCTGCAATCGGCAAAATAGCGCCCGCTGTACTTCTCAATGCCTTCCTCAGTGGCACAGTAGATGGACGTCTGAGCTCCGCTGGTCGTGTCTCGGAAGAAGAGCCAGCAGATGGGGAGGAAAAGAGGCTTCAGCCAGATCGACATGTGACGGAATAATTCAGTGTTAACAAGCCCTGAAAGCAGAAAGATAGGAAAACATCAGTTGCCAGAACTGGATAGAATAAGAAGAGAGCCCAGCTGATGGACCAGACTTCAAAGGGGGTCCATCTAATTTAGTATCCACTTTTCCACTGTGGCCAACCAGATGCCCCTTTTTGCAGAACAGAACAGTAAACAGTCAGGAAAAATAGGAGCTGGGGTCTAATAACATCTAGAGGACCAAAGGAAGCCCATCAGCTTCCTTCTCTTCCACAGTCTCAGTGTTGCCCCTTGTAAATCTCTGCAGGGATAAGGATGAGGATGGGGACAGAACTAGGAGGAGTTGGCTCCACCTGCAATTGACTCTGTCTCTGCCCTTCCCTGGTTCTGGCTCTGTCTATTGTTGGGCTCCTTGCTTTCTGCCCCTCCAGTCCCCCAAGGGCGCCAGACACCACTATAGAGGGTCCCAGGTTGAGGAACGGAGCTGGACCTGCCACTCACCTGGATGGACCGCGTAGCAGGTAACGTTCGTCCCTTCCAGTCGATTGGCGAGCTCCCGGGTGTACAATATATTGGCCAGTTTGCTGTTGCAATACGATTGGAACCCTGCCAAGTGCCCATCCACTGGCTTGTGGATGTTCTGAAAGTCAATCTTCCCAGTTTGATGTGCTTTGGAAGCCACCACCACCACACGGCTGGGTGCACACTGCTTCATCCGCTCCAGGAGGAGGTGGGTCAGAAGGAAATGGCTCAAGTGATTCACCTGGAACACCAAATTGAAGCCATCCTCACTTCGGCTTCCAGACCCGACACCTGCCGGAACACGAAGCTGGATTAAACAGGTGCAACGCGGAGGCAGGCCTTTTCACTGGTGGCGCCAGCCCTGTTGAAATATGAGAGGCCCCCATCACTATCATCTGCTGTCTCTTGAAGACCCACCTGTTTAGGCAAGCATAGTCCATATAAGTTTATTGTTCTAGCCCAGGGGTCAGCAAACCTTTTCAGCAGGGGGCTGGTTCCCTGTCCCTAAGACCTTTGAGAGGCCAGACTATATTTTAGATAAAAGGACACAGCATTCTATGCAAGAGCTCCAGGCAGGCCACACAAATAACCCAGGGATGCATTTTAAATAAAAGGACACATTCTACTCAGGTAAGCCATGCCTCCCCATGACTCTCCCCTCCCTTCTCCACAGCACCGGACGAGCACCGGTGGCTGCTTACCTGTGTCTTGCGAATGGCAGGGGCTGGCGGTGGTGGGAGGATGAGCAGTGTGCGAAAGGGCTCTGGAGAGGGGCTGGCAGCAACAAAGCCCAAATTGAGCCTGCTTACAATGGCAGCTGCTTAAGCGCTAACGCTGCTGCTGCTGGCACCAACAAAGCCCAGCCCACTTCCTCTCAGTCTCCAGAGTTTCATGCAGGGGACATTCCCAGTCCTACCTGGGGATGCCACTGAGGACTGAAAACCTTGGACCTTCTGCATGCAAAGCAGCTGTGCCCCTTCCCCAAATCTCACCTGCATTGTTGATGAGAATGTCAAGGCGGGGCTCAGATTTCAAGAAAGCCGCTGCAAAAGCTCTCACTGACTTGAAGCTGGCCAAGTCCAGGCTCATAAAGAGAACTTCATTGTTCCCACTTTCCTGCAAACATTAATTGGGGGGGGGGGATATGGTGGGGAACAGCATAAAGAATAAGCAATAAAACTACATTCCTAAAACAAATGCAAAATACATAAATCAGTGGATTAGAATAGCAGATCAATGGAGCTTGTTCACCACCACCCCTATCCCAGGAAAAACAGGCAAGAATGGTGCGCGGTGGGAAAACATCCTCCGTGCACCTGCCCAAATGCTATACCACCACTAGGGTAGACTTTTCTAACCTGGTGCCCTTCCAGATCCACTGGACTACAGCTCCCATCAGCCCCAGACAGCTGTGTGATGCTGAGCCTGATGGGAGACTAGGTCCAAAACATCTGGAGAGTGTCAGCTTGGTGAATTATTCTAGAAAGCTAGACCTCCCTCCTGCCAAGGAAGGAAAGGTCAGCTGTTCAGAATTCACTGGAACTCCCTGCTGACTGGTATCAGGCAGGTGCCTTCACTGTACTCTTTTCAGTGCCTGCTAAAAACACTATTGTGTTTTCCTACCTGGAGGTTAGGAAAGTTGATGTGAGTTCCCCCAGTCTACTCTGATTTGTTTATATTTTAAAGTTTTACATTGTTACATTTTTCTTGCTAATAATTTTATTGATTTAGTTTTCTTTGTAAACCACTTTGAGGGTGTGGTTTTTTTTAAACAATCAAATGGGGTATAAATTTTATGAAGTGAATATATTAGGCCACGTTTTTACAGTGGAATTGCTTTGAGAAGTGATTTTAAAATGGAATCACATAAAGGCTGCCCTTTCGAAGGAGGCAGGTGGCAGGTGCTCACCCTCCTGATATCATAGACGGCAGATTCTCCTCGCCTTCTGTCACGGCAAGCCAGGATGACGCGGGCTCCCCTCCGGGCCAGATCCAGAGCCGTTGCCTTTCCAATCCCAGTGTTTCCACCTGGAAAAGTTCAAGGGGAAAGTTTAATTCGCTGGGGGCCTTGGCAGACCGCACAATTTTTCTGGCAATAGTAATGAGCTGTGCTAGATGCTGTATGGTTTTAACTGCATTTTCACTATATCCTTTATTTCTTACAGGTTGCATTTTGTTGCATTATAATTTGATTTCCAGAGAGTTTGGGGTCAGAGGCAGTACATGCTTCTGAATGTCTGTTGCTGGAAACAGCAGGAGGGCAGAGTGGTGGTTGTGCTCAGGGATCTGCTTGCTGGACTAAGTGGGTCCCAGGTCTGACCCAGCTGAAGGCTCTTCTTAAGAGAACTCAGAATGCAATATAATACATACCAATATTGAATGCTATGGATGTGCTGTCTCTCATCTTCCACTACAAACCCTCAGACATGTCACACACCACCTGAATAAAGCTCTGAAGCCCTCTGCCAGATGCTCTTGGACTACAATTCCCAGCATTCCCAATGCTGAGGAAAAATGAGGGGTGGGTGGGCTGGAGTGCAGGCACACTTGGAGAAAGGTCACCGGTGCAACCCTATAATAGGTTTGCTGAGAAACATGCCCCACTGGCGCTCCAGGGAGCTTCCTTCTAAGTCAGCCTGCGCAGGATCGCAGCCGGGGAGATGCGCTCAGTCTAGTCTGACGTTTTTCCGCTGGGATCCCGAAGCAGGAAATCCCGGAGCGGGAGCTCCCGCAGACCCTCTTCGGACGCTCTAACCACTGCACCACGCTGCCCCCCGTCTTCCGGGGGCGATTCTCACCCGTGATCAGCACCGTCTTGCCCCGCAGGCTGGTCTCGTTCTTGCACGTGGCCCCTTTGATGAAGTTGTAATAGAGCAAGGCGTAGAGGCCCAGCGCCAGCCCCGCCAGCGCCTCCGCGGCGGCCATCGCGCGCTTCTTGCGCCCGGAGCGCAAAAGGGAGGAGGAGGAGGGGGCGGCAGCAGCAGCCTAGGCGCGCATCTTGCGCCCGCGATCGCCGGCTCCTCGCACTGCTGGTCGGAGGAAGAAGCGGACGCTGCTGATCCTGCTCCTCCTCGGGAGGCAGGTTCCCAGCAGCCAGACGCGCCCCGGATCCTTCCTCTTTCTCCCGCGGACCCGTGCGCAAAGCTGCGCGCCTGCCGCCCCTTGCGCTCCAAGGCGTGCCAAGAACAGAGCCGGAACCCCTGGCCGCTTGCAGAGATGCGCGTCACGATCAGCGGTATCCCGGACCGTGTAGGGAGTCAGAGCTCCGCCCCATAGCAAAGTCCGCGTCCCTGGCCCCGCCCCACCAGGAGGGTCCAAAGATCCAGGCCGGTCGCCTTGATCCGTTGCTGTCCTTCGTTACGCGCACGTCCCATCCTTGGATAGATGGCACCCGCATGAGTGTAATTTCAGGGGCTCCATGATCACTGCGGATGGTGACAGCAGTCACGAAATTAAAATACGCGTGCTTCTTGGGAGAAAAGCAATGGCAAACCGGGACAGCATCTTAAAAAGCAGAGACACCACCTTGCCGACAAAGGTTCAAGCTCTGGTTTTCCCAGTGATGTATGGAAGTGAGAGCTGGACCATAAAGAAGGCTGATGGCTGAAGAATTGATGCTTTTGAATTCTGGTGCTGGAGGAGACTCTTGAGAGTCCCATGGACTGCAAGAAGATCAAATCTCTCCATTCTGAAGGAAAACAGCCCTGAGTGCTCACTGGAAGGACAGATCGTGAAGCTGAGGCTCCAAGACTTTGGCCACCTCATGAGAAGAGAATCATAGAATCATAGAGCTGGAAAAGACCACAAGGGCCATCGAGTCCAACCCCCTGCCAAGCAGGAAACACCATCAGAGTACTCCTGACATATGGTTGTCAAGCCTCTGCTTAAAGACCTCCAAAGAAGGAGACTCCACCACACTCCTGGGCAGCAAATTCCACTGTCGAACAGCTCTTACTGTCAGGAAGTTCTTCCTAATGTTTAGGTGGAATCTTCTTTCTTGTAGTTTGGAACCATTGCTCCGTGTCCGCTTCTCTGGAGCAGCAGAAAACAACCTTTCTCCCTCCTCTATGTGACATCCTTTTATATATTTGAACATGGCTATCATATCACCCCTTAACCTCCTCTTCTCCAGGCTAAACATGCCCAGCTCCCTTAGCCGTTCCTCATAAGGCATCGTTTCCAGGCCTTTGACCATTTTGGTTGCCCTCCTCTGGACACGTTCCAGTTTGTCAGTGTCCTTCTTGAACTGTAGTGCCCAGAACTGGACACAGTACTCCAGGTGAGGTCTGACCTGAGCAGAATACAGTGGCACTATTACTTCCCTTGATCTAGATGCTATACTCCTATTGTGCAGCCCAGAATTGCATTGGCTTTTTTAGCTGCTGCGTCACACTGTTGGCTCATGTCAAGTTTGTGGTCAACCAAGACTCCTAGATCCTTTTCACATGTACTGCTCTCAAACCAGGTGTCACCCATCTTGTATTTGTGACTCTCAATTTTTTTGCCCAAGTGCAATACTTTACATTTCTCCCTGTTAAAATTTATCTTGTTTGTTTTGACCCAGTTCTCTAATCTGTCAAGGTCGTTTTGAAGTGTGATCCTGTCCTCTGGGGTGTTAGCCACCCCTCCCAGTTTGGTGTCATCTGCAAATTTGATCAGGATGCCCTTGAGTTCATCATCCAAGTCGTTGATAAAGATGTTGAATAAGACCGGGCAGTGGCGTAGCGTCGGTTGTCAGCACCCAGGGCAAGGCAAGTAATTTGCGCCCCCAAACCCGTGGATTTGCGCCCCCTAACCCATGGATTTGCGCCCCCTAACCCTAACCCCCAGATGTTGCGCCCGGTGTGGCCGGCCTGCCCTGCACCCCCCATGCTACGCCACTGAGACCGGGCCCAAGACAGAACCCTGTGGCACCCCACTAGTCACTCTTCTCCAGGATGAAGAGGAACCATTGATGAGCACCCTTTGGGTTCGGTCAGTCAGCCAGTTACGAATCCACTGAGTGGTAGCATAGTCAAGACCGCATTTTACCAGCTTCTTTACAAGAATATCATGGGGCACCTTGTCAAATGCCTTGCTGAAATCAAGGTAGGCTGCATCCACTGCATTCCCTTCATCTACCAGGCTTGTAATTCTGTCAAAAAACGAGATCAGGTTAGTCTGACATGACTTATTTTTCAGAAATCCATGCTGACTATTGGTGATCACAGCATTCCTTTCTAGGTGCTTACAGACTGTTTGCTTAATGATCTGCTCCAGAATCTTCCCTGGTATTGATGTCAGACTGACTGGGCGGTAATTATTTGGGTCCTCTCTTTCCCCCTTTTTGAAAATAGGGACAACATTTGCCCTCCTCCAGTCTGCCGGGACTTCGCCTGTTCTCCAGGAATTCTAAAAGATGACTGCCAGTGGTTCTGAGATCACACCTGCCAGTTCTTTTAATACTCTTGGATGCAGTTCATCTGGCCCTGGAGACTTGAAGACATCTAAACTAGCCAAGTATTCTTGTACTATCTCCTTAGTTATTCTGGGCTGTGTTTCCTCTGCTGAATCATTTGCTCCAAATTCTTCAGGTCGGGCATTTTTTTCTTTATCGGAGAAGACTGAGGCAAAGAAGGCATTAAGGAGTTCAGCCCTTTCTGTGTCCCCTGTTTGCATTTCACCATCTTCTCCTCTGAGTGACCCCACTGTTTCTTTGTTCTTCCTTTTGCTACGAACATACCCATAAAAGCCTTTTTTGTTGCTTTTAACCTCTCTAGCAAGCCTGAGTTCATTCTGTGCTTTAGCTTTTCTGACTTTGTGTCTACACGTGCTGGTTATTTGTTTGAATTCCTCTTTGGTCGTTTCCCCCCTTTTCCATTTTTTGTACACATCCTTTTTAAATCTTAACTCAGTTAAAAGTTCTTTAGATAGCCACCCTGGCTTCTTTAGGCACCTTCCATGTTTCCGTCTCATTGGTATTGCCTGAAGTTGTGCTTTAACTATCTCCCTCTTAACAAACTCCCAGCCATCATGAACTCCCTTTCCTTTTAGTATTACTGTCCATGGGATCTCACCCAGCACTTCCCTAAGTTTTATGAAGACTCCCTAGAAAAGACCCTGATGTTGGGAAAGATGGAGGGCACAAGGAGAAGGGGACGACAGAGGGCGAGATTGGTGGGACAGTGTTCTCGAAGCGACCAGCATGAGTTTGACCAAAGTTTTTAGCTCTGGTGGGACTGTGAAACAAGTTGATAACTATTTCCGGAACAACCATCTTTTGGATTACAAAATTAACACAGGGGTGTGGGATTGTGGGGAATGGGATAACCTGATGAAAGAAAATGGAGTCTATTACTGCATGGAATTCCCCGGAGACCCACTCCCCAAGGAGAAAGGGAAGAAACTACGAAAGAACCCAACAAGGGACAAGGAAGTGTGCAAGTACAAACAGGAACAAGAAAACCTGCAGAGGGGGCATAGAAGAGACCTGAGAGCCTCGGACATTAGAACACCAGATTGATGGACAGGATATAATGGTTAGAAAGGACTGACATAACCCGAAACCAGGAAGAAGGGACGTTGGATAACATCAGAATGATAATTTCTTTTTATATATCTTTTTATCTTTGGAATTAGTGTAATACTAATGAAATATTAGAATGTGCTGGAAAGGAATTAATTGGCTTTAGCAGAAAGGTTTGAAGGAGTTAAGTAGAAATATGGTTAAAATTTTGAAATTCTATCGTTTTGAGGGTAAGATAAGGTTAAAGAAATTAATGGTAAATTGAGACTGATTGTAAAGATAAATTATTCAAATAAAAATTGAGAAGTATGGGAAGAATTTGCTGAAATAATGAATGAAGTTAGAATACAAAAAGGGAGGTGTGAGGAGCTCCAAGAAACAAGTTAATGAAAGGTTGTAATTTGAATTTGTATTTTTTTGTTATCTATGTTTTTTCATTCTTTTTTCTGTTTTGTTGTTATTTTCTTGTTTTTTGTATGTTTCTCCTTTTTTTTGTATTTTTGAGAATCTGAATAGATATCATTTGAAAAAAAAAAACTGCAGAAGGCAGTGGAAGACAGGAGTGCCTGGCATGCTCTGGTCCAGGGGGTCACGAAGAGGCGGACATGACTAAACAACTAAACAACAACAGCTTGAATAAAATATCGCGGGTGGGGGCAGGATCGACCGCAAGACGCGATGCACCTTGCAGTGCTGGATTTACGTATATGCGAAACAAGCTATAGCTTTATAGCCCCCACTCTCTTGGGGCCCCCCAAAAAAATTTAAAGGAAAAAAAACCTGGATGTACATTTCCAAAATATAAGATAAAAAAATAAATAAAATAAAACCGACATACAGCAACAGTGTTTTGTGTTGTGTAGGCTCCTATGATGTAAATAATGGGCCACACCTGCTCCCTAAAATATCACTGGTTTGCTCATTTCTATGTCAATTACTTTGATCAAATACATATTTTGTTACATGCAAATGGCTTTAGATTCCTATTAGGTCCATAAATTACCATGTAGCATGTATTCAACACAAAAAACAGTGACAATTTGTTATTGACAAAGGACAGCTGGACATATAAAGGGGCCCATTACCTTCAGTAGCTTAGGGCTTCATCAAACCTAAATCCGGCCCTGCATACACACCATTTGAATGGCAATGATGACCATCAACTTTTTTTGGGGGGGCAGCCATACCCCTCAAATATTTTATTGGGGGGCCTAGCCCTAGAAGCTGGCTCCTATGCTCAGTTTTCTTTTTTCTTTATTATTAATGAAAGCTGTATGCTGCACTATACCCACTGGTCTCACGGCAGTTCATCGGATAAAACCACAAAATACATAATCAAAAGAAAAAGAACCCAATAACCCCCCCATACAAAAATTAAAATAAAAACCCCACATTTTAGAAGGGCACTGTTTTCTGAGAGCCAGCTCTGTTAAACTCGGTTGTGCTTGCTTCAAACAGGTTGCAAAGGCTTGGCAAAGGTTTCACAAAAGGCTTTCCGCCCCTTGAAACACCGCCTTCCACTGGAAATAATCCTGTAAAGAATTTTAACTGCGGACATGGACCATGAACCCCATTGAAGGAAAGCAAAGAAGTCTCACCTCCTATGGGAGGGAGAGATTGGCAGCTCTTGGAAGGGAACCATTTTTTGAGCCTGAAATTCCAGTTCCACCATAGTGGGTGGGGAAGGAAAAAGGCGGGAAAACTCCCCACCTCAAGGACAACTCAGAACCCACAGAATTATCACCATTATTAAATTTTAAAACCACCCTTCATCAAGAGACCACAGAGCAGTTTACAACACAGAACACAAAATTAATAATGACAAAAATATTATAATAGGCAGTACCTCCCTCCCACCACCACATTTTAAAAGGCCACAAATTGATTAACAGCCAAAGGCCTGGTTGACAAGGAATCTTTTCGCCTGACGCTTCATCCAGAGGCAGTTGTGGGGTGTGGGGAGATTATTTATTTTCTTATTAATGCCTGCCTTTCATCTTAAGATCCTAGGGTGGAGGGGTCACAGCATTAAAACACATTATTCTTTTTTATAAAAAAACAAACAAAACCACACATCTCAAAACAACTTAATTCATTATTTATTATTGATTTCATAAAAATTATATACCGCTCGAGTGCAGAAAAAGACCTCCGAGCAGTTAAAAAGTCTGCTCAGCAGCCGTGACACCCATGTGGCTTCTCTTGCCTTAGAAAGATCCGCTGGTAAAAAAAAAAGAGTGGGAAAAATGAAAAAGGAGGAGGGAAATGGCGGCCCACAAAGTGACAACAGCAAATATTACACCAGATGCTTGGTACCACTCACTTTTGAAAATCGAAAAAAATGGAGAAAATTATGCATCATTTCAGACTTCAACAGGGACTTGAGCCTCCAGGCACTTTTGGTAAGATATGGCGTTCCTTTGTGACATTTGCAATGGGCAACTTTCAAGGCAACTCTCCTCACAGGCTTGGCAAGTCTGGAACCAGACCTGATGATCTGACGACACCGATAGCCTTGACGTGGACTTTGCTGTTTTGGCCCCCGTGCAACTGTACTGTTTTATAGTTTTCGTTTTTCATCTCTTCGTTTTTTCCCCGTTGCCACTGTTCTTTTTCCTTTATATACAGTGTAAAATGGGGTGGGGGACACCCTTTACCAAAAGAAAAAGAGAGAGACAGCTGCAAAGATTGCCTGCTATTGCCCAACCCGCTGTGATCACCAGGGAACAAAAAAGGAGAGAAACCGTGGACAACCTAAGAGCGCTCAGGGGAACATTTTAGAACCCTGCCATGTGAGGCCACACTTTGAATTAAAAACCTTCCTCGATTTCATGGATGGTTCTGCACAGGCACCTGTTCCATGGAGGTGAGCCCTCTTTGAAAAACACCGCAGCCTAGTTCGCCAGCCCCACCATCCTCTCGCTGACTTCCCAAAGTTTCTTGGCCATGGCGTCATCCCGGGCATGTGGCTTGGGGTCATACAGCCTGCAATCGGCAAAATAGCGCCCGCTGTACTTCTCAATGCCTTCCTCAGTGGCACAGTAGATGGACGTCTGAGCTCCGCTGGTCGTGTCTCGGAAGAAGAGCCAGAAAAGAGGCTTCAGCCAGATCGACATGTGACGGAATAATTCAGTGTTAACAAGCCCTGAAAGAAAATAAATAAATCAGTAGCTAGAACTGAATGGAGGTCCATCTTGTTTAACATTCTTTTTTCCGCTTGGGCCAACCACCTGGGAAGCCTGACATGAGCAGAACAGCACTTCCTCAGCAGCAGCAGCTGGTGTTTAGAGGTCAACTTCCTTTGATACTGGAGGTTCCATCTAGCTAGCATCCACTAGTATGACTGGAGCTGATGGCAGTCATCGTTCAAAGCACCTGAAGGGCATTGTAGTGATCTGATAGGATTACTATGAGGAATAATAAAATATGCATCAAGCCATTGTGTCCACTATGAAAGCATTGCGTTGACTGGGTTTGATTCATTGACAATAATTTCTGATCAAATCCCACAAGCCTCTCCATCTCTACCATTTGCTTTCTCTACACCTGACAGGCACCTATAAGCATTCTAAATACACAGGCCAGTTGGTCACTGTGCATCCTCACTACATAAAGATAGGAAGTTACTTTGATGTAGTTTAATCTTTAGATAGATCTTACGAGTTCAGGAAGAGAGTTCACAAAGAGATGGTAAATACTACCCATCCTTCCTCTCCTGTTTACTCCTGTTTATGATCTCCGGGGTTTTCCTAAAAGCATTCCTCCTTGCTTCCTCTTTTATTTACTCTGGACTACTATACATGCTCAAATTAGCTCTTTGTAGTTTTAACTTTGTCCCCACGTGGGGTTTTTTGAAATGCTCAGGGGAAATCTGATTGGTTCTTACGTGTAAAAAGTTCTTATGTGAATAAAACGACCTGGGTCGAGGGGTGGACAGGAATTATTATTGGCACCTCCTCCCAGAGTCTTGCTGGTCAAGCCTCATGTGTATTCTATTAATCAGGGTCCAATCCTTCCTTGTTTTGGAAATGCTACAGGCATCAGGTTGCCAAAGGCTAGGCTAGTTGCAGATAGCAATGTTGACTAAGAAATTTGCAAAAGGAATGTATGTTCTAGGGTGATGCATGAAAAGATGAGCTGCACAGGAATCTCTGGCATTATTGGCCCTCCAGATAGCAAATACCCTGTCCTGCAGATGTTGTAGGATCCCAGTTAGCACAGTCAACGGTCAGGAATGATGGGAGCCCAACAGCATCTAGAAGACCAATGGAAGTCTGCTTCTCAGACAGTCCCCATCTGCCACCTTTCCTACTTACAACCAACCCAGGGGGTGATCCTGCCCATCAGCTTCCCTCTCTCCATAGTCTCAGTGTTGCCCCTTGTAAATCTCTGAAGGGATAAGGATGGGGACAGAACTTCTACCTGCAATTGATTCTGTCTCTGCCCTTCCCTGGTTCTGGCTCTGTCTATTATTGGGCTCCCTGCTTTCTGCCCCTCCAGTCCCTCAAGGGCACCAGACACCACTATAGAGGATCCCCAGTGGAGGCAGGAGCTGAGCTGAACCTGCCACCCACCTGGATGGACCGCGTAGCAGGTAACGTTCGTCCCTTCCAGTCGATTAGCGAGCTCCCGGGTGTACAGCATATTGGCCAGTTTGCTGTTCCTGTAGGACTGGACCCCTGGCGACTGCCCATCCACTGGCTTGTGGATGTTCTGAAAGTCAATCTTCCCCCACCGATGTCCACTGGAAGCCACCACCACCACACGGCTGGGTGCACACTGCTTCATCCGCTCCAGGAGGAGGTGGGTCAGAAGGAAATGACTCAAGTGATTCACCTGGAACGCCAAATTCAAGCCGTCGCTGCTTCGGCTTCCAGTCCTGACACCTACCAGAAAATGAGGCTAGATTAAACAAGTGCAGCATGCAGACAGGCCTTTTCTCTGGTGGCCCCCTTTCTGTGGGAGGCTCACCCTGCTGAAACATGAGAGCCCCCATCACTACTGGCATTCTGCCGGCTCTTTGAGACACACCTGTTTAGCAAGAAGACCCAGGTAACTACCGACCATGCCATTTATAAATGTCTTTATAAATGACTTAGGGACGCAGGTGGCGCTGTGGGTTAAAGCCTCAACGCCTAGGACTTGCCGATCGAAAGGTCGGCGGTTCGAATCCCTGCGGCGGGGTGCGCTCCCGCTGCTCGGTCCCAGCGCCTGCCAACCTAGCAGTTCGAAAGCACCTCCGGGTGCAAGTAGATAAATAGGGACCGCTTACCAGCGGGAAGGTAAACGGCGTTTCCGTGTGCGGCTCTGGCTCGCCAGAGCAGCGATGTCACGCTGGCCACGTGACCCGGAAGTGTCTCCGGACAGCGCTGGCCCCTGGCCTCTTGAGTGAGATGGGCGCACAACCCCAGAGTCTGTCAAGACTGGCCCGTACGGGCAGGGGTACCTTTACCTTTTTATAAATGACTTGGATGAAGGAATTGAGGGGATGCTCAACAAATTTGCAGATGACAGTGAATTTTTGGGGGGAAATGAATACAATTAATTGAAAAAAAATTTAAAATGACATTTGTAAAAAAACCCAGAAGCATTTCTGTCAGGGATTGTAGGACAAGATCTTCCAAGAAAAAGAAAGAACTTATTTATGTATGCTACAACAGCGGCAAAAGTCTTGATAGCACAAGGATGGAAGAACCAGGAAATCCCAAGGAAAGAACAGTGGCAAGAAAAATTGATGAGCTACGTAGAACTGGCTAAATTGACTTATAAATTGCAGGACAAGGACAACTGTGACTTTAAGGAAAAATGGGAGCTTTTTACAAATTATTTTAAAAGACAACAAAATGAACTGGACTCCTTGATGACACCAAACTGGATGGGTAGTGAATACCATGGAAGACAGAACCAGGATAGCTCCACTCTATTCTGCCTTGGTAAGTCCTACTTAGAGATGCTGTTGGGAACAGAACTTTGGACCTTCTGCATGCAAAGCAGGGGCTCTATCTATGAGCTATAGCCCTTCCCCTAAAAGTAAAGCGGGATTTCAGCCCTCATGGTTTTGAAGAAGAAGAAGATTTAAACCGGAACACAGGAAGCTATTATAACAATACACAATCAGATCCAACTAGTTCAGTATTGGCTACACTGACTAGTGGTGGGTCTTCAGAGTTTCAGGCAGGGGACCTTCCCAGTCCTACCTGGGGATGCTATTGGGAACTGAAAACCTTGGCCCTTCTGCATGCAAAGCAGCTGTGCCCCTTCCCCAAATCTCACCTGCATTGTTGATGAGAATATCAAGGCGGGGCTCAGAGCTCAAGAAAGCCGCTGCAAAAGCCCTCACTGACGTGAAGCTGGCCAAGTCCAGGCTCATAAAGAGAACTTCATTGTTCCCACTTTCCTGAGCAGGGGGGAAAAAACCACAAGGAGCGTTTAGCCCTAGCAAGAAGGTTTGACCCGTCCCGCTCCCAGAGCCAGGCCACAACCAGGCTCCTTTTGCTGTGCCACACCATGGTCTTGCTCAGAATCTAGGCCTGTTTCTCGAAGCTGCAGGAGAGTTGCGCTTGTGCTCAGCTCCTGCTTGCGGGCTTCCCATAGCAAGCATCAGATTGGCCACTGTGAGAAGTGGAAGCTGGGCTAGAATAATAATAATAATAATAATAATAATAATAATAATAATAATAATAATTTATTTATTTATTTATTTATTTATTTATTTATTTATACCACGCCCATCTGGCTGGGCTTCCCCAGCCACTCTGGGTGGCTTCCAACAAAATATTAAAATACAGTAATGCATCAAACGTTAAAATCTTCCCTAAACAGGGATGCCTTCAGATGTCTTCTAAAAGTCTGGTAGTTGTTGTTCTCTTTGGCATCTGATGGGAGGGCGTTCCACAGGGCAGGTGCCACTACCGAGAAGGCCCTGTGCCTGGTTCCCTGTAACTTGGCTTCTCGCAGCGAGGGAACTGCCAGAAGGCCCTTGGCGCTGGATCTGTGTCTGGGCAGAACGATGGGGGTGGATCCAGTGCCTGATCCAGCAGCCTGGCTCTTATGCTCAGGTTATCTGAAGATTCACATGCCAATTAAGTTCTGGTAAAATATTACGGCCACAGATCCAGACGTCAGATTTATTTTCTTATTTCATTTGCAATTTCCTTTTCCCCCAGACGACCAACATTAAAGAAAAATATATGATGGTGGTGAATGGCTTAAAGCATAAATAACAAAACTACATTCCTAAAACAAATACAAGATACATCATAAATCAGTAGATCAGATTAGTACATCAACAGCACAGCTGCTTCACCACCACCCCTGTCCCAGAAAAAGCCGGGTGAGGACGTGGGTTTTAAGCAGGCTCCTAAATGCCAATGCTGTGCAGGGCAACCTGATATTATTCCCTGCAAGTGCATTGTGGGAAAACATCCTCCAAGCACCCCCACCCCAATGCCATAATAATAATAATAGTTAAAATAATATTTTTTTATTTATACCCCGCCCTACCTGGTTCAGAAAACCGGGCTCAGGGCAGCTAACTACAAATTTAAAACACTTAATTGATGCAACAAAAACAGCATAAAATACAGTCTAAAACATGAATAACAATAAATTCAGAATTCAAAAATCAATTTAGGGGGGAAATCCATCCAATAAATATTAGATGATCACCAGGGCTAGCTGGCTAAATTAGTCCTATTTGGGCCAGCGAGGAGACCAGGGGAGAATTAGCTATGGGATGCGAGCGGGTAATCTTCATAAAAAGAGGAGAGGGAGGAAAGGAAGGGGAATAAAAGATCAGGCTAAGTTCAAATTGAAAGCCAGGCGGAATAGCTCTGTCTTACAGGCCCTGCAGAAGGAGGTTAAATCCTGCAGGGCCCTGGTCTCATGGGACAGAGCATTCCACCAGGTCGGAGCCATCACTGAGAAGGCCCTGGCCCTGGTGGAGGATAATCTGACTTCCGTAGGGCCCAGGACCTCTAAACTATGATTATTCATGGACCGTAAGGTCCTCTGTGGGGCAGACCAGGAGAGGTGGTCCCATAAATATGAGGGCCTTAAACCACAAAAGGCTTTAAAAGCACCTTAATACCACTAAGGTAGACTTTTCTAACCTGGTGCCCTCCCAGATCTTTTGAACTACAACTCCCACACAGACAGCTGTGTGATGCTGATGGGAAAGCGGCAGGTTGGTGAATCCTCCTAGAAAGCTAGACCTCCCAGTTTTCTAGAAGGAAGGGCTGACTGTTCAGATTCCATTATGACATGATTTTACTGTGAAATCGCTTCAAGATAGTTCAAGGGAAGTGATTTCTAAGTGGAGGCAAAGAAATAAATGCTGCCTTTGGAAGGAGGCAGGTGGCCGGCACTCACCCTCTTGATGTCATAGACGGCAGATTCTCCTCGCCTTCTGTCACGGCAAGCCAGGATGACGCGGGCTCCCCTCCGGGCCAGATCCAGGGCCGTTGCCTTTCCAATCCCAGTGTTTCCACCTGGAAAAGTCCGGGGAAAAGAATGATCTAGAGCAGTGGTTCCCAAAATGTGTGTTTGGTGGCAGCGGGGCTTACTGGCTGCTTGAAATTTGGCGAGGGTCTTGGCGGACCCCTGAATGATTTTTATACCTGCTGTGGCAATTGTAATGAGCTGTGCTAGGTGCTGTATGGTTTTTAACTTCATTTTCACTACATCCTTTATTTCTTACAGGTTGCGTTTTGTTGCATTATTGTCAGGACTGCCGCTAGGTCCCAGCTCACAGAGGACCAACGCCCAGTGGATGTTATATACAAAAGTCTTTATTAAAGTTTAGTTTCCATTTCCAAGCTCTGGGCGCGCAGGCCCACGTCTCGACGCTAGACCGGCTAAGTCCGCTCTGACTCACTGCTCCACCCACACCAGTTTAAGATTCTAGCCCGGCTCCACCTCTTGCGCTGCTCTTTCCTGCGCTGGGTCCTTCTGCCCTCTGGGGTTCCCTCCTTCCTGGACTCCTCTGACGCTGAGCCTCCTGAGTCTTGCCCCTCCCTCCGGCGGGCTTTAGGACCTGGCTCCCTTCCCGGGCTCCCCGCTGTGCCGCGCTCCTGTACATTTGAACTTGGCGCACGCCCCCAGCCGGTGACTTTCCTTCTGACCGTTTCCCCGCTTCCTGATGTGGGCGTTGCCAAACCTGGTGGTGAGGACACTGGTCCCGACTCCTGGGACTCCCCCTCCCCACTGCGCTCTGGTGGAGACGCTGGTCCTGATCTCCAACTGCTGCTCAGGGACTCCCCGCTGGCCCCTTCCTCCTGGGGCTTCCCCCCTGGAGCCCCCTTCGCTCTGGCCACCTTCTGTGAGTCCTCCGATTCGCTAGAGAGGCTTGTGGAATAACTCTGGCCACTGTCACTGCCTGCGCCCCCCTCGTACTCCTCCTCCTCACTCTCCATTTGCTCCCCCTCCTGTGTCTCTCCTTCTGAACCCCTGACAATTATAATGTGGATTCCACAGAGTTTGGGGTCAGAGGCAGTACATGCTTCAGAAGGCCAGTTGCTGGAAGCAGCAGGAGAGGGGAGTGGCTGCTGGACTCAGGCCCTGCATGTGGGCTTCCCATGGGGGCAGCTGGGTGGCCACCAGGACAGGAGGTTGAACCAGATGTGCCATTGGCCTGATCCAGCAGCCAGGCTCTTTCCTTTCCTGGAGGCGATTGGAGGATGGGTGGCGGCTAACAGATTGAGGTTGACTCCTCCTGACAAGACAGAAGTACTGTTTTGTGGGGACAGGAGGCGGGCGGGTGTGGAGGACTCCCTGGTCCTGAATGGGGAAACTGTGCCCCTGAAGGACCAGGTGCACAGCCTGGGAGTCATTCTGGACTCACAGCTGTCCATGGAGATGCAGGTCTATCCTGTGTCCAGGGCAGCTGTCTACCAGCTCATTCTGGTCCACAGGCTGAGACCCTCCCTGCCCACAGACAGTCTGGCCAGAGTGGTGCATGCACTGGTTATCTCCCACTTGGACTACTGCAATGCGCTCTACATGGGGCTACCTTTGAAGGTGACCCGGAAATTACAACTAATCCAGAATGCGGCAGCTAGACTGGTGACTGGGAGCGGCCGCCGAGACCACATATCACTGGTATTGAAAGACCTACACTGGCTCCCAGTACGTTTCCGAGCACAATTAAAAGTGTTGGTGCTGACCTTGAAAGCCCTAAACGGACTCGGTCCAGTATATCTGAAGGAGCGTCTCCACCTCCATCATTCTGCCTGGACACTGAGGTCCAGTGCCAAGGGCCTTCTGGCAGTTCCCTCACTGTGAGAAGCCAAGTTACAGGGAACCAGGCAGAGGGCCTTCTTGGTGGTGGCGCCCGCCCTGTGGAACACCCTCCCACCAGATGTCAAAGAGAACAACAACTACCAGACTTTTAGAAGACAGCTGAAGGCAGCCCTGTTTAGGGAAGCTTTTAATGTTTAATAGACTATTGTTTTTTAATATTCTGTTGGAAGCCGCCCAGAGTGGCTGGGGAAACCCAGCCAGATGGGTGGAGTATAAATAATAAATTATTCTTATTCTTAGGAGAGCTCAAATTGTAGCAGAATACAATACAATATATACAAATATTGAATGCTATGGATGTGCCGTCTCTCATCTTCCACTACAAACCCTCAGGCACATCACAGACCTCCTGAATAATGCTCTGGAGCCCTCTGATGGGAGCTGTAGTTCAACAGAGGACCCCCCATCTCAGGGCCAGCTGCCAGGGAACCATTATCAGCACCCTTCACGGCATTTATTCATCTCTTTATCATATACAGTGGTACCTTGGTTTAAGAACAGTCCAGTTTAAGAACTATTTGGTTTACAAACTCCACAAAACTAGAAATAGTGCCTTGGTTTGAGAACTTGACCTCGGTCTAAGAATGGAATGAGTTTGACCAAACTGCGGGAGGCAGTGGAAGACAGGAGTGCCCGGCATGCTCTGGTCCATGGGGTCACGAAGTGTCTGCCACGACTAAATGACTAAACAACAGCAAGAACAACAACAGAATCCGAAGAGTGGAAGGGCACCGGCAGCGGGAGGCCTCATTAGGATTTAAGAACGTTTTTGGTTTAAGAACGGACTTCCAGAACGGATTAAGTTCGTAAGCCAAGGTACCACTGTATTATATATAATAAATTTATATATAACCAACCTGTCACCTCTGTGGGGCGCCTCTTAAACGCCAACCCTCTTCTATCTCATTTCCAGGTTGGGTTGGAAATGGAGTAGCAGTAATCTCTCTTTCGCTACCAAGTGTTCCCTTCATCCTGACTGAGCCATGCTGCCTGGGGCTTCTGGGAGTCCCAGAACAGGAAAAGCGCCACAGGTTTCGCCATCCCTGGGTGTGCGGCCTTACTCAACACATCATAATTACCCAAGCCCTCCTCTGCACATCTCTGCTTGGCAACAGGAGGGCAGGTTTGGCCCAGCAGCCATTAGCTGCTCATCCCTCCTGTCAAACCTGATACCTTTTTGGCCACTGACCTGATCCACTTTGCCTCTGGTGTTTGTTTGTTTGTTTGACACAGAGAGTCCCCTCGATTATATCTTTGAATGTTGCTCAGACTGTTCTGGAGGTTTTTTCCTGGGGATCAAGGGCCAGGAAACCCCGGAGCGGGAGCTCCCGCGGACCCTCTTCGGACGCTCTAACCACTGCACCACGCTGCCCCCCGTCTTCCGGGAGCGATTCTCACCCGTGATCAGCACCGTCTTGCCCCGCAGGCTGGTCTCGTTCTTGCACGTGGCCCCTTTGATGAAGTTGTAATAGAGCAAGGCGTAGAGGCCCAGCGCCAGCGCCAGCCCCGCCAGCGCCTCCGCGGCGGCCATCGCGCGCTTCTTGCGCCCGGAGCGCAAAAGGGAGGAGGAGGAGGGGGCGGCAGCAGCAGCCTAGGCGCGCATCTTGCGCCCGCGATCGCCGGCTCCTCGCACTGCTGGTCGGAGGAGGAGGCCGCTGATCCTGCTCCTACTCGGGAGGCAGGTTCCCAGCAGCCAGACGCGCCCCGGATTCTTCCTCTTTCTCCCCCGGACCCGTGCGCAACGCTGCGCGCCTTCAGCCCCTTGCGCTCCCAGGCGTGCCGGGAACGCTTGCAGAGATGCGCGTCACGGTCAGCTGTATCCCGGACCGCGTGGGGGTCAGAGCTCCGCCCCATAGCAAAGTCCGCGTCCCTGGCCCCGCCCTCCCAGGAGGGTCCAAAGATCTAGGCCGCTGCTCCTGATGCTCCTCCTCCTCGGGAGGCGGGTTCTCAGCAGCCAGACGCGCCCCGGATCCCTCCTCCCGCTCCTCCCCTCGCGGGGCCTTGCGCAAACCTGCGCGCTCCTGGAGACGCGCTGTAACCAGAGGACCAGCCATCTCTCTCTGACGGCCAGCAGGAGCAGAGATGGGGAACATCTGTGACCTTGCAGATGCTATGGGACTCCAGTTCGCTTCATCATCGTCCGTGGACCAGGCAGAGCGCCTCCAGATTTCCTCCACGCGGGGTTTGCAGCCATCCGCCCTTGTCTTCTGGGAAGCCCGGTTGCCAAAGCTCGCCTTCGCCCATCACTGTTTGGCAACAGAAGGCCAGATGTGGCGCTGAGGCCCCTAGCTGCGGATGTCTGCCTCCTTCAGCTGAGACCTTTTCTGCCACGGGAGCGATTCCCTTTTGCCTCTAAGGCCAAACAGGTGCTGTCAAGCAAACCCTTTTCCACGCGGGGCAGCGGCTCCAGCAGCCGCATAGTGAACTTCCGAGAGCCTCACCTTTTAAAAAAATAAAATAAAGTAATTTTTTATCAATTTTTGAACATATTAATTATCATACATACCACAAAACTTCACATCTTATACAATCTTTTTGGACTTCCATCAGCACCTCTGATGATCCACCATTTTTATCATTTCTTCTGCATTTCTTAAATTCATATTGCCTTTAATTATCTTAACGAACAATCCTCCTCTTTATACAATTTTGCAATAATTCAAATTATTCACCTCATAAAACTTCTTGTAAACCTACAAACGTAATCTGATCATCACAATTACTTTTCAAATAGTCCGTAAATTTACACCAGTCTTCTGTGAATCTCCAAGAGCCTCGCCTTAGCACGGAGAACTTGTATCTTGGCACGTGGCTGCGCCTGGAGAGTCTTGTTCGTGCGTGATCAATGCGTGCGCCCCTCGCATCTCTAGAAGGGGACACCTGTCCCAAGGATGGTACAGAGCTCAAGCCAGGCTTTGCGACCAACTCTGCTAAATCTTGAAGCTACTACAGAGGTGCAGTTCTCTTGCAGACTCACCACAGAACTCAGGCCCTCCTGCCAAGAGAAAAGCCTGATCTCAAGTTGAAGAGTATTTGCTGCCGTTTCTACGGGGATATATGCTCGGTATTTATCACTCCTGTTCTACAAAAATCTCCAAATGGGTCCGAACTTCAATGTCTAAAACTCCTGGTAGAGGACAAGGATCTAGAGATCTCTCTAAGGGTGGCCAAATTCTGTGCGACTGCCATAAAACTTAGGGAACAAGCTGTACTACCAAAATGATTAAGGTTTTAAACGACAATTTTAGGTTATATTTGAATGATCAAGATTTAATATATATTTTTAACTGCCGCTATATCTGAATTGTCTCTGTTATACCCAATTGCAATCCAATGTATTCCTGTTGTGTTTTATTATTTTTCTGATATTGTAAGTGAGCCGGAACTGGTCTGTGACCGTAATAATAAAATTCAAAGTATTTGCTCTGCTTGCAGAAGGTCCCAGCTTCTATATCCAGACAAGGCTGGCAAAGGACCCCCCCCCATCTGAAACGCTGCCAGTCAGTGTTGACAGTGCTGAGTTTGATGGAGCAATGGTTTAACATGGTATAAGGCAGTGTTCCTATTTAAGCCAACCCTTTGTTTCATGACTAGAAATCTTACTCTATTTTTTAGGGAAATTGGCCTAGGAAGCTCAGTGGTGGGACAGCTGCTTTGCATGCAGGAGGTGTCAGATTTGAAACCCTGGAATCGCAAGGATGCAAAGGCACCAGACTCCTTAAAAATGGGAAACCCTGGAAGGCTGTCAGAGGCGGATTTAGAGAAGGACAACCAGTTCGTCCACACTGGATGCTGAGCTGAGAGGACACCACAATGACAAACAACAGAAGGGGGAGCAGCAAATTTTGGCGCTGCACAGAGAAATTTTAAAGCACTAAGACCGCAACTGAGGCTGCTGCCAGTCAGTATAGACCCAGGGTTTCCCAAGTGTGGGTCTCTAGCTGTTTTTGGACTACAACTTCCATCATCCCTAATTAGCAGGACCAGTGGTCAGGGATGATGGGATGAAGACTCAAGTCTGGGAAACCCTGGTGTTGACAGTGGTGAGCTAGATAAGACCGAAGATCTGATTTTCCATCAAGGCAAAGATGGTCCATCTAGCTCATGGGTAGGCAAACGAAGGCCTGGGGGCCGGATCTGGCCCAATCGCCTTCTAAATCTGGCCAGCAGACGGTCCAGGGAGTCAGCGTGTTTTTACATGAGTAGAATGTGTGCTTTTATTTAAAATGCATCTCTGGATTATTGGTGGGGCATAGGAATTCGTTCACACCCCTCCCCCCCCCATAAGGTCTGAGAGACAGTGGACTGGCCCCCTGCTGAAAAAGTTTGCTGACCCCTGGAGCCAGCCAGCCAGCCTTTTCCCCTTCAGCATTTTATCTCAACAACGGAGCTGTCCTAATCTGGCAAAGGCTCTTGGAAAAGTGGACACGGAGGGAAACGGGTCGCAACTGGCTTTGAGAATCGTAGCGCTGGAAGGGACCCCAAGGGTCATCCAACCCAACCTCCTGCAAGGCGCCAGGAAGCTCCCAAAAGCTCTCTAGGCCAACCACTACCAAGGATTGATAGGAAACAAAACACCAGGGGTCTAGGAATTCCGGTGGAAGCCTTGCTTTAAACCAGGTATGGAGAACAGTTGGCCCTTCAGATGCTGCTAAAATGTCTATCAGCCCCAGCATTGCAAGCATGGCCAATGGCCAGAGGTGATGGGAGTTGTAGTTCAGCACCATTTGAAGGCCCAAAGGTTCCCTGCACCTGGTCTAAGCCAAGGCCCTGGGACCCTCACGTTGCACTGGATGGCATCCCAACTCCCATCATGCCTGGCTCTTGGGCATCCCTGACTCTAAGGCTCATGGGAGTTGGAGGCACCAGTTCCTGAAATCATTCCCCAGGGTCAAACAGAAATTGAAGTTGTGCAACTGGTTTTCCTCGTTGCTCTGCCCTCCCCTCCCTCTCCTTTGTTTCACATCATGTTGCCAACATTTAGATTAAGTTCTCAAGGACAGAAACTTGTCTTTCGCAAAAGAAAATTTGTTTGCAAAGTACAACATGCATATGTTGAGAAATTTCAAGTTAACTTGCTTTTTCCACCTTTGATTTCATAAAAGGGACATTGTGTGATCCAAGGTTAAACTTGATTAGAAGTTATGAATGATCAAAGCAGTATTATAAATGCAGTTAAATATACAGTGATAGTGACTGAGGCTGGCTGCGGCAATCTAGACGCCCCTTAGATAAGCAGAGCATCTCAACTCAACAGGGAATGCTGGAATTGAAGATGTTATTGGTGAGGGTGGAGAGAGGAAAGTTATTTAACCGATTTCCGCTGAAAAATGAACAGGCGGCTGGCTAACAGAGAAAGTTCAGCTGACCAACAAATGCAGGAACCTTCTGTAGAATTTGACTCCTGTTCTCAGCTGGTGGGCTTAAGAGGCTGCGATTCTCCAGGGCAGGGTGAAGACTGTGGTCTCCACAGGTTGCTGGATTAGACAAAATCATGGAGGAGGGCTTTCCATTGGGGCATCTTGGCCACTGTGAGAACAGGATGCTGGCCTAGATGGGCCATTGGCCTGATCCAGCACGCTTCTTCTTCCGGGAACGAATCCAGCGACATGTGGAGAGCAGCAGATGTTCCCCATCCCTGCCGGCAGCTTTGGGAAGGCCACAGACTGAACCAGCCGTCTGCTCCATGAAAAGCATGAGTTCTTAGGGGGAAGATAGGAAGAATTGGCACGGCTTGGCACAGCCCCATGATTTTTAAATAGTAGTATGTGAGTTTATTAATACAGACTTAATGCCATTGGAACAGTCATGAAATCTTTTCCGTTTTATACAAAAAAAAAAAAAAAAAGGTTAAGAATTTTTTCCAGATCCAAAAAAACCCCCCAAGCATTAAAAACATTTTAAAGAACTCAGCAGATCTCACCTCCAGGATGGAGTGAGTCGAGGCCAACCAGCGGGAATAATGTTCTCTCCCCCCCATAACCCCCCCAATATAGCCTCTGGGTGCCAGAGGTGCTGTTTTTGTTCCACAATGCCCTACAAGTATATACCCTGTTGTGGGGAGGGGGGAGGAGGGAAGGGGCACCCTAAGTTGGCACCCTGTGCACAACCAGGAATAGAGAGACAGTCCTCAGATCCCACTTTTGGCTGAATCTTCACACGGTGAAGGAGAAGCGGTTGGCTTCCATCTGACAGTGCAGGCGCAAAAGGAGACCCACCTTGTGACCCGGGGGTGGGGGGGAGGAGGAAGGAAACCCCCCCCACAGGGACATTTGCCTACAGGAACCCCCAAAAGCTGACAGAACTTTTCTTGCTGATGGCAGGGAATTTCCAGAGACAGGCAGACAGCGACGAGTGCCATAGTTTTTGTTTTATATACAGAATACAGGAGAGAGGAAAAAAGTTTCCGTAAAGCCTAAAACATAGCAATTTACTTCTGTACATCAGAACTTAGCTGCGGGGGGTGGGGGTGGGTGGGAGGGAAGTTTCTGGAACAAAAGGGAGGGGAAAAGGAGGCTTACGACAAAGAAACGCTTTGCTACAATTAAGACAACTGGAGGAAAAACGTCATAACCCACACGTACACAGCTTAAAAAACACAGTGGGGGTGGCGGGGGAGATAAAAACGCTGTCAGTGGATGTATTTACACAGAACCCCAAATACTTCTCCATCATCTAAAAGGGGGGCGGGAACGAAACAGGGTGGGCGGCAGGAAATCGGAACTCGCTTCCTGCCACACATACAATACGCAGAATTGCAACTGCAGCAGGAAGGGGGAGAGAAGGGGGGGGCACAGGAGGTTGGAAAGGGGGGGGGGAAAGAAAATAAATCTGGCAGGACGATAGCGCACCTTTACATTAAATAAAACAATGATAATTGAATAGATTTTTGCTGTATGAAAACTGTATTTCTCTTTTTCTCTTTAATATAAAAACTATTGTCACTGGCACAAAATAGAACAGGTTTTTTTGGGATTATTTTACAACTGCAAAGGGGAGCAGGCTTGCCTGGGGGGCAATGTCAACGACCCCCTCCCCTCCCGGCCCCCTCTCGCCGGCTCTGCCCCAGCACGGCCTCCCAACATGCTGCAGTTAATTCCTTTCCTTTTCTTTTTTTAAATGAAATGTATAGTACAAATATATGTGCAAATGCCCCTAAAAACTTGAGCAAACAATAATAATAATAATAATATTAATAATAAAAATTAAAAGTTCTTCATCTCATGCAAAGGGCGTCAACAGTCTGTGGCCCACGTTGAGGGTTGGGAATCCGGACAAGACATGGTTCGTGTACATCAAAGGGAATCCTGTGCACAATGTGTCTGTGAGAGAATCTCTCGATCTTGGGAGGGAGGATTTATTGTTCCTTGTCCAACCCCTCCCTCCCTCGGTCGCTGCCTCCTCTTAGGGCACTGAATTTGAGCGAAGCACAGGGACCTGCTGGGCCTTTGGGGACAGCTTCTCCTCCAAGTCCCTCTCTTGTGCTAAGGCCGCGGCGGCATCTCCTCCCCTGGGCTGTTTGGTCGCAAACTCTGTGATGCTGAAGACGAACTGCAGGCAGCCCAGCTTGATGTAGCTGCCGTGGTGCAGGAGGGCCGTCCCTTCCCAGCCGGCCCCGCTGCCCCCAATGAGGCTGGAGCTGCTGGCTTTGCAGTTGCAGGGCTTGGGGGACGGGCCCTGGGCCTGGGAACGCATCACCGCTGCCTCTTCGCTTGGGGGCTGCTCCTCCTCAGGGAGCGGCTGCTGCAGCTGCTGCTGCTGCTTTCGGCTCTTGTGTCGCTCTGGAATACAGGAAGAGAGGCACAGTGGGAAAAGGTGGAAAGGGGCGTGGGGGAGACTGAAAATAAAACTGCCGGGGCCATAATGCCGTTGCACAAACATGTGGTGTGATCGCCTTCGGAATCCTGGGCGCAATCCCGGGCGCCTTGCTTCAAAAAGGGGCTGAACATCCCATCCCCCTCACTGCTCAATATCTGATTTAACCATCCCTCTGGCTTCTGATTTTTAAGCAGAGCAATGTCCATACACTCACACCAGTGCAGCCATCTAAGGACTAGAGCCAGTGTGGTGCAGTGGTTAAGAGCGGTAGACTCGTAATCTGGTGAACTGGGTTCGCTTCCCTGCTCCTCCACATGTGGCTGCTGGGTGACCTTGGGCTAGTCACACCCTTCTCTGAAGTCTCTCAGCCACACTCACCTCACAGAGTATTTGTTGTGGGGAAGGAAGGGGAAGGAGAATGTTAGCCGCTAAGAGACTCCTTCGGGTAGTGATAAAACAGGATATAAAATCCAAACTCTTCTTCCTCAACCTCGGCCCTTCAGATGCTTCTGGCCTACAACTCCCATGATCCCTAGCTAGCAGGACCAGTGGTCAGGGATGATGGGAATTGTAGTCCCCAAAACATCTGGAGGGCCGAGGTTGAGGAAGCCTGGACTAGAAGCAATGCTTGTGTAAAACAGAGAGAGAAACGCACGCAGAGTTGCTTTGTCTCTGGTGCTCAGGAGGCTGAAAACTTACTGATCACACTCTGTACTTTGGCAACCATGCTGCTGGCCGGGACGAGCGCCGTCTTCTCGGAGAAGTCGCAGGAATACAGGACATTGTCCACCGTTGTGCCGTGCTCGCTATAGTTGAGCAGCTCATAGTGCTTGGTGTTCTGGGGTAGAGGGAAAGGGAGACAGAGTCACACCCTGGACAGGAAGTGTTGGTGGCAAGGATGCCCAGAAGACTGCTTCCTCTCTTTCTCTCTCCAAATATACCTGCCTCCAAATCAAGCCACTCTCCCGGGCTGCAGCACTCACCTCGTCGTAGAAGATGCAGGCGTGCTTGCCCGAGACGTAGTTGCAGTGACCGTAGTTTGTAAGGCACACGTCCATGTCAGCTCCTGCGCAAAGGAAGGAGGGAGACAGAAACTCTCTTGAGCATCGGCGGCTCGGGTGCAGCCAAACCTCCACCAAAAGCCACAGGAAGCAGGAAAGGACCACGGCAGAAGTTGAGATGAAAGCACACCCACTCCCAGAAGGCTCAGGGTTCCCCCACCACCCCAGTTACTAGCTTCCGGTGAGAGCAGCTGCAGCAACTTGCAAGCGGACCCCGCTTCCCCAGCCAATTGGGCAGCCAGGAGGCTGCTGAGCACACATGTAGCTGCTCCCCTCCCTTGGCGGGAGGCGAGCTAGTCCCCCAGTGAGTTAGCCCTTGCCTGTCCCAATGTAGAGGGTCCTGTAGCACATGTTCACCGCACTGCCCATCCCCAGCAGAGGGTAGAAGACGGCTCGGGCCTGCACCTCCTTCCTCTGCCCTGGAAGACAGAAAGACGGAATTCATTGAATTGTAGAGTTGGAAGGGATCCCCTAAGGGATTCACAGCTAAAGAATCCCTGACAGGAGGTCTCAAGATCGAGCACTGCCAAGAGGCAAGAAGCCCCCTGGATTTGAACACACCCATGCACCTCCCTCAAAAAAAAAAAAAAAAAAAACATCCACCAGCCATGTTCTTGCCATTTTTCATTTTGCCTTGAGGCCCATAACCAGAGGAAGAGGAGAGGCAGGGTGAAGGTTGTCATTTGCCTTCTCACTCCCCATCCCACACAGGCATATCTTTCGGCCAATGCTTCTTGAACAAAGCATCGCAGGGCCTGGGTCAGCACCTGAGCAGGCGTGTCACCGAAAGCGAGGCAGCGAGAAGGCATCTGTGTTCCCAATGCCAGTGGGAAGAAGGTCCCAGGTTCAAATCCTGGGTAAAGGGCAGCAGGGGGCCCCCAGAGACCTTGGAGACCTGTTGCCAGGCAGAGTGAACAACGCAGGGCTAGATGATCTCCCCTTGGCTGAGAGGCGGGGTGGGCAAAGGGTTTTTCATCATAAGGCATATCTGCCCCATTATTATTGGGGGGTGGGGAGGGCTGCAGCTCAGTGGCTGGGCCCCTGCTCAGGGTTCAACCCCTGACAACATCTCCAGGAAGGACCGGCAATGTCCGCTCAGAAAGTCTGGAGAGCCACTGCTGCCAGTGTGGACAATACTGAACTAGAGGGACCAGCGACATGATTCGGTATAAGGCAGCTTCCTGTGTTCCTATTTCAAACCTTTATTCAGAACTACGAGGACTAGAATCTTTAGTTTTAGGCTGTAGAAGGTCCCAGAGTTGTCCCGGGGGAGTTCCCTGCTGAAACCCTGAGAACCGCCGCCAGTGAATGCAAACAATACTGAGCGAAATGGACCAACCATCTAACTTCCTATGATCAGGCCAATGATGCTTCTGCGTTCTGCCAATGCCTAGAGGAAACTTTCTTTTCTGGTGCCGCAGGAACAACTCAGGGCTTTCTTCCTCTGGTGCAGGCCCTTCCCAAGGAGCCTGCCTCTCCTACTGCTGGCGCCGCCACTTGTTTGCCCCCCTCCCTTTTTCTGCATTTCAACTATTGGGGAGTGTGTAGCAGAAAGGCGACTTATAATTTTAAGACTGTTGTACCCCCAAGAGCAGCGGAGGAGAAGAGGAAGAGGAGGAGAGAGTGCCCGAGTCAACATGGGCACAGGCCTACCTTCTGCATGATTGCCCCCAGGACTGGGCTGGTGGGGACCAGCGTTGCCTGCAAAGGGCTGGACCCTGGAAGCAAACAGCTGATGTATTCTTTGCAAGGCCAGGAACTTGATCAGTTTCTCATCCAGCATGTTTATCTCAATCTCTGCTGACATAAAAGAAGAAGAAACAGTGCTGTCAAGGTGAGGTGCCTGGGGGATCAAAGAATTAAACCTTGTGGAATTGTCAGGAGAAAGACACCCTTCCTTATGGTGCTTTCCTGATAGGCCTAGGGCCACAGAGACACAATACAAGCAGACCTAGCATTTACCATGGGTCCAGCTGGGTCACGGTCCTGCTTTCCAGGCCTGGGGGTGGAGGCAAGAGGCAGGCGGGCAATCTAAATGTTAGGATATAGTTCCATTCCACCTTAAAAGGGTACAGGCATGACGTTTGTGTATCACATGCCTGTTTACTCCCAGCACTGTCTGCTGGGAACTTCCGTTGTATGTTGGTTTTGCTATACTGCTGTTTTGCTGGAGACGAAGGGATGCAGACATGTTTTCCTTTGTTCCTGAACTATGCTGAATAAATGCTTATACCTGCCTCTGTCCGCCTCATCTGCTGTGTGGAGATTTACACACTCTGCTGACAGAGCATGCACGGGTCTCAAAAGCGTATCTGAGGCTTGTGTCGCTAACTGACCGATGCTGTTCCACGGGAGACTGGTGATCGTCTGGAGCCAGCTGGGGGCCTGCCTGATGCCCCCGTCTCCCCGGCAGTATCCCAACACTAAATGCACCTCTGGCATCACCAGCAGGTGCAGATGCCTTCATCGAGAGGGTGGCAGGGGCACAGCAGCTTGGTCAGAGAGAATCGAAAGGGCCACGCAGGAAGAAGAAGAGGAGTCTGGATTTGATATCCCGCCTTTCACTCCCCTTCAGGAGTCTCAAAGGTGCTAACAATCTCCTTTCCCTTCCTCCCCCCCACAACAAACACTCTGTGAGGTGAGTGGGGCTGAGAGACTTCAGAGAAGTGTGACTGGCCCAAGGTCACCCAGCAGCTGCATGTGGAGGGGCGGGGAAGTGAACCCAGTTCACCAGATTACGAGTCTACTGCTCTTAACCACTACATCACACTGGCAGGAGGAGCACTGATGAGTTAGGAGGCCCCCTGGGGACATCTGCGGATGTCGCTACCCCAAGACCAACAAGAGGACCTCCCTGCCTGCTTGCCTCCCCCCCTTGTGGCGCAGCAACATGCCTTTGTGCAAGGACTCACCTCCGCTGCTGTCCATTAATGCTTTCAGGGAACTTGCGAGGTCCAGCGTGGCTGAAGAGTTGGGAGGGAGCAACGAGGGGGTGGTTAAGATACTTCCTATGGATAAGGTGCTCGGGCTGACCTTACCGTCTAGAGGGAGGAGCAAAAAGAACTGCTGGGTCAGGATTCACAGGCACCCCCCCAACTATTTATCAATTTATACTGCGCAGAGTCAAAACACATTGGCTTCAATGGTGGGTGGGATTTGTCAGAAAGCTGATGGAAGTTTTGCTTTTTGTCTATTATTTTAGCTTTTCGGAAGTTTTAAATTATTGTTGTTAAATTTTCTTATAATTTCAGATTTTTATATTTCTGCAAACCGCAGTGAAGGTTTTTGGTTTTTAACCATCAGGCAGTGTATAAATTTTATGAATAAAAATAAATGAAAGCGACGGCGTCCCCCAGGACTCAGTCATTCCCGCTGCCCCTTTTAAGGCAGGGCTCCCAGAGACCCCTGGTTGCCCTGAAGCCCCCCCACTCTCTCACCTGGAGGCGGTGCTGGTGAGCAAAAGCCATGAGCAGCTCCGATGGCAGAGACCCCGTCACCCACCGCTGCCGCTTGGGGAGGGGTGAGCGCCCGGGTGGCAGTGAGAGGAGAGTCCATCGCCCCCAGGTCCGAGGCCAGCAGAGGCCCAACCTGCGTCTGCACGTTCTTCCTCTGCAGAGTGCTGGCAGCTTCCAGGCTGGCGCAAGAGTTCGGGATGGAGGCCGGCATGCCTGCCGTTGGCACGGAGCCCCTGTGTGTGCACGAGATTAGCCCCACCGCGTTCTCCGTCTTCACGACAGCCCCCGCCACCATGTGATTGAGGAGCCCGCAGGCTACCGGTGGGGTGGCAGGCCGGGGCCATGGCTGCTGCCGCTGGGACAACCCTGGGAGGGCGCCGCTGCCCTGGCCCCCAAGCCTCGGGGAGTCAGTCAAGTTGGCAGAAGCAGAGTCACTGTATAAATGTGGCCCGTTGATTTTCACCTCCGTGGGGGCGTTGGGGCCGTTGGACGTCGCGCTGCAGGGAGACACTTTCTTGGGCCTGTCCGTACACGAGGGGTAGTGGGTGTCCTCCTGCAGGGAAGACCCCAAGGAGTTCTGAGGGGCAATGCCAGGTGGGCAGGGCGCAGAATAGAGGGGAGGGAGGCTGGCTTTGTCCGCCACCTGGTAAGGGCCGGCCAGGGAGCCATCGGCCACGATCACCGGCTTGACGTCCGCCTTGTCCGCCTGCTCAGAGTCCCAGAGTGAGGGTATCTGCTTGGCAGATAAGTGTCTCAATATGCTGCATTGCAGAGCGACAACGCTGCACAGCCACTGGAAGGAGAAAGGAATACGGAGTGAGACACTTAGGAGAGGAAGTCTGCAACGAGTGCAACACGAGATCCTGAAAAAAAGACACCTCAATGGCCCTGCTGATATGGCTAGTGGCCCATCCTTGTCCAACCAGATGCCCCAAAGGGAAACCCACAGGCAGGACCCGAGCACGAGAACAGCACTGTCCCTTCCTACAACTTCCAGCACCCGCTATTCAGAAGCATTGTTGCCTCCGACTCTCTGGAGGCAGAGTATAGCCATCATGGCTAGTAGCAATTGATAGCCGCCTTCTCCATAAGAACATTAGAATGGCCCTGCCAGGTCAGGCCAATGGTTCCTGAGTCAAGACCCTGTTCTCACAGCAGGCGGCAAGATGCCTGTAGCAAACACACAAGCCTAAGGTCTAAGGCAGGCAAGGAAGATGAGCCAACGACCCCATGGGGAATCCTGGAACTGTCCTGCGTATTCCAAGCAGGCTGCTTGCATTCAGCTAGGTCCCCTTTGTCTACTGGAAGGATGGCCAACCCACAGCTCCAGAGGGAAACAAAAGACCTTTGCCATGGGAAAAAGACTGAATCCGCAACAGATCTGTTAGCTGCACAGCTTGGATGCGAGACTAGTTTCCCAAAGAGGTTATCTGCCCCGCTTCCAACCCAGATGCCAGCTTGGAGACATCTAAACATGCAAGAGAGAATGCCTAACAGACCACCACAAGGTACCTGATGGGGAGGTGCTCAGGGCTGCTCTCAGCAGAGCCAGGGCCAAGCGCAGCAAAGCTGAGAGTCTGCTGGCCTCAGAAGGCAGCATCCCTCTAATTTGAAGCTTGGGGGGGGGGAACCCTCCTTCGGCAGGAGTGCAGCCCCTCCTGGAGACAGGCATCTGCCCCGGGCCTTTACCTCTTGCTGCTCTGACTGGGTGGCTAAGTGCTCCGGGCTGCAAAGGTGCTTCAGCGAGGGCTCCTCAGGGACGCCGTTGCAGATGAGCTCCCCGTCTCTGATCGACGCAGGGGCCAGCAGCGAGGGCGGGATCCGATACTGGGACTTGATGGCATCAGGAACCTGAGGGAGGGCATCGGAGAGAGAGGAGGGGCAGTTAAACCTTCCCAGCCTTGCCTCTCGGTCAAGCCTGGTTAAAGAGCAAGCCAAGGCCTGCAAGCTTCAAGAGGAAAAGCCGTCCTCTGCGCAGGCAAGGCTGCCACCTCCTGGTGGACTCACGCAAGGCAGCTTCACCAAGGAAAGAGCCTGGCGCCTGGAAGTCCGGAGGAAGAGGCCAGCCCACCCTCCCCTCAAGCCCTTTCATTCAGAGAGACAAACATAGCCCCTTCCCCACTGACCTTCAGCCCCTTCCTCTTCATGGACTGCACCACACGGCGGTTGGGGGGGTGCTTCTTGTGGACCCGGTTGAGGAAGTCCACCTTGACCACGTGCTGGGAGATGGTGTCCTGGAAGCGGTCAAACACTCGGCACCGGTTGCTCAGGGTCATGTTCTTCTGGTTCAGCTGGAAGAGAGGGGAGGCGCTCATTACAACGCCCCCAGGTCACAGCAGCAGCAGCAGCAGCAGCAGCAGCAACATGGGAGCAAAGCAGGAGGGGAGAGACTCTGCAGGCCCCGGAGGGGAAGGCCAACTTACCACCACGTGCTCAATGTGGTTTGGACACATCCAGCGGCCCAGGGGCATGGCCGTGAGAGGGGGCTCCAGGCAGTCCATGTGGAAGAGCAGTGGGCAGTAGTCGCACTGGATGAGCGGGGCCACGCGGCAACTCCTGGAAGGGGGAGGGGAAAGCGCCATCACTACACAGAGGAGTGAAGAGAAAGGGAACTGGCGGACGACAACTTCCATCTGCCCCAGAATCGTATGGCTGTGCTGGCTGGGGCTGATGGGGGGTTGTAGTCTAAAAACCCAGGTGAGGGAAGGCAGGTCTACTCCGACTGGGGTCAGCAGGTCTCCAGGGTCTTGGGCAGGAAGAGGTTATCTCCCATTGCCCTTTAAACTGAAGATGAAGCGGGAGGGAGACTGAGCCTGGGGTCTTCTGCATGCAAAGCAGGTGCCTGCCCCCCTGAGAAGCACGTCCCCTGGAGAAGGATGTGCCCATGATCCAAACCCATGACCTCCAAACGCCTTAAGTGGGAATCCTGCTGCACCCTGCCCGCAGCAGGGGAAAGAGTTGGCGTTCCATGTGAGGCCCTGGGCATAGCCGGGCCAAGAGGGAGTGCAAGGAGGCCTCCCACAGTGCTGCCTAAGCCTAGGCCCTGCGGGGACACAGCCTGCTCTGACTCCCATCTTGGCCAAGAAAGCTGGCACAGAATGCCATTACAGCCCCCTGCCCAGCCCCGCTCGCCACACCCATACCTGCTGCACGTGAAGCAGACTTTGACTGGCAGGGGGACCAACCCGTTGTGGTCCAGCTCATGCTGTGCTTTCTTGACGTTCTTCCCAGTCGTCTCCTCCTTCCTCCTCCTCTTACTAGTACCTGGGTGGGTGGGGTGCGGGAAGACAGATGGAAACCACCCTGTTATTCCTCAAACGGCTAAGCCAGTGCTTTCTAAACCTTTGTTGCATCCCTGCCCCCTTGGTTCCATAAACTGATTCCCATTGCCCCACGCTACCCTACTAAAAATAATGACTCAGAACAGCCACTCAGCTAAGGAAGATTAACAAGTGACTGCACTTTTATTCAAAGTCCAATCAAAACTATTTGGTTTAATTAATTCAAAAAAACCTGATGAACTTGATCCAGTGATACTAGCTTTTCAACATCTCAAGAGTCATTTACACCTCCATCAACCCCCTGTGGCCCGCTTGCCTCCTAAAGTCCCCCTGTGCAATCCCACCGCCTCTGGGAAAGACCTGCCCACTCTGGGAGCCACTGAGCCAAACTCCCAGTCATGGAATGACACAAGAGTCTTGATAGCAATAAGCCCTGCCCAAAGGGGTGATGGGCCCCAAGCTGTGCTGGGCTACCCATGCAACCAGGCATGGAGTTGCAAGGCCGCCCCCTTCGCAATGGCAATGCCCACAAGCTAAGCCAAGCAGCTCAGGCTGGTCCAGCCTCTTCTGGAGCCCCTGTCTCCAGCTTCTCCCTTCTACTGGCGCCTGAGAAGAAGGGGGGTGGGGTCTGCTGCTCACCTGGAAGTGCGGTGGTGCAGGTCAGCTCGTTGGGCAGCTGGAACTGGGTGGGGTTCCTCTCCATGGCGGCGGCGATGAGCAGCTCAAAGGGCCGCTTCAGATGGGGCTGCCCGCCGTCTGCCTCTGCTGCGGTGGCAGAGTCATCGTCCACGTCGATGATGTCCTCGTCCACGTCGTTCTGCTCCGAGTTGGGGGTCTCGGTGCTGGCGCTGGAGGTGGGCGTGCCGGGCCGGCTGGCCCTCCGCTCTAGGAGCCGGGTGTGGGAGAGGGTCCGGAGGACGCCGCTGCTCGCCCGGTCCAAGAAGTCCGCTGCATCGCTGGTGGGGGACGTGGTCCTCTTCCCGGACTTCTCCACCAAGCCATTGACGTGGCCCAGCTCCTTCTTCTGCTCCCGCTTCTGCAAGGCACAAAACAGGCAGGCAGTCTTAACTCAGCAGCCCCAGAGCAGCCGGAGGAAGGGGAAGCATCACCTTCGCTGGACAGTCCCAAGCAGCGGTCAATGGCCAAACAACGCCCCCCCCCCCGGACTCTCTTATCTGGTCCCTGCTACTCACTCGGGGCCACACCCCAAGCACCTGCCTGGAGATGTGTCACAGAACTCTGATCATGCCTCTTGCTTGGATGGATGGAGGACAGAGGGGGGTACTGTACAAAGGTAGAATTTATATTTAATCTTCCGCTTGCTTTTTCCCTCGCTCCTGCCCAGGACTGGAATCCGGTGCTGGGAAGGTTGTCTGGAAGGGAATGGGACCCCTCAGGCTGAAGAATGACATGTCTTTTAAGGCTTACAAAGTTGGGCCTACTCAGACTCAGGTCCATTGAAATTAACAGATGTGACTAACTTGGGCCTATTCTTCTCAGTGGGTCTCTCAGGAGCAGAACTTAGCTGAATGCAACACATTATTTCTGCTTGTGTCGAACTGATTGGGGTGTTGTGTGGGGAGAAGCCTTGCAGGAATAAAACTACTTTGACTGCTTGAGATTTATTTTAATGGCTGCATTTATATGCCACTTTTCCCTCCAAGGAGCTCAAGGCAATGCACACAGTTCTCCTCCTCATTTAACCCCCACAACAACCCTGTGAGATAGGTTAGGCTGAGAGTCAGTGACTGACTTCCAAGGCCACCTTGCTCCCTTGTCCTGACAAAAGGATTCAAGTCATTTAAAGGGGAAAGGGGTCCGTGCTATTCCTGCCTCAACTGAATTCCCTAGAGTGGCACGGCCCTGCCGTTTGGCGAGTTGCGAGCTTGGCCATTCTGAGCTGCCTGCTGGGCTCAGCAGCTGACCAAGTGGGCCGAGGAATGAAAGGACAGCAGGCAGGGGAGGTAGGTCAAAAGGACCCCCCTAAATACGGGGAAGCAATGGGTGGCTACCAAGGCCCTGAGGAACACACAGCAAAAGATCAAGCCTAAGAACCATAGGTCCTATCAGGTCAGGCTCTTTGCCCATCTAGCCTGGCGTGGTCTCCTTTGACTGGCAGCAGCTCTCCTGGGCCTCAGGCAGAGGTCAGCAACTGCTACTTTGGGGGTGGCAATTATGGGGCTGCCCAGATGTTGCAGCCCCCAGCTCCCTCCATCACCAGCCATTGTGGCCAATGCACAGGGAAGATGCGAGTCCCACTTTTGAAGGGCCGCGGCAATCCCTGCGTTACCCGATCCTTTTAATGGGAGATGCCAGCGCTTCTGCCATGGGCCCTTCTGTCATACATAAGAACATAAGAAGAGCCCCCTGCTGGATCAGGCCCATGGTCAACCTAGTCCAGCATCGTGTTCTCGCAGTGGCCCACTAGATGCCTGTGGGAAACCCGCAAGCAGGACTCAAGCGCAAGAGCCTTCTCCTTTCTGTGGTTTCCAGCAATTGGGATTCAGAAGCATTGCTGCCTCCAACTGTGAAGGCAGAGCACAGCCATCATGGCTAGTAGCCATCGATAGCCCTCTCCTTCTTAAATCTGTGCAGTCCTCTTTTAAAGTCAACTAGGTTGGTGGCCATTACTGCTTCCTTTTACTACACTGGTTTTTCTTCTTCTTCTTTTTTTAAGAACAGAAAAAAAGCAGAAGCTGGAAATCCTACACTTGGGGAGGGGGGGGAATCGCTGGACACGTGAGAAGCCAGAAAATCCCTGGACTCTGAAATGTCTCTCTCTCTCCCTCTTTCACCCAGCCCTGCCAGCAGCTCTTTCCCTCTTCAAGCACACCCTGAAAGCTGGCAGTCCCAGGAGTCAATATTTGCATTCAGCTGGGCCGCCCTGCTAGCTGCAGGAAAGGGCAGGCATCTCTGATGACAAGTTGGAGCCTGGCCCAATAATCGCCTCCCTAGCTTTGGCGGCGGGAGGGGGGGCCCAGCGTAACTCATCACTGCTCCCCCCCCCCCCCCGCTGCTATGGAAACAACAGGAGGTCATTGCATTCTCTCCTCTCCCAAGCTAGCCGGAAGGAACTGGGGAGGCTTGGCAATGGGAGCAGCTGGCCTGAAAGAGGGAGAGGCCTGTGCCGTCACAGCCAGCTCCCCCCCTCCACCACCCCCTGCAAACAAGCAAGCACACGCACACGCACACGCACACGCACACACACACACACAACCTGGAATTGGCTTAGCAAGGCAGGGAATGTGGCTCCACCAAATTAGCTTGTCACAGCTATGCCAGCGACTTGAACATTTGGCCATGTTCTGGAGAAGCAGGTAAAGAAAGGAACGGCTTTCTCATCACCCTCCCTGCCAGGCTCAAAGCATGAATTAATTAAATCTAGCTTTTCCTGAAGATTTGTGAAGCATTCCCCTCAGCCCCGCTTGAGAAGACAGGTGTTCATAATGCACTGGGAATTATAAAAGCTATTTTTTGGTCTGTGGCAGCTGTATGTCCTCACACCTGCCCCTCCTGAACAAATCTTTCCCCACAGCTGTTTGCAACCCTTTTGTTCTTTCCAGAGAAGGAAGAGGAGGAGAAGAGATTACATCCGAATGCCCAGAAGGTCCGTTCACTCATGGGCGGAGGCGTCTTTACCTTCCGGCGCACGGTGCAGCGATGGCACATCCACTCCCCGGGAGGCAACATCTCCTCGCTCAGCGGAGGATTACTGGGAGGAGAGAGGGAAGAAAAGGAGGCCGTTATATTTCCAAATGGCAAGGACATGCAAGCCACACCTCCCTTCCATTTAGACCGGTGGTGGTTGAGAGCCTAGGGCCCTACAGATGTTGCTGGACTGCCGTGACCAGGAGCCAGCCATGGCCAAGGGCCAAGCACAAGGAGGGGAGCTGGGAGCCCAGCAGCACCTGCAGGAAGGACACAGGTTCCTCAGCCACCAGTTTCTTTCACTTATTAATTAGTAAAAATTATATACTGCTTGCTTGTTAAGAAAAATATGAAATTATGAAATATGAAATGGTTTACAAAAATATGAAATTAAACATTAAGATGCTTGATTAAAAACAGGTATTTTAAAGCATTTGAAAGATGATTTGAAATCAACAGGAGTTAAAAAGAGATACATGCAGTTTCGATGTATCTGGGTAGGCTTTGCTAAGCAAAAATGTTTTGAACAGGTACCAAAGAGTACAGTGAATGTCAACAGGCAGGGAGTTTCAAAGGATTGGCACTGCCACACTAAAATACTGGTGGTTTTTATTTTTAAAACCACAATAGTGCCAATTGTGCAGATGAAAGCACACCCAAGTGGGTATTTTGAGGCATGGCAATCCCACAAGCAAAGTGACCCCACCTTGAACTTGGTTTGGCAGCAAATGAGAAACCAGTGCAGATCCCTGAGCAAAGGTGTTCTATATGCTGGCTGGGTCTCACTCCCATCATCAATTGTGCTGCAGCATTCTGCACCAGCTGACCCACCACACTGGCCCCTTTCCCCTGTTACTGCTAGAGCAAAGGACATTTTGCTGCCCATGACAGCCTTAAACAGTTTGCCACATAGCTGACCAATGCAAAAGTGCACCCTAGGATGATGAAGGCAGTCAGACATTGACAAGTTGCACCAAGGATGCATGTTCAGCAGCATGCTTGGAAAAGAAGGCCAGCCTTTGCAAATGCATCCGGGTGCTGCCTGCTAGCAATGTGGAACCTCCTTCTTTGTGTGAGGTCTATTTGCACGTGCAGCACCCGTGCATGTGAACACACATGGACACACATGCACACACAGTAATGACAGGTTGTGATCGGGCCGCACATAGGTGGTCCCGGTGGTGCTGCCCCACATTTGGGGGTGGGGAGTCATGCATGATGGGGGGTAGGGAGAGAGATGAAGAAGTTCAGTGCAGGAGGAGATACAACAGTAGAAAGCCAGACGTGGAGGGGGACAAAGATAATAAAGAAAGACTTTCAAGTGGGCCTCAAGTGGAGGCATCAAGGTGGTCCCTCTCTGCCTGAAAAATCTCAAAGTCACCTTGAGCCACAATGCAGGAGGCCCCTCCAGCAGCTCCTTGCTCCCTTCTGCGCTTCAAGAGCTGCTCCATGAAGAGCTGGCAGCCACCCACCATCCTGACATATATCTAGGTTTCAAATACACCAAAAGAAGTGAATTTCAAACACCACGTTCTGAAATTCTCTGCCACCATAAGTGACTTTAGTTGGGGACTTTGCAAAAGATAGATGTACTTGCCTTTCACCACCCAAAACAGGGAGCCTTGCAAACACTGCCACCACCTTAAAAGAAGAACAGAGAGAGCACACACCACAAACTCAAACACACACCCCAACGCGTTCTATTGGTCACAACAGAATGCTCCTTCCAAGCCTAATTTTGGCAGGGTGAGACAACGCTGTGGGCACCAGAGAAGGCCCTTGTGGGCACGACTGTGCTCAAGGGCACCACGCTGGTGACTCCTGCTGTAATCACACATTGTTTCTGTTCTTGATCGTTGCAATTTGATCACAATAATGTTTTAGTACCCTACAAGTGCTCAGCGCCCTTTGACAACAGCTCTTGGCTCCCAATAAAAGGTTGCTACTCTGCCTCAACATAGGCAAAGGGAGATGCTAGGCAGGGACCTTGGCTTACCCCAAGACAAGAAAGAAAGAAAGAAAGAAAGAAAGAAAGAAAGAAAGAAAGAAAGAAAGAAGCCACCAGGTTCGTTGCAACAGCGAAAGGCGAAGGAGCAGCTGAGCTTCCTGAGTCCCCAACTTCAAAGATCACCACAGCCACAGATTGTAATGCTGGCCTCCTTTACAGGGCTGCTGTTCTAAACCGACAGAGCTCAAGTAAAACTCTCTGAAATGCAATGAAGTGCTCTGTAAATGCTGAGAATTAGGGCTGCTCCATTTGTGATTGGCCGGAAATATCTACATCTAGGCTTTCCATCTCTAAGGAGGCACATGCAGCCGGCTCTCATTTCATTATCTTTCTTTTGAACCCTTTCCTACCAGGGAAACTACAGTTCCCGGCTGAGGCCAGGCCTTCCCTCATTTGAGCCACATGCCCAAGTCCTTTCTCCACCAGCGGCCGTCTCTTTTCCCTCTGCAATGGATCCATGTGGCAGAAAGAGCAGGGTGGGGTGGGGTGTTTCACTCCTGGTAGGCACACCACCTAGGCTGGGCTAGTATTTGTGGTTCTGCTGCCAGTTACAAAGGAAAGTGAGAGACGGGACTGAGAGAACACTGAGCAGGAAGAAGTCAAGCCGGGTCTGTGGAGCGTTTGCCTTCTGCACCAAGGCTGTACCGGAAAGCTTTATAGTCTTAAAAACTCACAGATATGCTTCTCTGGAAATTGGTCTATGGATACAGAGACACCTATGACAGGAACCTGGACCCTGCGTACCTCCTGCCTACACCAGATCTCCCAGAAACTTCCTGCTGAGAAATCAAGACACATGAATGAGGCAGGCAGCCATTTTGAGAGCACAGCTCAGGAATCAGGGAGGCGGCAAGTGGACTCCAGAGTGTGTGATTGAGGCAGTCTCAAGAGCACAGTGGAAAATCCACACATCAAAACATTTCTTGAAAGAAAAAGAAAAAAAAAACCAAAACCCACACGACAGCCTGAAGGTTGGAAGCAGTCACAGATGGCCAAGCCTGGCTACCTAACCTCCCATGGTCGAGTTTCAAGCAAAGATGCAACAAAACCCCTCACCCCAAACCACAATAAGCCTGGTAGGAAGGGCGCTGGGAACAAAATAGTAGAGAGTGAGCTGCTTTTAAAAAATAAGTTTCAAAAGAGAGCTGTAGTAGTTCCAGTGAGCAGCTGCCCCCTGAGGCTTGAAGGGCTTGCCAGTTTATCTGTGAGCCTCAGGCAGATTTGGGTGGTTGGGAGGGGGCAGCGAGTCATGATCAGAGACTGAAGGTTGCCAGCAGTGCTGAAGTTGTTCCATCCACCCGCTTGGAGGTATGACATTGACATTCCAGAGCACAGGGGAATAAAATGCAGCCAGGTAAGAACAGGATCCAGCTTGCAGGAATTAGGGAAAACATCATGCGCCAACACACCTGACCTCCGCGGCTGCAGACACCCCCCCCCATGCACATAATAAAAAGGGGCCTGCTGGGAGAGAGCAGCCGACGCAGTCCCACAAACTCAGCACCTCCAGCATTCAGTCCACAAAGGCAGTCCAGCTGCAGGGTTACCAGCAGAAAATAATCTCATACTCCCAAGGGCCAGCAGCCAGGCACCATCACCCCAGAAAGACCCATACGGAGGAGATTTTCAAGATGTCTGCATAGGTGAACTTTATTATAGCAAGCACCTGAGCTACCCCAACATCTCTGCTGTCCGGGGATGGGAGAATGGGAAATGGCTCAATGGTTCTGTTTCAAGATTTAGGACGCTGTGGTGCATTTTGCAGGCCTGCCACCAATAACATCAGGAGAGAAGTGGAAAGGCTCATTCAGGCCTCTCATTTCTAAGCCAGGCTACAAGTGAGCAAGTAGCAAACTCAGCTTCTTGCAACTGAAACCCACTGAGAAACACGCAGATATTGGCAAAGTTTCCGTTCTGCAAAACAGCTGTGTGGCACCCGAACCTCTCTTTGCAGCTGCTCCTCAGAGCCTTCTGGGGGTGAAAACACCTGCAGGCAATCTAAACTGGCCACAATCGATCCCTACCAAGAAGCAGCCACCATCAAAACACAGCCACTCCGCCACTTTCGCTGGCAGACATTTTTCCAAGCTGCAGCTTCCTGCTGCTGGCTGTGACCAGAGAAATGGAGAATGCACATCTTTTTCCGAGAGGCAGATTAATGATCAGGAAACAGCTCCCTTCCCTCCACACAGTGGTGCTCTTTGTCAGGATCCTGCCAGCACAGGGGTGGGGGGGTGGGGAGCCAAGGGAGGAGGAAGCAGCGGTTGTGAGACCTACTGCCTCTCCAGTTTGGTCCCTGAAAAATCCACCTGCCCTTTCAAGAACAATGCCACAATTATGGTGTGCTGAAGTCAGGGCTTGCAAAAGCTTCAAAATGGTCCCTGGAGCAAATGCAAAAAATAAATAAGAAAGGGGGACATCACTGGAAATCAAATGCAGCTGACAAGACATTCTCGCAAGGAGGCCAAGCAGTTCAGTCTTCTCAAAGTTCAGCTCTTCAGGAAGGCCTCCATGCAGAAAAAAACACACCACCTTATCCCCCTGTCTCATCTCAGGGGAATCCCAGTGCTGGTAATTAGCAGCAGCTTGACTTAACCTGGCCTGCCTGCACACCTTTGCCCCTCTGGCCTAACTGGCTGAGGCGTTCCCGAAAGCTAGTAAGGATGGCTGTGTTTCACCTCCTCTGATATGGCCATCCTCCAAAGGCTAAATATAGGCTGCAAACCGACACTTTGGGGGGGATGAAAGGCAATATTTAAATGAAATGCAATATGCCATTGCTGTCTGTGCAGACCGAAAAACCACAAACCTTTCAGAAGCATGCTGAAAGCAAGAAGGCCGGTACATCAGATACCTTCCCACAACAAACCACTACCTAACAACCAAGCGTGCTATCAGCTATCCTGGGTTTCATGCTGCCTGTACCCTGGCATTTACTAACATGGTGCCCCAATCTCTCTCTCTCGCCTCTGGCCTGCTTTCAAGTAAGGCACAGAATTCCCCAGGGCGATCCAACCAAACTGGGTGGTTCTTCGTACTGCTAGGCTGCCTGTTTTACTTCCCAGGAAGCAAGCCTTTCCTCTTCCCGGCTGGACACAAAAGAGTTCCTGAAAGAGCTGCCCAATACTAAGCGCCTGCTTTGCAACCAGACCACAGCAGAATGCCACCTGCCAGGCAATCCAGGAAGTACTGCTGTGGTTTTGGGGGGACGACGACGACTGCACACTTCTGCTCTCAGGCTTCACACACATACCCCTACCCCAGCAATTTCCAGTTCACTCTCAACAAGTGGGAAAAGGGCAGTACAGGATACCTGACTTCCAATCTGCAGCTGGAAGATTTGCATTCTTTTTTTTTAAGGGCATGATTAACGTGTGATGAATGCTTCCTGGGAAGTCCAATGTTTCCTCTTCCGGCACCTCCTTTGGCAAGCTTTTAACCAACAAGAACTATTTGCACAGCACTACACCTCCTTTGGCAAACTTTTTGGCAACAAGAACTACAGCACAGCACACACATTATCATACACCCTGTCCCAAACATCCATCCACATTTGCTCCAAGCCCCACAAACCATAGGTTCCAAGCAGGCCGTCTCATTCTGCCCTCGGATCTGCAACAGGCCTGTTTGCCACAGAGGAATCAGCCCATGGGCAGCACAGAGACTCTTCAGCAGGAAGCAAAAGTGGCTGTGCTGCGCTGGCTGTGCCAAGTTACCAAGTCAAGAGCACAGATTCCAGAGCCTCCACTCAAGAGAGATGCACACAGCCAAGCCAAGAGCTCAACGTGGCAAGACTCTGCTGCGCAAGGGAGGCTTCCACCCTGGGATCCAGCATCCTCAGTCCCAGAACAAAAAAGTGTTGTTATATGCTCTGAATTAATTGAACCTTTTGCCAAGCCCAGTTTGGCCTTTGTGGTCAGGGAGCCTGCCAAGACTGATGCCTCAGTTTGTGTCCTCCTTTTTTTGCCATCGTTAAATTCTCACAAAAATCTTCTTGGGGGCTCCTCTCTTCCCTGAAGGCTTCCATTATTCTGCAATGGGTGGGTTATAACAGAGGACCATGGGGTAAATGGAGAAGTCTGCATTCTGAATGGTGTCCAGCACAGCCATGATGCTCACCAGCCCAGCTCCTGTGGGCTAAGGGACGCTATTAAACTTGGAGAAGTGCCATAGCTTAGCAGCAGAGCATTTGCTTTGTGTGCAGAAGCAGTGTTCGAAACTCTCATTGTTCTAGGTGCATTTTGTGACAGGGAATTTCATTAGTGCGAGCAGTTCCTGAGCTCTGGGTGCAGTACTGCGCCTAAGATTTCAGATTAAAACCGCAGAGTGGAAGGATTTTCTGCCTCCCCACTTCCAGTTACTCTCTGAAGACTGGAGATGAGACCCTCATAAGAATATTAGGGGTGGGAGGACAGGGGAAGGACTAGACCATGTGAAAAATGAACATAATATTTTATGATCTGGTATCTGAAGAAGTGTGCATGCACACGAAAGCTCATACCAATAACAAACTTAGTTGGTCTCTAAGGTGCTACGGGAAGGACTTTTTAAAAATAATATTTTAGCTGCAGCTCATTCAGTTTCAGCTTTGTATTCTTGTTATAAAAAGTGCTCTTAGGCATTCCGTTGCTGTGCCCATAGGTTTAAGGTGCCATTTAGCTCCTAGCTTTCATATCTCTGTTTCAATCCCCAACAGTTCTCCAGGTAGTGCTGGTGAAAGTTCCCGTGCTTGAAACCCTGGAGAGATGCTCCCAGACTGAAGACAATTCTGAGCTAGATGGGCCGTGGGTCTGATTCAATGTAAGGCAGATTCTTAGGTTCCCAACACCTAATGAGACAGACAACTCACCTAACACAATATGGGATTACCTGCACAGAAGCAGCTCTTTAAGGGCTTCCACGCTGAGGTCTTTGTCAGCGGAGATCCTTTAACCGTGGGTATTGGGAGCTGAGCCTATACCAATGATGGAGAACCTGTGGCTCTTCCAGGGGCTACTGGCCTCCATCTCCCAGTAGCCAGCATGGCCAATGGCCAAGAATGATTGTGGAGTTGTAGTCCAGTAACATGTGTGGGGAGGGGCCCACAGGCCCTCCACCTCTGCTCAACAGGCAGATCATGTGCTTTACCACTGAACGCCAGCCGCGCCTCAGAGACTGTTCACTGACATGTGCCTGTACATGCTTTGGACTAATTTTGGGGGAGCCTGTGAGGAAAAGGGGGCTCTTGAGAGCTGCAAGAGGACGTCCGACGAAGCACCAGACTCCTGCCCCCGCCCCCCAAAGAAGGCGGTCGAGGGCAAAGAAAACCCGGTTCAAGTTACAATGAGCCTGGATTCTTAATTGCAACCACTCGCTTCCAGAGGCCCAAGATGCATGCCGGCGCCAACAGACCGACCTGGGTGCTTATCCGATTGCCCAGCCTCAGACAGGGCCCTTTTGTGCTAAGTTCCGCTTCTATACAAGGCTTCTGAAGTTACACATTTTGCTTTTAGCTGCAGTTAAATGATGCAGCTCTCAGTCTGTTTGATTCCTTTTACCCACAGCCCGTAAACAAGAGTCAAAACCCACCCTTACTTATTATTTTTAAACCAGAGTTTATGACTTCTGGAAGCTACAGAATCCTTGGTCTTTCACCTGCCTTGGACTCATTTAATCAGTTAGTCCTCCAAGGGCTTCAAGTATGATAGGATCCACTCCAATCCTGAAGCGCTATGGGAACAGAACCCACAAAACGAAGTCTCCCAACACATGCTAGTAAACAAAGGCAGTTTTCAAACATGGCTCTTCTCCTTTCCCACAGCAAACTTCACGAGAAGGGAGCTTGCTTTTGTAACACTCACGTAGAATAACTTCACTCAGTTTGCCCACGAAAGCATTTCGTTTTTGCACACACTGTTTGCAATCAATAAATGGTCCACACATCTCTTGATCAATGACCAGCTGAATATGTCAACTTGCTTCACTGAAAACCATCACAGGAAGGAAAAACGATGGCCATCACCAACAAAGTCTGTTCATGACCAAGTAAATTTCCAGGCTTGATTACTGTAGCACACTCTTTACCTGGGCTGCCCTTGAAGAGTCCGCAAACATTCAGCTGGTGCAAAATGCAGGCACCAGATACTGGCTGCAACTGGATGCTCAGGAGCATATGACTCTAGAAATGATGTGAGCTACACTGGTTGTTGCTTTGTTACCAGACTCTATTCAAAGTGCTGCTCCTTGCTTATAAAGACCTAAATGGCTTGGGGCCTAGCTGCTGGAAAAACACTCTGTCCTGCAACACAGCCCTCACATTTAACAAAGAGGGGCTGCTCTAGGTGCTCTCGTCTGCTGATTTCTGGCATGAATTTACGAGGAGCAGGGTTTTTTCAAAGGTGACACCAGCTCCATGGAATGCCCCCCCCCCAAAGGGAGGCTTGCCTAGCTGCAATACTATATTGCCTTCAGGTGTCAGGTGTGAAACCTGGCATTTTCCAATACGATTTGAGATTGGCCAAGATTGTGATTACTATTACAGTAATTTCTTTCTGTGTTGCCGAGTACCGCTTCGTCTTTTCTGATTATTTATTTTGTTTTATATTGCTTCTGGCTGTGTTGTTAATTGATGTGCAGAGTTCATTTATGAAGAAAGGGTGGAGTATTCTTTTTATAACTTACATTGATATAACAGAGTATGTGAGAGGGAAAAGCTGCATTTGAAAAAGATACTTGATGAAACTCTGTCTCTAAGGTGATATAACAGCAGACGTTACTGTGAACCAAGAAGTTTATCCTTGTTCAAAACTGTTCCCTTTAACGCTGTGTGTGTATAACTAATAGCTGGCTTTTTGCAGTAATGATTCTGCATGAAGGCTTGATCACTATAGGAGAATATGCAACATCACTGGTAGGAATGATATAGAGACTGTGAAACCAGAGACTTGGTTCATTACATGAAATCAATGTGCATTTCCTGCCACCCATAACTCCTATGCACAACTTCTCCTTTCCAAAGGCTCCCCTATTACCATCACCAGTAGCCAATCACAAAAGCCTTCCCAGATCTTTCTACTTCCTCCAGCCTTTGCCCCCCTTTGTTTCTCTATGGGCCCTCCAGCCAGGCTTGCCCTATTCCTGGGATTCTAACAGCTGACTCAGCGCCTGCCAAGGAATCTGACTGGCTTGGCCAGGGACCCTCCTGCCTGCCACAACAAGCTGTGACATTAGGCAGCCCAGCCAACCGCTTCCAGCTTCAAAGACACAAAACCCCCTCAGTGCACTCGCCATATATATTATTGGTGTTAACAAAGAGGAAAACTGAAGATGCAAAGCTTCTACCTACCACAGCTCCATTCAGTCCAGAACTGTCTATTCTGACGGGCTCCCGCTCTTCAGGGTCTCTGGCAGAGAACCTTCCCAACACCTGCTGTCACAATCCAGGAGCCGAATATTTGCTCCACAACCAAGCATACAGCCCCTCCTAGCAAGCCGAAAACCATAAGGAGTCATTAGCTGACAGCCGCTGATGTTAAAGGAATCTGCACATTGAAGAGCCTCAAGCAGGCACCAGAAAACCGTTTGGGAAATGCTTTTCCCTATACACACCTGGAGCAGTGCCCTGTGTGTCACACTACACATTTGAAACACTGAGAAGTGGAGGAGAAGGAGGAGAGTGGCAATAAAATATTCAGGCAAGTCTGCTGGATCACGCCAATGCATCCTATGCTCACAAACAGTTGCCAACCAGATGCCCCAATGGGAAGCCCAAAAGCACAACTGGAGCACAACAACACTCACCTTTCCTTCTGTTTCCAGCAACTGGTATTCAGAACCATTGCTGCCTCCAACCAAGGTGGCAGAGCAGAGCCATCGTGCCTGTTAGCCATCATAGCCCTCTCCTCCATGCATTTCTCTAATCTTCTTTGGTATTAGGTAGGGCTGGGAAATCTTCTGATTTCCCACTGCCAGCCACTGCAGATTAGGGGTGGGAAACCTTTCTGGCCTGATAGGCCAAATCCTTATCTTCCCCTGCAGTGCAACCCACCTATCAATCACCTGACATCATAATGGCATCATGTGATCAACACTTTGCAAAGTCCCCTGGGCAGAATAATGCCTGATAACCAGACGATATGATGTCAGGTGTAGGGCAAGCAACAGTGGCTTGCCTGAAATGGCTTGATGGGCCAAGTGCAGAGGCCTGGCGAGCAGGATTAGGCATGTGGGATGGAGGCTCCCCCCCCCCCCCGTGTAGACAATGATGAGCTAGATAGACCAATGGCTCAGCATAAGGCAGCTTTCTATGTTCCTAGGGCCAAATGACAGGTTAAAAAAACAAAAAACAAATCAGAATCATAAAGTATTAATAAACCTGTCAACGCTGCTTCTATGTGACGACAGGAAGAAGCGAAGACCTTCTTCCAGGTTTGTATAAAGAATGGAATGGCGACAGGCAGAGTGAACAGTAAAGACAGAGGCAATGAACTCACATGAAGGCAATGAACACCCAAAGGCTACCCTAGGGAGGCAAGAACGCCCAGTCTGTGTGAGGCAAGGAAATAAGTTATGCCATTTCAAACCACTGCAGATGGCACACATAAAAAATAAGAGCACACTGGACTCTGCAGTTGCTTTGCCAGGTCTTCATTTTAAGAGAAGCTCGCTCTAGCTCTTTAAAAACGACAGCCCTATATTGAGACGCTGAGTCAAAAAACCAGACAGAGGAGGCTGATCCTGTGCCCTCAAAGCAGTAACCTGAGAAGCTAGCAAACAGTCCCCAGAAATGAGACAGAATCACAGAAATAATTTGGAATGGAGACACATTTAAGTTGGTGGGGGAGGAACCTGGGCACAACCATTTAAATGATCTTACACAATATTCACTTTCACCATAGGCCTTGCATTGCTATAGCGATCCTTACTTGTGAGCCAAATAGGAAGCTATAAATGGGATTTGACCCAGATGGATAGCATGGTTCACTAAGTTCGGAGGAGGCTTTTACATCCTGGAGAAAAGCCAGTTCACCTGCCCCGCATTCTGCAACTGCCACTGATTTATTTGTTTGCTAGTTACCTGTTTTACACAGAAAACCACCTTCCCTTCACTGACATTCTTGTAATTCCTCAGTGAAATCACAGTCGGTGGTCATGAGGGGGATGTGGCCTTTGGTGAGCTGAGCTCCACCGCAGAATTATAAATTCACTTGGGAGCACAGGGAGGCAAAGGAGGGGTGTGTGTGTGTGTGTGTGTGTGTGTGTGTGAGAGAGAGAGAGAGAGAGAGAGAGAGAGAGAGAGAGAGAGAGAGATGATTTAAGTGGGGGAAAGGAGACTAGATGTGTATAAGCAAAGGTTTGAGTGGGAGGGACAAAATAAAGTTCCAGATAAACAGCTCCTACTAGGTATTCTTTAAATATGCTACTTGTACCTCCAGATGCAGTTCACCTGAGAGGGCCACAAAAGCATGCATTTACTGCACTGTTTACTAGACCCCACTAGCTATTTGCAAGCAGGCTGGCCCAGGCATGCACAAAAAGCTTAAGATTAAACAGCAGCAGCAGAATGCTTTCACTATATAAGAGAGTATTTTAACCAGCTTGAGCTAAGAGTGGAGTGAATGCAAAGGAGAAAGCAGATGAGATGGAGAAGTGGGAAAGTATTTGATTCAGATTTCCAAGAACCACAAAACAAACTGGGTTCCCTCCCTTTTTCATCCTGGTCTACCTCACACGTTTATTGTGAAGATAAAAAAGGCAAAACATTCAGTGCACTAAGCAGCTCACTGCAGCCTCATGACATTTTTGCACAGAAAGTTTGGAGTACCTAACACAAGCAGAACACAGTCTGAGCCGAAGGTGCCAGAGCTCATTCCCAACTGTAGCCCTTCTGGTACAAATTAAACCACAGAGGACAAGCCAGACCCCACAGCCCATCTGCGTGAAATCACAATGGGAGACCAGCTCAACTCCAGGTGGAAAGAGCAAAGAATTACAGACAGCCCCCATCTCTCTCCCACGGGCACTCCTAATGCTTAGAGCTGCCTTTGACAACCTGGTGCCCCTCCAGATGTTTTGGACTACAGCTTCCATCAGCCACAGCCATCCTGGCCATGCCAGAAGGCACCAGCTTGGCAAAGGTTGTGTTCGAATGCCATGTATGCATAAGGGGCAAGACAGACTCTGAGACAAAACAAAACACTTATGCCCTTATTTTCCAGATGGTGCAGCTATCCCCTCCCTTCCATCAAGAGTCCACAAGTTTGCTCACCCTGGTCTTTCTTCTTTTTCTGGAAATCAGCAACAGACTTCCTCCTGAGCGTGGTCCTCCCAGGCTGCATAAACACTCCAAGCCCCTCCCAGCCTCACCATGATGTCCACTTCCCCCTTCAATTTATTTATTTTCGAAGGAGTGGGTGAGGGTAGAATCAAAATGACCTCAAATTTTGGCTAGTTAGAGAGAATATACTTTCCCCAAACCCATTACTGAACTTCTCTCTCTCTCCCGTCCCTTCCAAATTCGGGTAAGGTTCTGAAGTCCCGCTGCCTACTGCTCTTTGCTACAAGAGGATACCCAAAAGGAACTGTGGGATTCAAAGGCAATGGCTCAGTTATTTCCAGTGCTTTAAATGGAAAGATGTTTGCTTGAACTTGAAAGCCAGGAAATGCAACAAAAACTAATCCATTTGCATCTGAGCATGGAGGGAAACAGGCTCAACACCCATGAATGCAGGAAGTTTAATAATTTAATGCCACAGAAAGGAGTATCGAAGTAAAACATATACCAGACAAACTGCAAAAAAATCCAGTGCATATGGAAGTGCATAAAATCTGGGGTGGAGGGAATAAACAAAAGCAAATGATAAAGATGGCTGCACCCACCCCCAATTCAGTGTAGGAGCCACACACTTTCAGCAGGGGAAGCTCACAGCAGTCTTTAACCATCCCTAGTGAAGTGACCATGATGAAGACAGACATGGATGCAAAGCCTCAAGCATCTTGCTTGCCAGCAGGCAAAATTCCTGATACACACGCAAAAGCACAAGGCAAACTAGTCTCGGTTCACCAACAGGAAGGCCGCCTGTGCTCTGTTGACGGTGTGTGTGAATATTCCAATGAGGAACCAAAAGAATCCACACCGCTGCTATTAATTGTAGAGCTGTCTTCCTCAGAGTAGCCTATCAGCAGCATAAACAGGAGAATTTGTCCTAAGATGCCTTTCTCCCTTCCCTCTCAGTTGAAGGGTGGGGACAGGCTGCCATACCAGGGCAACATACTCACACGCTCCCCCAGAAACCTCCTGTCTGGATAGGGGCATGGCTTCCCCCTTGTTTACCTGAAGGAGCGTCTCCACCCCCATCGTTCAGCCCGGATACTGAGATCCAGCGCCGAGGGCCTTCTGGCGGTTCCCTCATTGCGAGAAGTGAGGCTACAGGGAACCAGACAGAGGGCCTTCTCCGTAGTGGCGCCCACCCATCAGATGTCAAAGAGATAAAGAATTACCTGACATTCAGAAGACATCTTAAGGCAGCCCTGTTCAGGGAAGTTTTTAATATGTAAAGCTGTACTGTTTTTAACACTGATTGGGAGCCGCCCAGAGTGGGCGGGTATAAATAATAAATTATTATTATTATTATTACTTGTTTAGGAGCTCAGTAACTTTTGCCACATTCGCTTATGAACCTCACAAACAGCTTTCTCTCCCTCCTTGATCATTAAGTCAAGACTGTGTATATAGACACAACAGCCCCACAATACAGAACCATGCAATTAATTCAGTTCCAGCAATGGACCATTAAAACAAATGAAAAAAGCAAAACGCAGCAAGAGTTAAGGATTCCCCTTTGCCAGCCTCCGAGTTTCCCCAAGCGCCTTCAAGGTTTTGCCAACAAGTGAGATCCTGAAGCACACGGAAGAGTCCTTTTATGGACACTCACTTCCCTTTCCTTATGCAAGAGAGGGAGAGAGAATAAAAATAAAGGTTAGCTTGCCTATGGCAAGCTTCCCCAGGGCCTGAACATCCTAGCCCAGAAGTTAACAGCTAACCAAACAGACCACAAACACACTCTTTCCCTGGGCCTGAATTACCAAGGGCTCCGGCCTAGCAGCCACTGAGAACACGGAGGGGCTCCCCAGGGCTGGAACAATGGGCTCGGAAACCTGCAAAGCAGCTCTCCCCACAAGCATCCCAACAATTTGGCAAATCAACAAAAGATGCGGAAGGAGGGAGGGAAGGAGCAGCCCGATCGTGAGGGGCCCCGTGCCTGTTTCCTCGGGAGGAAGCTTGCACGGAACTGCAGCAGGCACGGAGCCCTGCCCTCTCCAGGGTGGCCTTGGTAGCCTGCCCCCCTCCTCTCTCTGCTGCAAGGCAGCGATCGCCCAAAAGGCCGGGTGGGAGCCAGGCGGAGAGAGCGAGGAGCGATCGGCCGGGGGACGGTCGGGAAAAGGGGGCTCGGGCACCGATCGCAGCATGCAAAGGGGGCGGGGCGGGGGACGGACGGCGGCGGCACCCGAGGAGACCAGATGGGCAAAATGGCGCTGGGAATAAAATGCAACAATTTCAGGCAGGTCGCCATGTTGTCAGGAGCAAAGCGGGGCCCGGCTGGGAGAAAAAGCAAGCCGCGAGCGAGAGAGTCAGCGAGGGCGGAGCGCCGGAGCGCGTCGCCTGTGGCCGGCGGGGAGGGAAAAAAACACTACCGCCCAGCAACAACAACAGGAGCCGGTCGGGCCCAACGAGTTTCCGCCCGCGCAAAACACAGAGAGAGAAACGGCCAGCAGCGCAGCACGACAGATTATAACGGGACTTTTCCGCGGGGGCGGGGAGAAAGCGGAGCGCGGAGGACGCGGCAAGCCGGAGCGACTCCGAATTGGCGCAGAGGAGGAGAAAAGGAGGAGACTCCGAAATCGTCAAGAAACAGCAGGGCATGGATACTACGGGAGGTGGAGGGAAGGGAGATTTGGAATGACTCCGGATCGGGAAAGAAAAGTAAGCGGGGCTTGCCGGGAAGATGGCATGCAAATGAATGGATGGAAGGAAGGAAGGGGCAAGGGATGGCTCATGCGAAGGCGGGATGGGTGGAAGGAGGACCCGGAGTGACTCCAAATCGGAGGCGGGATTGGGGGGGGGTGCGCGTTTCTCTCTCCTCCTCCCTGTCTCTCACCAGCACTGGAGGTGGAAGGCGGCGGGGCAGTGGTCGCAGCAGAGCAGGTCGCCGCCTTCCTTGCAGCTGTCGCAGCTGTCGTGGTTGGTGGCGCGGCCGCTCCGGCGCTGCTGCTGGGCCGAGTGGTGGTGCTGGTGCGCCGGGTGGTGCTGCCGGTCTCCGCCGTGCGAGGAGTGGTGGTGGTGCTGCTGGTGGTGCGCCGGGTGGTGGTGGTGGTGCGGCGACGCGTGGTGCTGCTGGTGGTGATGATGCGCCGGGTGGTGCTGGTGCTGGTGGTGGTCCCCGCTGCGGTCCGGCCGGCGGCTCCGCTTCTCGCTGCCTCCCGCGCCGGCGCCGTCGTCCATCCGGGGAGGCGCCAGCAGCGCCTGGATTTGCTGCCATGTCGGGGAAAGAGGAAGAAAGGGGTGAGCGGGATGGAGACCGGAGGGGGGGAGCAAGAGGAAGGGGTCAGGGGGGAAGGGACCCTCCCGCCGCCGCGCGCGCCCTCGCCCTCCCGCTCCGCTCACCTCCATCAGCCCCCCGGACGTGTCCAGGTCGTAGACCACCGTCTTGGCCTCCATCCTCTCCCACATCCAACAGCGGCGCCGCGCAGGGCCGGCGGCGGCCCCGGCGGAGGGCGGGCGGGAACCGGAGCGGGGGAAGGGAGCGCCGCCGCCGCCCCTGGCGCTGCTCCTCCGGCTCCTCCCGGTGGCTGACAGGCCGCCCTTCGTCCCCTCCGTCGTCGCCGCCGCCGCCGCGTCCTGCTCCTGGCGCCGGGTCTCCGGTATCGCCGCCGCCGCGAGGGAGGCTGCTGCCCTGCTGGGCCTCGTCCCGCAGCCTCCTACCCGACGGGCCTGGCCGCCGCCGCTGCCTCCGCCGCTAGCGCTGCTGCCCGGAGCGGCCCCGGGAAGGCTGAGGGGACGGCTGCCATGACAGGGGGCGGGGCCCGCGCTGCTCCCGCCGCCGCCGCTGCCTCCTGGGACTGCTCCTCTTGCTCCTCGCCACCGGCTCCTGAGGGAAAAGGCGAGCGGGATCTGACGGGCGCCGCTGCTGCCGCCTCCTCACTCGCAGGGCCCCGCCGCCGTAGTCGCCGCTGCCGCCGTAGCCACAGCGCTCGTCGCGCAGGCGCACAGCGCCCTCCCCGACGCCCCGGGAGCATGCGCACGGAGGAGGGTGCTGTCTGCGCAGACGCAGGGAATGGTGGTTGGGGGGGCGAACGACACTTTGGAGGCCCTTATTTATTTATTTATCCCCCTCTTTTCAGGCGTTCGACAGCCCGTCCTTTGCGCACGCGCAGTTTCCCCCTTCTTTTCTCGCACATGCGCAGTTCTCGCTCCCTTTTTTTACGTATAGGCAATCGGTTCTCCATTTCTAAACACGCACTGTCCCCGCTCCCTTTCGTACGCATGCGTAGTCCTCGCTCCATAACTCCCCGTGCGCGTGTGCAACCTTATTCCGTGTTTCCTTTTTGTACGCATGTCTAGTGCTAAATACGTTTGCTTTCAACGCATGCGCAATCCGGTTCTTGTGTTGCCCTTTCTACGCATGCGTACTCAGTCGTGGGTGGCTTTTGCACTCTGCTTTCTGCGCATGCTCAATAAACGCTTTCTTCCCTCTGTTTACAGTGTTGAACTTCACGAAATCAAATGAAGCAACATTTTTCTAACAGTTATGAAACAGATTGTACACAGCGGTTTCTAGAAAAGGAATACAGCAGTCGTTCTCTTCTACGCAGCCGCAGTTCCGCCTCTCTTTTTTTCTCCCCCCCCCCTTTGCTTCGACGCAGCGGCGGTCAAGCTCAGACGACCGCTCGTGCGCATGCGCACAGCATGGATTGCCTGACTGGAGCGACCGCCGCCACTTCTAGCGCGTGCGTGCAAAGGGCCGAAAGCAGCGGGCTGAGATTGTGCGCGCGCGTTGGAATCCCCGCTCTGCAAGTGGGCGGGGTCCTGCCTCCTTTGCCAAGCGGCAGGTACAGCGAGGCTCGGTTCTTTTGTCCGCAGCCCGGATTCGCGGTTCTTTTTGAAGCTTTGTTTAAGCCCTCTCGCGGGAGTTGCAAAAGATCCTCACCAAGAGACAATAGAAAGTTATGGCTTGATTGACCCGGGAATCCTAGTATAGCTGGTAGGCATGTATGTATGGAAGTGAGAGCTGGACCATAAAGAAGGCTGATCGCCAAAGAATTGATGCTTTTGAATTCTGGTGCTGGAGGAGACTCTGGAGAGTCCCATATTCTGCAAGAAGATCAAACCTCTCTATTCTGAAGGAAATCAGCCCTGAGTGCTCACTGGAAGGCCAGATCCTGAAGCTGAGGCTCCAAGACTTTGGCCACCTCGTGAGAAGAGAAGACTCCCTGGAAAAGACCCTGATGTTGGGAAAGATGGAGGGCACAGGGGGAGAAGGGTACGACAGAGGACGAGATGGTGGGACAGTGTTCTCGAAGCTACCAGCATGAGTTTGACCAAACTGTGGGAGGCAGTGGAAGACAGGAGTGCCTGGCGTGCTCTGGTCCAGGGGGGTCACCAAGAGTTGGACACGACTAAACGACTCAACAACAACATGTAGGAGGCCATCCCAGGTGGCGTGTGCGTGGTTCTCTGCCTCTCCTCATTTAATCCCCACAACAACCCTGTGAGGTCGCCTAAGAGACCCAAGGTCACCTAGTGAGTTTCATGACCAAGTAGGGATTTGAACCCAGGACCTAGTCCTCCAGCACGCGAATTCCCCCAACCCCATGAATGGGCTCCCCTGCCCCCTCTCGCCTGGCCCTGCTCCTTGGCCACCTGCCAAGCACACATGGGCGAAGGGATAGGAACATCAGGAGCTGCCTTACATGCCCTTGGTCCATCCAACTCAGTAGTGCTGGCAGCAGAACGAGGACCTTTCCTACACCTGGAGATGCCCCTGGAAATTGAACTTGAGACCTTCTGCCTGCAAAGGAGATGCTCTGCCCCGGAGCTACAGCCCTTCCTCTAAAAAGAAACTTAAGATTCTAGTCCTCATGTTTTTGAATCAAGGGCCAGTCACTGCCTCTCAGCTTAACCTACCTCACAGGGTTGTTGTGGGGACTGATTGGAGAGGGAGAGAACTCTGTACGCCAGCTTGAGCTCCTTGGAGAAGAAAAGTGGGATATAAATGCCATAGATAAATATCTTACACGGCAGTGTTCAGAACTGCAAAGGGTCGCTTCCGGATAGTCACACACACATCCTCTCACAAACACACCCCTTTCTATGATTTTACAACCTTCCTAGATTATAGAATAATCTCATAGCTGTACAATGTTCTCATAATTTTACAATAGTAATAATTAGGGCTGCAGTGCACCAGTCAGTGCAGATCTGATCTTTATTTTGGCGGTTGAATAGGAGGCAATCAACTGAATGGCACCTTTTATTATTTTGATTATTGTTATTCTCGTTTTTTCCTTAATTTGTTCGCATAAGCAAAATGGCTTTTACACAAGCCTTTTTTACACCAGGATAAGTAAACATGCTGGTGGCCAGTGGTGTTTATTGTAATGAGGATGTTTGAAAGATGATGGGTTGTTCTTCTTTTGATTTTTATGATGTATTTTGTGTTTTTATATTGTGCTTTTATGCTGCGAACCGCGGGAGACCTGTGGGTATAGGGTGGTATACAAATTTAATAAATAATAATAATAATAATAATCTGTTGTGTGTTGCCTTTCAGCTAAATCTATCCTTCTCTGCGCACCTAAGTTGTGTTTTCCTTGAGGTTCCAGTGCATGTGTGTCCCGTTCTCTTGAACCCAAAGCACCTTGTGTTTTCCGTGTTCCTAAATGCTTAGGTTTGGCGCATGTGAGAGCCCGCTTGGCATAGTGGCTTGGGTGTCAGACCAGGGCCAGGGTTCAAATCTGCCACTCGGCCATGAGTCTCTCACCTTGGGCCAGTCAGTGCCTCTGCCAGCCTCACCTGCCTCACAAGGTTGTTGTGGGGCTAGAACTGGGTGTGCCACATTGGGCTCCTTGGAGGGAAAATGTGGGGTAGCAATGCAATGCAATGAATACATAAATAGTACAGAATTCCTCCCCTCCTCCTTTTTCCTGCATGCCTTCTCCAGAGTGACCCTAGGAGCCGATCAGCACAAAGGGCAAGAAGACTTCATTTTACTGTATTGGCTAAAAAGCCCCCCTTTCACACCCTGCTGCAGAAAGTGTCGTGGGTCTCTGAAACATAACCCCAAATCATTGCACCTCTGATCTTGTACCATTTATCTATTTTAGCATTTCGAAACGGAAGACTACTTTGGGGTGCCTTGGCAGAAAGGCTGTGTATAGGCACGCTAAAGAAATAAACAGCAAGGAGGATGAATAGCAGGATATGGGCTTCCCTTTTGGGGCGGGGCTTCTGCAGGGGTCCAGTCCCCAGATTGCTCTTGCCAGTCAGTGTAGACAGTACTGAGCAAGATGGACCAATGGTCAGAGTCAGTAGAAAACACCTCCCTATTTTCCTGCTTTAAGAATAATGAGGACTAGGATCTTTTTTTTCCTAGGGGAAGGGGCGTAGCCTGGTGGCAGAACACCTGCTGTGCTTGCAATGGGTCCCAGATCTCAATCCTCAGTGGTGCATCCAGGTAGGACAGGGATAATTCCCCCATCTGAAACACCCCCTCACAGAACTACAATTTCCAGAGTGGTTTGACAGCCAAGCCCTCTTCCCAGGGAACTCTGGGAATGGTAGTTCGGGGTGGGGGCAGGTCTGTTTACAACTCTCAGCACCCTGAACAGACTACAGCTCCCAGAAATCTTTTGGGGGAAGTGCTATCATGGTGCTTTGCTTGTATTGTGTAGACATGGCTATAGATTCCATATGGAAGGATCCCATAGGAAAACACTTCGTTTTTATGGAAAGCACACTGCCTTGGCCCATATGCACCCACTTGGATGCTTCGATCTGCGGAACCCGTTCCTCATCTGTACATGCTCAATTTTGTGTGTGGAACTTTGGAACTCCCTGCCTATTGAAACCAGGCAGGTTCCTTCACTGCACTCTTTTCAGCACCTGCTAAAAACATCTTTCCTTAGGTCTACCTAGAGGTTTGGAAAGCGGATGGGAGTTTTCACCTGTTTTTAGTCTGTTATTTTAACTTTCCAAAAGTCTAAAATTACTGTTTTTAATATTTCTTAATGATAGCTTTGTTTTCTGTAAACCATTTTTGTTTTGTTTTTGCCATTCAGCGGTATATAGATTTTTTATGAAATAAATAGTAAACAAACAAACAAGCTGGGAACTTTAAAATGAAGATATTTTATCTGGAACCCTCTGCTTAATCTGGAACCAGCACTGACACCCCTCACCCCCAAGAAAGGATGTTGCAAGAACACCAGGGCTGTCCACCCTCAACAACTGCAGGCAGCACCTCTTATTTTTTCAGCACTGGGGTACATTTTAGCGGGTGGGGTGTGTGTGAACAGCAACACCTCAGTCCTCTCGTAATCTTCATTTACCCCAATTGCAACACTTGAGATGGCCGGCTGCTGCCTGTAGGACACAATTCAATCACAGCACACCAGATTCTTCCAAAACACCAGTTTTATTCATTAAACAATCCAAAAGGTCGGTTCTTTCCCCTCAACCCCCCACCCCTGTTTCCCCTCCCCACCCCCAAAAAACAGGCTGAACAACTGAGAATTTTGCTCTATTTTACACTCTACAGGTAAAAATCTTCCCGCATGGCTAGGGCGAGGGCAGCGAGACAAGACCCCTCTTCCCCAATCAGATGCCTAGTCCACCCTCCCACCCCCAAGAGCCCAGCTGGAAAGGCCCCTTCTCATAGAGAAGGGGTCCAGACATACCTGGTTGGCTAAGCAGACGAGGGGAGGCGAGGAGGGGCTCTGGGAGGGGGCCTTTCCCCCGAAACCCACCACCTAGGCTTGCCTTGGAGGGTAGTTGCTGCAGACAGAAGCCAAGGGGCTGCCCCATATCCCAGAGATCTAATGCTGGCCCAGAATCCAAGGTTGACGTAACATTCCCCCTCCCCGCCAGTTTCCAGAAGAATTTTGAGCCAGCTTTGCAGAAAATGCATCAGGGATGTGGGGTGGAGACTGGCAGCTCCCTGCTATTGCTCCCCACACTCTCCCCAGGTAAGAGGTAGGAAGGGAAGGGCCAGTTGGTTGTGCAAACGGAAGGTGCATTAGCCACATTCAAAGCGTTTCTGCCCAGGTCATTTCCCTTTCCTCATCCTTCCCCGTCCCTCTTTCCTTTTATGCTGCATCCATATATGTTGCACATAGACTCAAAGAGTTGTGTGGGGTCCCAAGGGTCATCTAGTTCAACCCCCTGCAATGTAGGTATCACGGCTATCATTAAATTAAAAAATAAATAAATTCTAATTAAATACATAAAAGCGCCATGCCAGCAGCAGAACTCGATGAGGACTGGTGCGTTGTGCTGTGAAATAAGTGTGAGTGTGTGTGCAATATCCAGGCTTCCCATGCAGAAGGGGGAAATAATTGGACTCTGGGCTTATGCGGTGCTCTGTTTGGTGGGGAAACGGAATGAGTATGAACTCTCCTGCAGGAATACTGTGGCAGCCGAGGGATACTTTGTGCTGACCTGCTGGACTTGGCAAGGGGCTAGTAGCCTTCAAGAGCCCTCTCCTCCTCCATGAATTCGTCCAATCCTCTCTTAAAGCCATAAAGGTTGGTGGCCATCACTACTTCCAGTGGGAGGGAGTTCCACAGTTTAACCTGGTCCTGAATGTTCCAACGTATATAATGTGTAATGAAGCTTCTGTTCTGTTTGTTGTGATTGCATGCCATGCAGGTGTAAGGAAGAGTAGGAGTCAGGGCCTGCGGGACCCTGGGAGCGCTGTGATAGAGGCTTTTGATAGATGGGTGGGGCAACCCACCTGTCAATCACCTGCACCATAGGACTGACAGGTGGGCTCCCTGCCTGTCAAAGTTCACCCATTGGGACAGGTAAAGATCTGCCCCCTTGGGCCAAAAAAAAGGGTATCTTTCTTCTGGATTTATGCGACACAGGAGGAGAACAGTTTCCCAGCCAGAGGGCAACCCTTCTTTTAAAACATCTGCACTGGTTGGCAGTTCATTTCTGGGCCCAATTCACGGTTCTCATGTTGGTCAGCCCTAAATGACTCCTGCTCCAAGTAGCTGAAAGTCTGCCTCCTTAGCCGACAGACCCTCTTGGGTGCTGAGATCAGAGGAGGAGACCCTCTGGGTGGCTCCTTTGCCCTCAGAGGCTTGTGGGTGGTGGTGGCGGCTCAGGGCAAGAGGGCCTTCTCTGTGGTGGCCCCTCAGTCACGCAAGGAATTCCCTCCCTGCAGAAGTGCACCTTCAGCTGTCGGCAACTGCTGAAGACACACCCTGGCTTCACCCTGGCTTTTGACACCTGACACCTATGTCTTTAGGACCCAGTTCTCCACATTTCCACTTTGAAAGTCCTCATGAAAATTTATCAGCCTTTCAGCACAGCTGCCTCCCGGTAGCTACATTTGTTTTACCTCACGCAAACAGCTCAACAAAGCATCCGCCCCACTCAACTCGAAACAATGCCCATTTGCATGTTATATGCCCTGGCAACTGGCATGCGGACTTTGCCCATGTGTGTATATATGCATTTCTTGCACCCATTACCCATCTGAGGGAACCGCCTTGCAAAATTCCGAGACGTTTGAATTTTCGAAGAGCTGTTGTTGTTTTCGGTTCAAAAAGCATGGATTGTGTAGGCGCATCCAGAGTCGAATTTCAGCCCCATCTGGAATAAACTGACTTTTTCCCTTGTGCAGTCAGACACCTTGGTCACCTGCCTAGGCTCTGTTCCAGCCTTCTAGGGCTGGCCCCTCCTGGGTCACAATTGGCCCACACTCCTCCCCAATGACCCATAACCCTCCCACAACCAGGCTTCTAAGGTGGGTCTGGGAAACCTTTGCTTCCCGTTCCCAGAGCACTGCCAAACTATAACTTCCATTTGCCCCCAGCAAGCATGGCTGATGGCCAGGGATTAAGGGAGTTGTAGTTCAGCAAAATATGGGAGACTAAGGTCCCCACACTTCTTGTAGGGCCTCCTTAGAGGGCAGCGTGGGAGGCAGAGTCTATGCCCCACTTGTTCAATCTCCCCCTCTGCCCCCCAAAAGGGAAGACTCACAAGAGGGGTTGGTGGGTGTTAAACATCTCCCTCCCCTATTCATGTTACCTTCTCAATTTTATTTTATTTTTTAAAAGTCCTTGTAAAATTCCTGTGTGATGTTTTGAACCTTGAGTTGCCGGTCCTACAATTTGGGGGCTTTTCATTTTTCACTTCTGGTAATCTCAGGGCCTGGGGCCAAAAGGGTGGGCTAGCACCAGAGACAAGAGGTTGGACCTGCAGTTCCTGCAAGGAGGGGGCAGGAAAATGCCCGTTCAATGGTGCAAACACCAGTCTGTGGAGGTGGAAGTGAAGAGGAGGCAGGAGATGCATCTGGAGCCCAGGCTTAGAATTTTCGGCATCCAAACGAAGTGAGGGCTTCAATGGCCATGGAGCCACCTCTAGTAAACCAAGGATGTGATACCGTCTCCAATAAACTATGGCAGTGGAGCCGCCTCCAGTAAACCGTGGCTGTGGAGCCCCCTCCAGTAAACTGTTGTTGTGGAGCCACCTCCAGAAAACTATGGCAGTGGAAAAAAACACAAAAAACTATGGTAGTGGAGCCACTTCAAGTAAACCATGGCTGTGGAGCCCCCTCTAGTAAACCATGGTAGTGGAGCCGCCTCCAGAAAACCGTGGCTGTGGAGCCGCCTCCAGTAAACCGTGGCTGTGGACCCACCTCCAGTAAACCGTGGCTGTGGAGCCGCGTCCAGTAAACCATGGCTGTGGACCCCCCTCCCGTAAACCATGGCTGTGGAGCTGCCTCCAATAAATTATGGTAGTGCAGCCACCTCCAGTAAACCATGGCTTTTGGAGCTGCCTCCAGTAAACCATGGTTGTAGCTAAGAATGAGGCAGGGAGGTTTGAGAACGTGGTGTTGAGGAAGGGATGGCATCCAACGCAGGCTAGTTGGTGGCCGGATGTTTGGGGGTGCAGCATGCTGCAGGGAGATTTTGCCCCTGTTCCAGCGCTAGGCTCTGAGGGTCAGGAAGCCTTGGAATCGGGGTAGGGGGAAGGACACAGAGAGAAAGTATGCTGGCCGCCAGCTCACACAGGACCCTGATGTTCCTTTCCCTGGGAGTCTGTCTGTAGGGCAGGGTGGGAGGTATTTACAAGTCCTTCTGGGTGTGGGTCAGCCAGCCACGGAGTCAGTCAGTCGTCGAAGGGAGGGTGGGTCGTCGTAGGGCGGCCGTGGTGGTGGTTCGGAGAGCAGGGCCTGCCCCTCCGGCTCCCCCCTCGAGAGTGGCGCCTGCCCTAGATGGAGACTTCATACTCCCGGACCTCCTGGAGAGAAAAAAGCCTGCAAAGGGTTGGGCACTTGGATTGATGGGACCAAGGCAGGCGACCCACCCACCCTGCCCCACACCCTCCCCTCGGCTGAGGCGTAAGGAAGTGGGGGGCAGAAAATGAGTTCTGCAGGATCAGGCCAACGCACTGCTCTCATGATGGCCAACCAGCTGCCCTAATGGGAAGGCCAGCAAGTGGGATTTGAGCCCCAGAGCCCTCTCCCTTCCTGGGGTTTCCAGAAACTGTCATTTCTGCCTCCCCTTGTGGCTTGTAGTCCTCCCCTCCTCCTCCTTCTCCTCGTCCTCCTCCTCGTCCTCCTCCTCCTCCTCCTCCATGAATTTGCCTATCCCTCTTCCGGAGCCACCCAAGTCGGTGGCGATCCCTGCAATCTTGTGGGAGGGAGTTCCGCAGGTTAACCCTGCCCCGCCTGAAGAAGGGATTCCGAATTTCTCCGCGCTCATAAAGGGGAGGGATTTGGCACTTACTCCGGTCTCGTAGGTGGGGTTGTCGAAGGCTGAGTCCACCGTGATGTGATCGTAGGGGTGGGAGCCCGAGAGGGGCAGCTGCAGCGATGGCTTCCCTTGGTGTCTGGGGTGGCAGGGAAAAAGAGGCATTAATAATAATAATAATAATAATAATAATAATAATAATAATAATAATTTATTATTTATACCCTGCCCATCTGGCTCGGCCTCCCCAGCCACTCTGGGCGGCTTCCAACAAAATATTAAAATACAGTAATGCATCAAACATTAAAAGCTCCCCTAAACAGGGCTGCCTTCAGATGCCTTCTAAAAGTCTGGTAGTTGTTGTTCTCTTTGACATCTGGTGGGAGGGCGTTCCACAGGGCGGGTGCCACTACCGAGAAGGCCCTCTGCCTGGTTCCCTGTAACTTGGCTTCTCTGTCCGGGCAGAACGATGGAGGTAGAGACGCTCCTTCAGAACAAGAAAGGACCTCCCCCCCCCCCCCCCGTGATGCAGTGTGTCCACACAGCCACGAGAGCTCACCTGGAGATGTACAGGTAGACAGCACCAAGGAGGAGTCCCACAGCGGCCACTGGCAGGAAGATGGCGAAAGCCACGTTGCTGCCCTGCAGGGGGTCTGCAGCGGGGGCCACTTTGGCCACGGCTGGGGAGGGAAAGAGAGGGAGGCGGTCAGTGGGAGGGAATGGGGGCCAGCCGAGACTCTGTTCCCAGAGGGGGAAAGAAGCGTTGGTAGGTAGGGCCCTGATGGGACAGGTAAGGCAAAGAACCCAATGGTGGGCGGAACCAGAGCCAATAATAATAATAATAATAAATTTATTATTTATACCCCACCCATCTGACTGGGTCTCTCCAGCCACTCAGGGCGGCTTCCAACCAAATATCAAAAACAATACAGCGTCAGACATTAAAAACTTCCCTAAACAGGGCCTCCTTCAGGTGTTTTTTAAAAGTAAAATAGTTGTTTATTGCCTTGACATCTGCTGGGAGGGCGTTCCACAGGGCAGGCGCCACCACTGAGAAGGCCCTCCGCCTGGTTCCCTGTAACCTCACTTCTCGCAGTGAGGGAACCACCAAAAGGCCCTCGGCGCTGGATCTCAGTGTCTGGGCTGGATGATGGGGGTGGAGACGCTCCTTCAGGTATACAGAACCGAGGCCGTTTAGGGCTTTAAAGGTCAGCCCCAACACTTTGAATCGTGTTCGGAAACGTACTGGGAGCCAAGGAAGATCTTTCAGGACCGGTGTTATGTGGTCCTGGCGGCTGCCCCCAGTCACCAGTCTAGCTGCTGCATTCGGGATTAATTGCAGTTTCCAAGTTACCTTCAAAGGTAGCCCCACGTAGAGCGCATTGCAGTAGTCCAAGCGGGAGATAACTAGAGCATGCACCAGTGGCAAGATTGGGTCTCATCCTGCATATCAGATGGAGCTGGAAGACAGCTGCCCTGGACACAGAATTAACCTGCGCCTCCATGGACAGCTGTGAGTCCAAAATGACTCCCAGGCTGCACACCTGCTCCTAGCTTGGTCCCCACCCTCCTCCTGCTCCTGGCTTAGTTCTACAAGAGGCAAAGCTGAGACTGCAGAGGAGGATCAGGAAGCAGTCAGCCCCAGAGACTGGCAGGCAGCAAGAAGCCAGTTTAGGTGGGAGCTGCCATGGGGCGGATATCCGATTGGTTAATTAATTCATTTATTTCTTTTCATTTTTCTTCTGTGTTCATACCGCAGCAGGTTAGGCTGAGACAGTGACTGCCCCAGGGTCACCCCCAGTGAACTTCATGGAAAAGTTGGGGGATTTAAAGCTTGCTGTGGGTTAAACCACAGAGCCTAGGGCTTGCCGCTCAGAAGGTCGGCGGTTCGAATCCCCGTGACGGGGTGAGTTCCTGTTGAGTTTGAAAGCACATCAAAGTGCAAGTAGATAAATAGGTACCGCTCCGGCGGGAAAGTAAACAGTGTTTCCGTGCGCTGCTCTGGTTCGCCAGAAGCGGCTTAGTCCTGCTGGCCACATGACCTGGAAGCTGTATGCTGGCTCCCTCGGCCAGTAAAGCGAGATGAGCACCGCAACCCCAGAGTCGGCCACGACTGGACCTAATGGTCAGGGGTCTCTTTACCTTTACTCCCCCAGGTCCTCCTTTGACACTCCACTTTCTCTTGGTGGGTTTTGCTCAAAGGGGCCATCCTCTGCTGGCAAAGGAGCTACGTAGGACCTGGGTGTAGGGGAAGGGGCGCAGGGGGGCAGCAAAGAGGTCTGTGGGTCGCTAAGAATACTGCCCTCGCTCTGGGGTGCAACGGTCTCCCTCCTTTCCCTTTGCCAAAAGAAGGCGACTCACCGTCCAAGTTGCGATTTGTATAAAACTCATCGTAGGAGGCTGCAGAAGGAAGGCGGAGAGAGGGAGAGGGTAAAGGGCAGAGTTAGGGTGCCATAACTGACTGCTGGACTACTGCAGGGGAGGGTAGCCCCAGCGACCCCCCCTGCTCAGCTACGCCACCCAGAGGGACTCACCCGCTTTGCAGAGTGGAGGGGAGCCGCTCCACTGGGAAGGGTGGCCGGGCACGCAGCGGAGGGTGGCGTCGCCCAGGAGCACGTAACCCTTGGTGCAGGAGAAGCGCAGGCTCGCCCCGGCCTGGTAGAGCCTTTTCTCGGGGTTCTGTGCCCCATGGTCGGGGCTGCCTGGGTTGTGGCAGGGCTCGTAGACCTCCGCTGAAAAGTGCAAAACTCCCGTTTATTTCTTACCATTTATATCTCAAAGCAGCTCTTCCCCTTCCCTCCCCTCTCCCGGCCTCCCTGATTTTATCTTCCCAGCAGCCTTGCAAGGTAGGCCAGGCTGAGAGATGAGCTTCTGTGTGGCTGAGCAGGGATTCGAACCCAGGTGAGGGGAAAGACTCCATCAGGCAAGGCCTCCTTCCCATAGCTGTCAACTTACAGATTTGAAAATAAGGGAGCAGCAGCCTCGAAAATAAGGGATCAGCAGCCAAAATAAGGGATTTTCCGAACACAGGTATGTTCAACTTCTGAGCCCCTCCGAGCCAAAGGCAGAAAGCCCAGCCAGCAGCCAATGAAGCCTCAAGCAGTGGTTCCCACAGCGCAGCAACCCGGCAAAGGGGATGCAGCAAGGAAAACCACATCACCTCTCCACTGGGAAGCGCTGAGCAAAGGCGGGTCCCCAGGCAACGTGGCTGATTTGATCGGCACAAGGCATGAAAGCTCCACCCCCCAGTCGTTCTCAGACTCCTTATTGGGTGAGCAACGCAGCCAAGCAACACAGTTGGAGCCTCCCTCCTCCCTGGCCGGCAGGGAGGGAGGGAGAGGAGCTGCTTCCTTTGAAACCTGGGAAATCTAAGGGACATCATCAATAAGGGACAGCAGCGGGACACAGCGCTGGGATAAGGGACTTTCCCGCCAAATAAGGGACGGTTGACAGCTATGCTCCTTCCACCTGCCTTGCCCCACCCTCTAGTCTCTGCTTCTCAATTTGTATTGTATTGTTTTATGTACTGTGGCTTGCCATTGTTTTACTGATTATAGTTTAGAAATTATTTATTGTAACTGTTGAGTGGATTTCTGTTTAACTTTTATATGTTATCATTATTTAATAATATTCTAATTCTACACCAAATAATATTCTACACCAAATAATATTTTGGTGTAGGCTGCCTGTTTTAAAGTTATGTTTTATTATCACATTTTTGTATTGCATTAGATTGTTATAAGATCTACATTTTTTGTTTCTTCAGCTTGTAAACTGCCTTGCGTATTGTAAGATAGAAAGACGGTATACAAATTAAAAATGATGATGACGATGGTCTCCCAGATCCTAGCGTGACATGAAACTATTACACCACATAACTGTAGCATTGGAAGGGAGCCAAAGGATCATCTAGTCCAACCCACTACAATGCAGGAATTGCAGCCGAAGAACTGAACCACCACTGGCTTTCGGTGTGGGGACTTAGGACTTTGTACTGGGCTCCAGATGTTTTGAATTGGAAAAAGAAAACGAATCTTCAAAGCTGGTTACAAGGCGCCTATCCCCCTAGAAGCCAGATTAAAATGACAGAAATTTGCATATTATTATTTGCATAAATTAGCACGCCGGTCTATTCTCTCCCTTCCTTTCATTACGCAGGAGAGAAAGAGAAAAGGAAGGCGGAAATGGCACAGCGGAGGGAGATAACACATACCCCAGGTGCAGCGCCGACGCAAAATTATTCAGAAAATTATATCCGGAGCTAGATACTCGAGGCTGCATTGTGGGTGAGCCTGTCTTCGCAACCAGATTAAAATGCACCCAGTGATATCTTCTGCACAGCAGAGGAAAGTTTCGTTAACAACAGCTGGTCCCAAATCTTAACGAGCCCTTGGGTCGTATCTTTAGAGCACTGTGATGCCTCTTTAAACAACCATGGCTTCTTCCCCCAGAGCATCCTGTGAATGGTAGTTTCTTCAGGGTGCTGAGAGTTGTTAGGAGGCCCCTATTCCTCTCGCAGAACTACAATTCCCAGAGTTCCCTGCGAACAGGGATTGGTTGTTTAACCACTCGGGGAGGAGAACAGGGGAAACAACTCTCAGCACCTTTAGTTCCCAGGATTCTTTGGGGGAAGCCAGGACTCATTTTGCCCAAGCCATTGAAATTAAGGGAGATGGTCTGCTGCTAGCCCAGAGATGGAAGGAAGAAACAACCCAGACCAGAGAAGAACGGCAAACCAAGTTGACGGACTGTGCCCAAATGGCAAAATTAACTGGGAAGCTCAGAAATGAAGAGGACAACAAGAACTTTAAAAAAGAATGGGGGAAGTTTACGATCTCTTTACGAGAACGTTGTAGGCAGGCTAAAATATTAGCAGGATGTTTTCACGACACTTGTAAACTAATGGAAAGTGTGGATAATTTGGAAGGATAAAACTTGGATAGTATTGATATGCCGCTGTAAAGATTATCATTGTGACCCATGGAAGGGATGGGGAGAAGTCAGGAGATTCAGAGTAATCTTGATATTTGGATTTTGTATTTGTTGTTGTATGTTTACATTTTTTAAAAAATCAAATAAAAATTTAGAGAGAGAGAAATTAATGGAGATGGCTCTTGTTCTTGGCAGCTGCCTGTCCCGAGAGACAATGGAGTGTACCTCCAGAGTCTTTTAAGAGCCTATGAACATAAGAAGATCCTATTCGATCAGACAAAAGAGGGTCCATTTAGTCCAGCATCCTGTTCTGAAAGGGCCCAACCAGATGCCTCTTCTGGTAAACCCAAAAGCAGGATTCAAACGCAAGAGCAACTCTCCCCTCCTGTGGTTTCCAGAAATGGCGATTCAGAAGCATTTCTGCCTCCAACAGTGGAGGCAGAGCAGAGACATCAATAGCCTTCAATAGCCCTCTCCCCCTCCATGAATTTGTCCAATCCTCACTTAAACCCATCTCATTGGTGGCTACTGCTGTCTCCTGTGGCAGGGAGTTCCACAGTTTGCACTTAGAATCATAGAATTGTAGAGTTGGAAGGGGCCGTGAAGGTTCTCTAGTTCAGCCTCCTGTGATGAAATTAATGGACCTTAAGTGAGAGCTGCCTGCGAATTTCAGTGGCTCTAATTTTTTGCGGGAAGGGGAACTGAACTGGGGAAGCCACAGAGACCCTGTGCAGCTTACGAATGCACTTGGGGAGACGGTCGCTCCATTTCGGACCCCCGGCTTGCCGATCATGGCAGGTGATCTCGCCGCTGCCCGCCAGGGCGTATCCCTTGTCGCAGATGAACTGGACGGTGGAGCCCACGGGGAACTTGTTCTCGGAGACCATGCGCCGGCTGTGGTCCACATCTCCTGGGTCCCGGCAGGTGGTCACTGGAGAGGGAGAGAATGGGGCAGCGTGGTGGGTTGTGAAGGGGCAGGGTAGCTCAGTGGAGAGCTGCTGCAGGTCAGTGTCAGCACTGCTGAGCTCAAAGGACCCAGCTGAGATAAGAGAATTCCCAGTGCTTCTGTTTAAATCAGCCTTTGAACTGGAATCTTGGCAGCATTTTGGGAGGGAGAACCGTAGTTCTGGGCCAGAAGTTCCCAGCTTCAATTTCCGACAGCAGCATCTCAAGGTAGGGCTTGGGGGGAAAGGCTCCCTGCCCGAAACCCTCTTGGAGAGCTGTTTCTGCCGGTCCATGCGGACGCTACTGGGCTTGATGGAGCCACAATCTGACTCTGTACAGTACTAGGCAGGAAGCAGCAGCAGCATCACAAACGCCAGCAGGGGGAGCTCTTGCCTCAGCCAATTGAAAATTCCAGTTTGGACACATAAGAAGTCTTGTGGGCTCCTCCGGAGAATAATTATGAAGAGCGATTTGAGAAATTAAAGCCATCGTGTTGGACACTAGATGGGAAAGAGCATTCCTTCCAAGGAGAGTGGAAGGATGTAACTGGGATCCTCCTTCTCAGGTGTTCCCCTGTTGCCCAGACAGCAGGGTCTTTCCGCTCCCTGACAGATGAGGCCAATAGAGATGCATATTTTCATTTCATTTCATTTCATCTATACCCCACTGGATTGCAGAAAAAACCCCAAAACCTCAACGTGCTTTACAAAACAATAAAATTATCAGTAAGAAAAATTACCAACAGCAATTGTAGTGTTTCCAAAAGTTAGAATACCAATAGACTAAAAACAAGTTAAAACTTGCATCAGTTTTCTTCAGACCTGAAAACAAGAACATTTTTATCAGTTGCCGAAAAGAGGACAGTGAAAGTGCTTGCCTGATATCAATAGGCGGGGAGTTCCAAAGTTGTAGGCGCTGCCACCCTATAACATTGAGTTCTTGCAAATTTGGAAAAGGGATTATGTGGCAGCTGGAACAGAGCCAGTTCCACCGATTGAGGCATGTCGAGTGGGTAAGGCTAGTCCCAAGTTGTTAAAGGCTTTCTGTTCTCATAGTTCTCGACCCGGCAGCAAATTGGCAGACAGTAGAGATCCCTGAGCAGAGCTGTGGTGTGCTGACCAGGCCTTCCTCTTGTCAGCAATCGTGCTGCAGCATCCCGCACCGACTGCAGCTTCCACATCAAGAGGAGAGGAAGCCCCACATAGAGTGCATTGCGGTAATCCAGTCTTGAAGGTAATCCAGTCTTCCAGAAGTGGCTCCCTCTCCCCCACGCAAGGTAGGGTTAGGCTGAGAGAGACAGCGCCTGGGCCGAAACCACCCAGCTGTGAGAATGTTCAGGGTGGCAGGAGAGGACATATTGTTCATTAATATCCTTCCTAACTTGCGCTAGCAAGTTCCTTTACTTGGCAGAGCTAACATTCCCCTTTACACAGCACAACAGATAGCTGGTTGCAGGCTCGTGTGAGCCTCTCACTATTATACAATTCAGTCTGTCTCAGATTGAATTGTATGTTCCTGGTAAATTCCCCTGAATCCCTCTTAAAAAGAATAAAGATGCCACAGTATTTGCTGTTTAGTTGTTTAGTCGTGTCCGACTCTTCCTGACCCCCTGGACCAGAGCACACCAGGCACTCCTGTCTTCTACTGCCTCCCGCAGTTCGGTCAAACTCATGCTGGTAGCTTCGAGAACACTGTCCCACCATCTCGTCCTCTCTCGTCCCCTTCTCCTTGTGCCCTCCATCTTTCCCAACATCAGGGTCTTTTCCAGGGAGTCTTCTCTTCTCATGAGGTGGCCAAAGTATTGGAGTCTCAGCTTCAGGATCTGTCCTTCTGGTGAGCACTCAGGGCTGATTTCCTTCAGAATGGAGAGGTTTGTTCTTCTTGCAGTCCATGGGACTCTCAAGAGTCTCCACCAGCACCAGAATTCAAAGGCATCAATTCTTCGGCGATCAGCCTTCTTGATGGTCCAGCTCTCACTTCCATACATCACTACTGGGAAAACCATAGCTTTAACTATGCGGACCTTTGTCGGCCTCAATCTTATTTAAAGTCAATAAAGAAGTAAAGTAAAAGAAGTTTACTTACATCAGTCCACAGTTGGATCCCTGAAGGCAGACTTAATTACAAATATGTACATGTGGATCTACCCCATATAGGGAATAATCCCAGTGCCTCTGCTAGCTGAAAGCAGAGCAGAGCCTTTCTAGCTAAAAAGCTGGTCCAACGAAGAAGGAAGTGAAAAAGAGAGAGAGAGTGCTGCGTGGCTCGTTCTTTTGTTACCTGGACAGGTAAGGTCACGCCCACTTTCTATCCCATGCAAAAGGAAGGATGCTCCAGCCAGGAGGACCAGGAAGTTTCAACTGGCTGGACCAAGCATTCCCTCACATGTCTTCTCTAGGAAAACAAGTAATGTTGTACTTGACTGCTCTCATGGGTCACATCCCACAACAGCAAGCTTTGTGGCTGAGCAGGGATTTGAACCCTGGTGTCCGGGGTCTTAGGCCAGCCCTCTAAATCCCGCAGTTGCAGGATCTGGCTGGCCACCTCCTCCGCACCCCCTGGCTCACCTTGCTGGCAGGAGGGCAGGTCCCCGCTCCACATCAGGTCCCAGTGGCACATCAGGAGTTCGGTGCCCACCAGCTCATAGCCAGGGTAGCAGTGGTACGTGACCACGGTGCCGTGGACCAGCTCCGGGTGCGACATGGTCTTCCAGCCATTGGGGATCTCGGGGAGCTCAGGGCAGGTGTCATTCCGGGGAACCTCTGCAGGGAAAGAGGCCGGGAGCAGAGGTCAGGGGAAGACCCCGGAGAGGTGGGCAGAGGGAGGGGCCAGGCCAGGCACTCTCCAGCCCTCTCAGACCAGAGACAAGTACAAGATGTATGTATTTGCAGCAATTGTTTGTGTTTCTGTTCACCGTAAAACATTTCCTTAACAAAAATGGAAATTTAAATACGATACTTACAGATTGTAAATGTATACACTTTCAACATTTTTTTTTTATTTAGTTTTTGATCCGAGGTGCATAATTTTGGTTTTCAGATTATTTCAGGAAAAAGATCTGCTGTTTATTTCTAGGTACTTCCTGTACCGCTAATTTAATTGCATTTGATAATCTTTTAGCCAGAGGTGTCTTAGTTACAGAAGATTGTATGCCATACTCTCTGACGTTTAGAAGACATTTGATGGCAGCCCTATTTAGGGAAGTTTTTAATGACTGATGTTTTAATGCATTTTTAATCTTTTGTAGGAAGCCGCTCAGAGTGGCTGGGGAGGTCCGGCTATATGGGTGGGGTATAAATAACAAATAACAAATAATAATAATAATAATAATAATAAATTTTGGAAGGAGGGACCCTGTGGATCATCTATAGTCCAACCCCGTGCAATGCAGGAATATGCATCTGTCCCTTACGGGGATCGAACCTGCAACCTGGGCATTATCAGCGCCATCCTCTAACCAGGTGAACTACCGGTACATGCACCTCAACACATTCAGATTTAATATTATTAATATTATTTTATATTTATTTATATCATTAAGAAACAAATAAATAGCAATAACATTAAGACTATCATCTATGTATCTATCTATTAAAAACATATTAGGAAGAACTTTCTGACAGTAGTAGCTATTTGACCAGGGGTAGGTAACCTAAGGCCCGGGGGCTGGATCCGGCCCAATTGCCTTCTCAATCCAGCCCACGGACGGACCGGGAGTCAGCGTGTTTTTACATGAGTAGAATGTGTGCTTTTATTTAACATGCATCTCTGGGTTATTTGTGGGGCATAAGAATTAATTCATTATTTTTTCCCCCAAAAGTAGTCCGGCCCCCCACATGGTCTGAGGGATGGTGGACCAGCCCACAGCTGGAAAAGGTTGCTGATCCCTGTATTTGACAGTGGGCCAAACTCACTCGTGATGTTGTGGAGGTTTTTAAGCAGAGGTTAGATGGACATCTGCTGGGGATTTTTTAGCTGTGATTCCTGCATTACAAGGGGGTTGGGCTAGATGACCTTTGAAGGTCCCTCCCAACTCTACAAATCTATGATTCTGTGAGACCAAAGGCCTATCTCATGGGGGTGGCAAGGAGGAAGAACTTTGCTCGCCTTGCTTCGTGGTCCACCTTCCGGGGAAAGGTGGGCGGGGCGAACACATGGTGGGCGGGGCCAGGTGTAAAAGTGGGTGGAACAACTGGCAGGACTCCTCCCTTTAGAATCACAGAATTGAGAGTTGGAGGGCACACCAAGGGTCATCTAGTCCAACCCCCTGCAATGCAGGAACCACAGCTAAGGTCTGTTTGATCTAGCTAAATTTCCTGGGAAGGCTCTTCAACTTAGACAAGGTCTTGCAGCCTCCCTCATGACTTGAGCTTTTGTGTTTTGTAATGTGCACCTTGGTATATGCCAAGTTTTTATCCTTCTGCATGATTCTGGTGCGCATTTCATGCTTATAGGATTCTGCATTTGGCTGCCTTGTTAATAAATTTGAATTTCTTAAATTGAGCAGCAAACACAAGCCGAAGCAAATTGTATTTTCTCAATTTCTGAGGGTTATATCCGGAACAGACCAACTGGAATGAACGCACCTGGGAGACTCAGGTCCATTGATTTCTGTGGGTCTACTCTGAGTAGGACCCAGTTGGATGCAATCCTGATTTCCATCTCCTGAATATGCCCCATTCCCCAAGAAGGAAACCAAGAGAGAATCACAGAGAGAAATAGAAACCTGTTTTCCCCCCCTTTCCCCGCCAGGGCAGTGCCTTCCCAAATTTCAGGGGTTTCTGCACGTACCTGCAAAGTGGATGATGAAGCCATGCTGATAGCCCAAGACGCTGCTCCCTGGATCCGACTGAAACTGGATGGTGACGTCAGCCATGGAGGTGTACAGCTTGAACCGCCGGTGGGGGCCAGAATATTGGCCCAGGATCCTAGCCGTCAAGTCGTCCCCGTCATAGAAAGTCAGCGCGTCTCCTTTGCCAAGGCGTAACCTGAAACGAATTGTACAATTGTAGGTTTGGAAGGGACCCCACAGGTCATCTAGTCCAACCCTCTACGGTGAAGGAATTGCAAGATGGCTACAGCTCTGCATTAGGGTAAGTAGCTAGGACAAGCCTTCTCCTCCTCCTTGAATCTGTCCCATCCTCTTTTAAAGCCACCCTGTTGCCTTGTGGCAGGGAGTTCCACAGCTGAACAATGCTATGTGTCAACCTGAAGCCAATTCCCGTGGCTGAAACTTGTACGATTGAACTGACAAAATATTCTTTCAGGGGGCTGCAGCTGTGCAGCTTACAAAAAACCTTGCAAGTTGTTTTGAGTTCCTGCTGCAGTAGGAGAGCCTGGTGCGAATACTGCATTTCAGGGGGCTTGGACTTTGGCTCACCTGGGCTCCCTTCCAGCTAGACAGTTCTAGGATTCCGTGAATCGATCCAAACAGAGGCACAACTCACACTTGGATGTCCAGCATGATCCGCTTGTCCTCTTCCACGTGGAGACCCCAGATGCAGTCCTGGCCCTTCCCATAGGGCTCCGGCCAGTTGGGGGACAAAACCACCCCGGCGGCGTCTGTGATCTCCCCGCTGCACACAGCTGCAGGAGAAGTGTGGAAAGAGATCAGTGGGGCTGTGTTGTGGATGGCAAACCCTGAAGAATGTCACAACTTTGTGGCTTAGGGCCCTCGTATTTACGGGACCGCCTCTCCTGGTCTGCCCTGCAGAGGACCTTAAGGTCCATGAGCAACCATAGTTTAGAGGTCCCGGGCCCTAAGGAAGTCAAACTATCCTCTACTAGGGCCAGGGCCTTTTCAGTGATGGCTCCGACCTGGTGGAATGCTCTATCCCATGAGACCAGGGCCCTGCAGGATTTAACCTCCTTCCGTTGGGCCAGTAAGACAGAGCTATTCCGCCTGGCCTTTAATTTGAATTCAGCCTGATCTTTTATTTCCCTTCCCTCCCCCTCTCCTTTTATGAAGATCACCCACTATGAGACCCCACAGCTCATTCTCCCCTGGCCTCCTTGCTGGCTCAAGTAGGACCAATTCAGCCAGCTAGCCCTGGGGATTATCTAATTGATTTTTTATTTTTATTGTTATTCATGTTTTTATACTGTATTTTATGCTGCTTTTATAATTAAGTGTTTTAAAGTGTTTTAAATTTGTTGTTAGCTGCCCTGAGCCTGGTTTTTGAACCGGGAAGGGCAGGGTATAAATAATGCATTATTATTATTATTATTATTATTATTATTATTAATTGCAGCCTTTGCAGGCTGGGGAACTTCCTTGTGCCACTGATCAGAACAGGGCTTGCAATCGGTGCTCAACAGCAAGCCCTGCTTGCAAATGAACCACTAGGATTTCCCTTTAAGCTACGGTTGCCATATTTTAAAAAGTGAAAATTTTGCTTTTGTTTTCCTTTGCAAAATTTCAAAGAGAGAAGTTTGTGAGCTACTTTTATGGAAATTCACCAGAATATAGACATGAGTTGAAAAATCGCAAAGAAGAGAGACGTTTGTGAGCTATTTTTATGGAAAGCTGGCAAAAACAACATTGCTGACATGAGTCGCCATGCATCCGGATTTTCCCGAACATTTTGGCCAATTTCCACCTGGACACTGCTTCCGACTGCAGTATCCCGGGTGTACCCAGGAAATTTCAGACGTATGGCAACCCTACTTTAAGTTCCTGGTTGTTCCTAACCCTTTCCAGTATGCCAGAGTAGGACAGAACAACCTCCCGGAAATTTGGGGCATTCGTTGTATTTTACTGTTCTTTTGATCGATAAACCGCTTAATTGCAATGGCTGCTAAGCATGTGACCTTGACCTCAACAATACAATAAAGATCAACTATCAGTTTAGAACGATAAAGATCAGAAACGACATCAATATTTGCGAACGCATTTTGTTCCGTTGCGTGTTTTGAAGCAAAGGTAGGAAAGCCTTCTAAGCTGGGGGCCGCCTTCTCTTCTGAGCAACCTTCCCAGGGCCGCGTGTCTGTGGTAGGAGGAGCCTGAGGCAAAAAGGGGTGGAGCAAGAGAAGAAATACAGTCGTACCTTGGATCCTGAACGCCTTGGTACTCGGACGTTTTGGATTGTTCCGGTTTGCAAATGTTCTTTGGAACCCGAACGTCCGACGGGGCTTGTGATTCAGAAGCCGCGCTTTGGTTTCTGAAAGTTTTGGAAGTCGAACGGACATCCGGATCAGATTCCGTTTGACTTCCAAGGTACGACTGTATTTACCGTATTTTTCGCCCTATAAGACGCACCAGACCACAAGAGGCACCTAGTTTTTGGAGGAGGAAAACAAGAAAAAAAATATTCTGAATCTCAGAAGCCAGAACAGCAAGAGGGATCGCTGCGCAGTGAAAGCAGCAATCCCTCTTGCTGTTCTGGCTTCTGGGATAGCTGCGCAGCCTGCATTCGCTCCATAAGACGCACACACATTTCCCCTTACTTTTTAGGAGGGAAAAAGTGAGTCTTATAGAGCAAAAAATATGATACTTTCGAATGGTAGGCTAGTTTCCATGTTATTTATCCTACATCCTCTGGGTCTAGCCACAACTGGCCTGTGGCCCCCAGAAGCCGGCCAATGCGGCCCCCGTAAGCGGCCAAAGCTTTCCAACACGGCACCCACCTCGGCAGGCCGGCTCAGTCTCGTTCCATTGGGGGTTGGTGGGGTCCACACACTCAATGATGACGGAGCCTTGCTCCAGGGTGTATCCCGCCTCACAGGCAAACTCCACGGTGGTGCCCACGGCGTACGTCATGTCACTGGTGGTGAAGTTCCCGTACTTGACGAACGGCTCATAGCAGTGCCCGGGTTCAAAGGCTGGCAAGGGGCAGCGCGCGCGAGAGAGGGCATCAGTCAGAGAGCTGGCTTCACGTTCAAGAGTGTTTTGGGGTCTCCTAAAGCAGGGCTCAGGGACACGGGTGACTTTTACCCAAATCCCTCGGGAAAGCGAAGGGGTTGGGTGCCCTCTTTCTTTCTGCCTCTTGTGGGGGGGGGGGAAGGGGACCGGTTGGAAATGTCAGTGCCCATGGCACTAACCCCAAAAAAGCATGGCAGCCGAAAGCACTGGTTCCCAAATTGGGTGGTAGCGCCCCCTGGAGGGCAATGCGATTCCCTTACAGGACCACTTACAAGGGGGCAGCAGGGGGCGCTGAAGGTCCAAAGGACCACCGCCTGAGATCACGTGCTCCAGTTACCCGCTTTGTTGAATGAATTAAACTAAATAGCTTTAATTGGATTTGAAATATTGGTGCAATTAATTGCTACTATTTTGAATTTACTCTGCTATTATCTTCCTTAGTGGGTCATGCAAACCACTATTCTGAATAATGCATTTTAATAGGGTGGGGGCACTGGGGGGGGATTTATGGAACCCAGGGGCCCCCTAAAGGTTTGGGAGTAGCTGTCCTAAAGGAATAAGCCCAGCGCCTTGCCCCGTGTGCCCTCTGGCAACTCACCCTCGTAGCGCAGGGCCATCCCAGCAGCCACCCCGCTGCTGTCGGTGGTCAGCTCGATGAAGAAGCCCCTCGCGGTGCTGACCAGACCCTCGATGGGCAGGTACTCCACCTCATACGAGTCGTACACGGGCGGAGCCTCAATGTCGTTCCCGTTCCGGATTATTAGCCTGGGAGGGGGGAAAGGAAGTGGCTTAATCCCAGCATGATTAAGAAAAAGAAAGGTCAGAATTGCAAAGTTTAATTGGATGACCCTTGGGGCAGGGGAGGACTTTGGACTTTCATAATTCAGGGGAGGACTTTGGACTTTCATAATTCAGCAGCGCCCTGTGTCAGGGTTAGGGTTAGGCCAAAATTCAGTGTGTGTGTCAGGCCCAAATTCAGTGTGTGTCCCGCCTTCCGTTCTGCTCAACTGCGGCCACCACGCTGCCCTAAATCCACTTCTTCGTGGCCTCCCTGCCCACTCTGCAATTCTATTTTTCACCTGAGGTTTTTAAACAGAGATCAGATGCCCCCCCTGCCAGCGATTCTTTAGGTGTGGTTCCTGAATTCGCAGGGGGTTGGGCTAGATCAGTGGTTCCCAACCTTTTTTGGGGGCCATGCCCCACCTAAGTATCTCTAAAATAATAATAATATAATAATAATTTTTTATTTATACCCCGCCCATCTGGCTGGGCTTCCCCAGCTACTCTGGGTGGCTTCCAACAAAATATTAAAATACAGTAATGCATCAAACATTAAAAGCTTCCCTAAACAGGGCTGCCTTCAGATGTTTTCTAAAAGTCTGGTAGTTGTTTATTTCCTTGACATCTGGTGGGAGGGCGTTCCAAAGGGTGGGTGCCACCACCGAGAAGGCCCTCTGCCTGGTTCCCTGTAACCTCACTTCTCGCATTGAGGGAACCCCAGAAGGCCCTTGGCGCTGTACCTTAGTGTCTGGGTAGAACAATGTCACCACCGACATATAATTCTTATTATTCAAAAAGTGAACTCCTATTCACGTGGAGGAAGGCCATTCACTGTTAACTCATTCTCGAATTGCCCCCCTTAAAAATTAAATTGCCCCCCCACGTGCGTGTGTGACCCACGTTGGGGACCCCTTCCTACCATACAATTTATGATTCTATAACCCCACCCAGGGGCAGGCACAGGGATTCAGTGTGAGATCAGCCCCAATGTCCTGGGAACAGCTGCCCCATGACCGCGTCGTCCTGAAAACTCAAGGTCTCTCTCTTTCCCAACCTGTCGTCGTCCTCGGCCAAGGAGACCTTCTCAAAATGGAGGTGCAGCCGCTGTCCCTGGGGAGCCTCCAGCAGCCAATGGCAGGTCAGGTTGTTGCTGTAGTTGGCAGGGTAGCCCGGCGAGACGATGCGCCCGGTTGTGGCGTTCCGGATCACCCCACCGCATGACGCTGCAGAGAGAAGGGACGCGTCAGTGGGGCTACAGGAAGGGCTCCCCCCCAACAATATCAATTTATTCACTGCCATCCACATTCCTTACCCATCCTACATTGCAGGGTTGCAGAGCAGGCCCCAGGTATGTAAAAATTGCAATATTAACCTTAAAAGAAAATGTGATAAAATGATGTATAGATGGTACATTACGCCCGTAAAATTACCGGTAGCTAAAACGTACAAAGTTAGTAATAAATGTTGGGAATGTAAAGAAAAAGAAGGAACATTTTATCACATGTGGTGGGAATATGAAAAAGTGAAAAACTTCTGGGAAATGATATATAATGAGATGAAGAAGATGTTGAAATATACATTATTAAGAAACAGAAGCATTTTTACTTGGCATTGTAGGTTGATGATATAAACAGAAAGGATTGTAAGTTATTTTTGTACGCAGTGACGGCAGCAAAAATATTATCGGCACAAAATTGGAAGCAAGAAGAATTACCGACGAAAGAAGAATGGAGGGTGAAAATGATGCACTATGCAGAATTAGATAAACTAACAGGAAGGATTTGAAACCTGCGGAACAGAGATTCTCTGAAGACTGGACTATTTGAAAAGCAAATGGACTATCTGAAAAGCAATTGTGAGGAACAGATTACGCTAGAAGGTTTGCAAGAAGTTTTGTAAGGTGAATTATTTGAAATGTTGCAAAAAAGATAATGAGGAGAATTATTAGTTAAAGATAACTAAAGGTCATAGGAAATTAAGAAATGCATAATAAGTGATAAGGACGGAAAATCATCAGAGGTGTTGACGGAAGTCCAAAAATTATTGTATAAGATGAGACGTTTTGTTGTATGAATGATAATTAACATGTTTAAAACTAATAAAAATGTATATATACAATGGTACCTCGGGTTACATACGCTTCAGGTTACATACGCTTCAGGTTACAGACTCCGCTAACCAAGAAATATTACCTCAGGTTAGGAACTTTGCTTCAGGATAAGAACAGAAATCGCACAGTGGCAGTGGGAGGCCCCATTAGCTAAAGTGGTGCTTTAGGTTAAGAACAGTTTCAGGTTAAGTATGAACCTCTGGAACGAAGTAAGTACTTAACCCGAGGTACCACTGTATATGTAAAAAAATTGCAATATTAATATTAACCAGCAGAGGCAGCCCTGAGCTAGAGGATTCTGAGTTTCCTGTGGCAGCTGCCTCCATTTGCCCAACGGTAGGGAGAGGTCGACCGGAGAAGCTTGCTGAGGTCAGATGCCCTGCCAGTTCCCAAACCCACAAACTGCTCCCCCCCTTCCTGTCCCCTCTGGCTTTGCTCACCGACGCAGGTGGGCTCCCGGGCGCTCCAGAAGGGGTGGGTGGCGTTGAGGCAGGTGAGGCAGTGCTGGCCCTGCAGCTGGTAGCCGGTGGCACAGGAGAAGCAGGCGTGGCCGCCCGGGTGCACGCTGGTGACAGAGACCTCCCCGTAGGGCGGGCGCGTGGGGAACACACAGCTGAGCAGGTAGGCTGGGAAAGGAAAAAGAGACGGGGAGAGTTGGGCTGTGCAGTGGCGTAGCGTGGGTTGTCAGCACCCGGGGCAAGGCAAGTAATTTGCGCCCCCTAACCCCCAGATGTTGCGCCCGGTGCGCCCGGCCCCCCCTGCACCCCCACGCTACGCCACTGGGGCTGTGTACATTAAAAACCCATTTAACACACGCACACATTCCCCAAGGATCCTGGGAACCACGGTTTGCTAAGGGAGCTGGGAAATGTAGCATTGTGAGAAGTCAAACTACAGTTCCCAGGATTCTTGGGCTGTGATTTAAATGTACGGCGAGTCAAATAGAGCAGATTAGGGTGAATTTCCAACAAATTCCCCACTGAGAGAGAATCAGATTTGACAAGGGGTGGGTCTACGTGCAGGGGGGAAAACACACTATAAACTAGTCAGAAATTAGATTATAACAAACGGGGGAAACCCTATGCAAAATGGCTTTTAAATATTTCCTGCTCTCTGGTGCCATCTGGTGTTGCATGTTTGTAGCACATCCAAATTGTTGTTGCTGGCTGAGTTCAAGGTGTGATGTCGTTTATTTATTAACTCAACTTGTATTGGTTATTATTAATAATAATTTATTACATATATATACCATGTTTCCCAAGGTTCTCACCTCCCCATTTCATCCCCTGCAAGGAAGGTTCAGCTGAGAGTTCAGCGGCTGGCCCCCCTGGCTGAGTGGGGATTCGAACCCTGGCCTCCTCCAGGTCCCCAGTTCTAACCACTATGCCACACTATTCAAGTAAATACTGTGTGCCTAAAATGGCTCTCGCACACACCACCTCGGGAGGTGGCGGGCTCTCCTTCCTCAGAGGTTTTTAACCTGAGGTAGGACAGCTACCTGCCAGGTATCCTTTAGTTGCGGTTGCTGCATTGCAGGGGGGTTGGTATGGATGACCTTTGGGGGCCCCAACTCTATGATTCTATGATTGGAGTGAACAAATGCAAAATCAATACATCATGACAATAACTCTCAAAATACTAGACCGTCTCAAAACAAAATATGAAATTATGTTGTGTGTGCGGGGGAAATCCTTAAAGTGAAATTAAGAGGTAGAAGTCAGGGGAAAAGAGATCAATTGTAAAAAGACACAGTTTTTCTCTGCTAGTCGAATGAAGCAAAAGCTTAATCTGGAATTAGTCTGACACCTTTTTTATGCCCAGAGAATAAACAATAAATATATATATATATAAATACTGGGTGGTCTCTCAACTAAGTCCTCCTCAGAACAGGCCCATTGAGATTCACAGAGCCAAACTACCAAATTCACTTCAATGGGTCTACTCTGAGTAAGGTTGCCATTGCATGTGACCCATTCCATTCATACAGCTATTTAGATGTTTCTTTCTTTATCTACTTAAAAGTGATTTGCTGCAGATTGGTATGCAGGATTAAAGGAACAGAATTCTATTACCGGTATATTTTTTACAGATTTTTTTGGGGTAAAGGCTTTAAATATTTAACTACTTCAAGTGATTTGCTGCTCCAGATTTAAATATAAATCTATGTGTATTGGGAGTGGGAGGGGGTTGTTAAAGGAACATCATATTATATTTATACGTCTTTTTTTAAGGCTTTAAATATTTATTTCTAAATTCAAAGTGATTTAATGGAGATTTTAAATGCAAAGCTATGTTTTAACAGCAATAAGGAAATAAACGCATGAACACAGCCCTATCTGGGATCGATTTTGTCTCTGAATATGACAAATGGGTTCTATGTTGTGTGTTGGTTGTTGTTATTTATTTCACTTATTTATTGCAGCGATATCCCATCTTTCATGCAAGGAGCACGCTGTTCTCATGTATTTTTTTTTAATCTTCACAACAACCTTGCGAGGTAGCATTGGCAGAGAGAAGGTGATGGGCCCAAGGTTATTTGTTGTTGTTGTTTAGTCGTTTAGTCGCATCCGCCTCTTCGTGACCCCCTGGACCAGAGCACGCCAGGCACTCCTGTCTTCCACTGCCTCCCGCAGTTTGGTCAAACTCATGCTGGTCACTTCGAGATCACTGTCCAACCACCTCGTCCTCTGCCGTCCCCTTCTCCTTGTGCCCTCCATCTTTCCCAACATCAGGGTCTTCTCCAGGGAGTCTTCTCTTCTCATGAGGTGGCCAAAGGATTGGAGCCTCAGCTTCAGGATCTGGCCTTCCAGTGAGCACTCAGGGCTGATTTCCTTCAGAATGGAGAGGTTTGATCTTCTTGCAGTCCATGGGACTCTCAAGAGTCTCCTCCAGCACCAGAATTCAAAAGCATCAATTCTTCAGTGATCAGCCTTCTTTATGGTCCAGCTAGTGATGTATGGAAGTGAGAGCTGAACCATAAAGAGAGCTGGACCAAGGTTATTAGAAGGTGCAAATACTCCTAACAGATTCCACTGGCCACATGTGCCGGAAGAAAGGGCACAGGCAGTGGTCAATGCCAGCAGGGGCAGACCGTGGGGTCTCAAATTTTAAATTTTGCGGGGCATCAAAATTTGGCTCCTGGCCACCAATCACCTTCCATCTGACATCACGGTGACATCACGCCGAGGCTCTGCACCTATTGCGGTTGAACCGGTCGAAATTCGCCTCTGGTGCCAGTTGCGAGAAAGGCGGTTGTGTGTGTGTGTTGGGGGCTTCAGCTGTTGCAACAGGGTGTGTCAACATTGGCGGGGCGCCCTGTGGGGCTGGGAGACAGGTGTATATATATATATATATTTCTCTCAATGCCAGCCCCTCCCTTCCCTGGTGCTCCGCGCAAATTACGTTAATTGCTGGGACCAATTATCTCCCCATTAAGCGAGTCTTTGGTGGGTGCCCGCTCTAACCTGCCAGCTTCGGCGATTAGCTCCGACAGCGATTAGCGTGCTCCCAATTAGCTAATTGCACTGCAGCTGCGAGGGGGTGGGAAGGGAATCCTGGCGCTGCCACGGCACCCGGGCTGGTGCCGTGGGCGGGCTGGTGGAGCGGCCTGCAGATCCACAGGCAGGCGGGCATCGGGTGGGAACAGAAGGCTCTGTGAATTTCTTCGCATGCATCTGCCAAGAAGGGGTGGGTGCAGCGAGAAAGATCACTCCAAGAATCCTGACAGGTACCGTATGTTTTGGGGCCATACATAAAAACAACACCTTTTCCTGCTTCTCGTTCCCACCATTTGCTGCTTGGGGGGGGGGGTTAATACTACTACTACTACAACTACTAATAATAATATATTTATACCCCGCCCATCTGGTTGGGTTTCCCCAACCACTCTGGGCGGCTTCCAATAAAACACTAAAATATAATAACCTATTAAACATTAAAAGCTTTCCTAAACAGGGCTGCCTTCAGATGTCTTCTAAAAGTTTGGTAGTTGTTTTTCTCTTTGACATCTGGTGGGAGGGCGTTCCACAGGGAGGGCGCCACCACCAAGAAGGCCCTCTGCCTGGTTCCCTGTAACCTCACATCTCACAGTGAGGGAACTGCCAGAAGGCCCTCGGTGCTGGACCTCAGTGTCCGGGCTGGATGATGGGGGTGGAGACGCTCCTTCAGGTCTACTGGGCCAAGGCCATTTAGGGCTTTAAAGGTCAGCACCAACACTTTGAATTGTGCTCGGAAATTTACTGGAAGCCAGTGTAGGTCTTTCAAGACCGGTGTTATGTGGTCTCAGTGGCCGCTCCCAGTCACCAGTCTAGCTGCCACATTCTGGATTAGTTGTAGTTTCTGGGTCACCTTCAAAGGTAGCCCCATGTAGAGCGCATTGCAGTAGTCCAAGCAAGAGATAACTAGGGCAAGCACCCCTCTGGCGAGACTGTCTGCGGGCAGGGAGGATCTCAGCCTGCGTGCCAGATGGAGCTGGTAGACAGGCGCCCTGGACACGGACTTGACATGCGCCTCCATGGACAGCTGTGAGTCCAGAATAACTCCCAGGCTGTGCACCTGGTCCTTCAGGGGCACAGTTACCCCATTTAGGACCAGGGAGTAGGTTAGTGACTGGCCTGACGTTGCTTCATGGCCGAGTTGGGACTTGAACCCTGCCCTCGCAGGTCCTCGTCCAACACTTGACACATTCATTTCTGGGGAAACCTTCCGGAGAGGGGGGGGCATATGCCAGGGGTGGGTGTGGCCAGAGGGGAAAGTGGGCGTGGCAATGCACCTACGAACAAAAAAAAGTCTGGGAACCACTGGTTTAGAATAAATCAGCTGCATGTCCTCCCTAGTGGTAGGTGAAGGATCTGCGCTCTCACCTTCAAACCGGAAATGAAAGGTCCCTGGGTTGGCGGGAGATGGGCTCTGGAAGCGCACCACGACCTGATTGGTCGGTCCGCGGATCACCTGCCCACGCATCAGGAAGGACTCATTGGCCAGGGCGACGGGCTCTACGCCCCCCAGCGTCTCCACGGTAACCGTTTCTCCCTCCGCAAGGCTGATGTTCTGGACCTGCAGAGAGGGAAGGAAGGGAGGAAGAGGGACTCTGAGGATGCAAACCCAGCTGCGTCCACCGAGAGATGAGATGGGGATGGTCTACCACAGGCGAAGCCACCTTTAAGGTCATCACAGAATCATCGAGTTGGAAGGGGTCCCCTGGGTCTGTCAGGAGCTCGGCTTACACTTGAGTAGGACTCTGGTAGAGACACATGCCCGATTGGCATGTTCTCTCCCTCCTGGTCGATCATTCGGGAGCTGCAAAAACTTTCTGCTGCCCGAACATCACAGCAGACACCGGCACACTTAGGGATCCACAGTCTTCGTAGCTTGCATGACAGACCTCAGCAACTCAGCATTTGGGCTAATCTACTTTATTTACATATAAACACACATGGAGCACTGCAACGTGGCTCCCTCTCTCTCTAGCATCAGACAGCAAAGGGAAAGAACAATAGTCCCACTTCATGGAACACAGGAACACAAACATCCTGCCTCCGTCACTTCCCACTCTGTGGAGTCAAAACATATACAGTCATGTGAAAGACAAAACTCCCATGACTGCAATCACGGAGCAGGAATTCTAACAGGGTCATCTAGTCCAACCCCAGGAATTGCAGCAAGGGAAACTAGACAACCTCTGCTTGGAAACCTCCAAGGAAGGAGAGTCCACCAGGCCGTTCAGCTGTCAATCGGCTATTTCTGCCAGAACAGGGTGGGTTCTTGTCTACAGGAGTCCCACCAGTGGTACAGTCACACCTTGGTTTTCGCACATCTCTCAGCTGCAGAATGTTTCGGAAGCCAAACACTGAAAACCCGGAAGTGAATGCTTCCGTTTTTGAACATGCCTCGGAAATCAAACGGCACATTTCTCAATTTCCCCCATTGAACTTGTTGACAGCCCTCTGATCCTCGGTTTTCAAATGTTTCAGAAGTAGAACGGACTTCTGGAACGGATTACGTTCGGAAACCAAGGTTCCACTGTACAAAAAACAGGTGAACAGAGCCAGAACTGGGAACTTGAATATCCACTGAGCAGTAAATGCCTCTGAATGGCAGTTGCTGGGAAACACAAGTGGGGAGAGTTTCTGTTGTGCTCCTTCTTGTGGACATGAGTTCCACAGTTTAACTACAGGCTGCCTGAATAAGTCCTTTCTATTTTTGTGTCCTGAATCCTTCCTAGCCCAACCTGGATATGCCATGAGAGAATGATCCTGGGACCTTCTGCATGCAAAACCCTGAGCTGCAGCCCTTCACGTGAAAAGAAAGAGCCTAGTCCTCATGAATTTTTTTTTTAAAGAAATGTTTTAAACAGAAATATAGGAAGCTGCCTTCTACTGACTGATACCCATGGTCCATCTACCGTAACTTAATATTCCCTACACTGACTAGCAGCAGCTCCCCAGGATTTCAGAGGGGGAATATTTCGGAGCCCTGCCTGGAGATGCTGCCAGAGTTGCACCCAAGCCCTTTTCTACGCAAAGCATATTGTTCCCGGTTGCTGCCACGTGCTCCGGTGGCGACGGCTGCATAACTTATCTTGATAAACGAGTCACTGTTGCCGTCTCTCATTAAAGTGGTGATTGTATATTAATTACGGTAATTAAACAGAGCTGCTCGGTGATAAACGGCCAAAGTCAGGAGCCTCCTTGCACTAATTACACCAAAGGTGCCCAAGATGGATCGGCAGAAGAGCAAGTCCGCCGAGACGGAGAAGGGGAACCAGATTGCGAGTGCTGGTGGGATGGGGATCTCCCTCTCCATGAGGTTTAGCAGGATGCTAAGTGATTTATGGGAGGAGAGAGACAGGAACACGAGGAGAAAAGCCCTGGCGAGCACAGCCTGGATGTGGAGCAGGCGGTCGCTGCTCGCCACACACAAAGGAAAGAAATATAGAATCAGAACAAACCTAGAGGTCCTCTAGACCACCCCAGCCTATCTATCTATCTATCTATCTATCTATCTATCTATCTATCTATCTATCTATCTCTATCTATCTATCTATCTATCTATCTATCTATCTATCTATCTATCATCTATCTATCATCTATCTATCTATCTATCTATCTATCTATCTATCTATCTGGGGGGGGCGGAAAACCCAAGAAACTGAAATTGACCAATTCGCCTGTCCCTGGATATCACTGCTTTTGCTCTTAAAAAACCCCAACCCACCACATGGTTCCCTCTCTCGCCAGACCCAGGTCCTGGGTGCGGATTTCGCTGCCTACACTGCAAGAATGTAATGCCTACATTGGGGATGTTCCGTTCCCCAGAATGGCTCAAGGAGGTGTAAGGAGAGCATTTCAGGCAGTTGTTCATTTAGCTGCCAGGGAAGAAAAAGAGAAAAAAAGAGGAAATCTCACAGAGTCCCAATTTCACAGAAATCTCTCCCCCCCCCCCCCCGGGAATTTCAGGAGTCTTTTTTACACCTCGCTGAAGATGCTCGCGACACCCCCCCTGCCCTCCCCACCAGCTAATGCTACACTGGGGAGAGCCCCCCCAGTCTGGGCCGAAGGTGGTATCACGGCCGCAGGGCCCTCCGCCGGCACGTCCGCCCGCCAAGCCTCCTTCCGCCTGGGCCTAATGAAGCCCCGGGGGACGCGGCGCGGAGGGAGAAAGCAGGTATTGTCGAAATGTCGGCCAAATGCCACGTCTATCGATTTGACATTTGCTGCTGTTGCCTTTTGGGGCTGGCACGGCTGGCTGCATCCCTGAGACAAGATGTCTGTATTTGTAACGTGGCATTAGAATGCAGCCAGGGTCCCGTGTCAGCGTCCCTCCCCTCGCTTAACCCTGCAGGCAAGAAGAGGGGCTCCTCTGTCTGCCTGCCTCCTTCGTCTTACCTGCCCCCACTCCAGAAAAGGGGCCGAGGCTCTTACGGATGATAAAGGACAAAAATCTGGGGCTCAAGGAACGCAGCCCTCAGGCTACAAAATGTCCCCCATCCTTGCTGGAGAATCTAAAAGCATTCAGACACACCCTCCAAATCCATCCAGAATTTTGTCCTGGGTCTTGAGGACCAGTTTCTTCTAAAGGGGTCTTTGCAGACCGAAGTTTCAGCCAGGAACGGGTGTAATTCACATGAAGTTAACTCTTCATTCAAAGAAACAGGAGTAACAACTCATCTCAGCAAATCTCGCCCGGAGGAGGCAGTTTGGGGGGCTGAAGGTCCCCATCTTCCCACAGTTCCCGAAGTCTTTTGTTCCCTCGGGTCCTTCCCATAGTCTGAGACTATGCCTACATGCCACTCTCTGTTCCTCCCTCTTCACACCTCTACTGGTCCTGGGAGACCAGCAAAAAGGGGAGCTTGTCACTGTAGGAGGGGGAGACCCCCTAGTTTCTCCAGCACCCAGCCTCCCCTCTGCCTCTTGGTTTCCCTCCCCTCCAGCCTCCGCTTCTGCCTCTGATTCTGCACTGCTTTCTCCCCCGTTCTTCCTGCTCACCAAACCCTGTTGCCTCTTCAGCTTCCGACACCTCTTCTTCCCAGTCCTCTCCCTCTTCTCCCTCTGACCCCTCATCTTCCTCCCACCACCCCTCCCCTGGCCCTGAGCCTTCTCTCCTTGGGGGTTCCCTGGCTGCATCCCGCCAGGCCATGACACCTACCAGGCTAGGTTCAATGACTCACCCGGATCTCGACGCCATAACCAGGGTACACAGAGATGGTGTAGGTACAGTCGAGGGTCCCCCCTTCGTACGGGATGCCAGAGGGGAGGGGAGAGGCCAGCGAGCCTTTGGGGCCAGTGAGGTTCCAGCTGCAAGGACCTATGCACAAAGAGGGCAAAATATTAGACAAAGGAGAGAGCACTTCTAAGCTCTTATCTCCCCATCACAGCCAGCCTCAAAAGCCTTCTCCTGCTCTTCAGAAGAGCCTGCTGGATCCAGCCAGTGCCAACCAGTTGCCCTCAGGCAGGACCTGAGTGTGAGAGAAACTCTCCCCTCCTGTGGTTTCTAGCAATGGGTATTCAGAAGCATCATGGCTAGTAGCCCTTCACAGACCTCTCCTCCTCCAGAAACTCGTCTTATCCTCTTTTGAAGCTATCTAGGTTGGCGACCAACACTGCCTCCTGTGGCTGGGAGTTCCACAGCCTAACTCTTTGCTACATGAAGGACTCAATCTTCCAGCATTTGGTTTTATCGTTGGCCCATGTCGCAAGCTTTTTTCCATACGGCAGTTGCTCCATCCTCTTGATCATCTGAGATGGGGGCAAAATGGTGCCCTCCTCCTCCAAATAAACAGGCACCTGCTTTATACTGAGTCTGTCCACTGAGTTATCGAGCTCAGCATTGCCCACACCGACTGGCAGCAGCTCTCCAGGGTCTCAGGGAGAGAGGAGGGTCTCTTTCCCATCACCTGATCATTTTAACTGGATATGCTTCTAGGGGGTTGCATAATCTGCCTTAAGTCAGACCACTGGCCCACTGAGATCAGTATTGTCCACACTGACCGGCAGCAGCTATCTCCAGCGTTTCAAGGCAGAGGGGTCTTACGCCAGCCCTGCGTGGAGATTTCAGTGGAGACTGAAGCTGGGACCTTCTGCATGTGAAGCAGCCGCTCTACCAATCAGTTCCAGCTCCTCCATCTTAAGGTAAAAACAAGATTCCAGTCCTCAGGCTTCTGAATTACTAAGGGCTGCACATGAGGAGAACAGGAAGCCAAAAACTACCAGTAGATCAGAACATTGTTCCATCTGGCTCAGTTGTCTGAACTGACTGGCAGCAGAGGTTCCCCAGGGTGTCAGACAGGGGAACGGAGATCTTCTGCAAAATAGATGCTCTAACCACTGAGCTGCGCCCTGTGATCCCGATTTTCCAATCTCATTTCAACCAGAGTTGTGCAGGATAACTTTTCTGTAATAAGTTGTGTGTGTGTGTGTGTGTGTGTGTGTTTTGGGGCGTGTGTGCAGAATCCCATTTGCATTTCCCCTTCAGGCCCCGGAACCTTCCTGGCCCAGCTCCAAGCAGGGCAGGCCCCTTTGAACGTCAATCTCTCGCTGCTCCTTTCATTACAGAAAGAAAACAGAAAAACCCAAGCCCTGCCTTCCGGCTATTTCCTACACTCCAATCCATAATTAATTCCATTGTTGTTCCCTAAACGGTTTCCCTGACAATTAAAACGGCATTCTTCCGGAGACCTGGGATGGCTGGGTCAAAGCCAAGCACTTTTAAAATTTAGGTAGCTCAGCTCCCGACAGCTCAGATCTAACGCCTGGCAATGCCGAAGATCTGAGCAACTTGGGCTCTCTGACTGAGCCAATGCGTCCGCTGCGGATATTTAAGGTCAAGGATGGGGGGGGCATTTGCAGCCCCATCACCTCTCCCCATTGGCCACGCTGCTTCCTGGAAGTTATGGGGGGGGGTCTGGCAACATCCTTTTCTTCTGCCCCAACCTACTTCACAGGGCTGTTGTGACCCTGATTGTTAGGAGCGAGCTAGCAATAAATCACACAGAGCAAGTGAAGTTAACTCTTTATTAGAAGAAACAGGATCTGCTCAGGAGTGCCAGTCCTAATGAGCACAGCGACTCTTCTTCAAATCGAAGACGGGGTCTGCATGAAGCCAAACCCTCCTCCGCCCCTTTTCATCCCTCTTCTGGTTCTGGGAGACCAAAGGGGAGAGGAGTTTGTCGCAGCAGGAGGGGGAGACATTCGTGCCTCTTCACAAGCCTGACCCATCCCTGCCCCTTGGCCTTCCTCCTGCTTCAACTTCTGCCTCTGATTCTGGACTTATCTCTTAAACGGCCTTGGTCCAGTATACCTGAAGCAGCGTCTCCATCCCCATCGTTCAGCTCCAAGGGCCTTCTGGGGGTTCCCTCAAAGCGAGAAGTGAGGTTACAGGGAACTAGGCAGAGGGCCTTCTCGGTGGTGGCGCCCGCCCTGTGGAACACCCTCCCCTCAGATGGCAAGGAAATAAGCAACTACCTGACTTTTAGAAGACATCTGAAGGCAGCCCTGTTTAGGGAAGCTTTTAATGACTGATGCTTTAATGTATTTTTAATCTTTTGATGGAAGACGCCCAGAGTGGCTGGGGAAACCCAGCCAGATGGGCGGGATAGAAATAATAAATGATGATGATGATGATGATGATGATGGCTCAGAGCCAGGGGAGCGGTGGTGGGATGACAATGAGTGGTCAGAGGGAGAAGACTGGGAGGAGGAGATGTCGGCAGCAGGAGGGGTGACAGGGTTTGGTGAGCAGGAAGAGGCTGGGGCAGAGAGCAGTGCAGAATCAGAGGCTGGAGAGGTTGGGTCAATAGGCAGAGTGGAGGCCGGCTGCTGAAGAATCCAGGGATCCTCTGTCTTCTGCTACAACCAGCTTCCTCCCTGGTCTCCGAGAACTTGCAGAGAAATGAAATGGCCAGAGCAGAGGGTGCTTGTGTGCAGACTATGTGGGGAAGACCCTGGAAAAGAGGAGTCCTTGTGGGCCTTGCAACTACTTCATTTTGGCGAGATCTCCCAGAAAGAGTTGCTGAGACCACTAGGCCTGAGCTGCGGTTTGCTTCCTTGAATAAAGAATTCACTGGCCTTGGGTGAGTTATTGATTAGTTGCTGCCTACGCCTGACTCCGGGACGCGGGTAGTGCTGTGGGTTAAACCACAGAGCCTAGGACTTGCTGATCAGAAGGTCGGTAGTTTGAATCCCCATGACGGGGTGAGCTCCCATTGCTCGGTCCCTGCTCCTGCCAACCTAGCAGTTCGAAAGCACATCAAAGCACAAGTAGATAAGTAAGTACCACTCCGTTGGGAAAGTAAACGGCGTTTCCGTGCGCTGCTCTGGTTAGCCTGAAGCGGCTTAGTCCTGCTGGCCACATGACCCGGAAGTTGTATGCCGGCTCCCTTGGCCAATAAAGCGAGATGAGCGCCGCAACCCCAGAGTTGACCACGACTGGACCTAATCTCTAAATCAAGGACGTCCCTGAAAAATAGGGCCACTTTTAGGGTCTTCCCCTGGGGTTTCCCAGCTATTAACTCCCACCATTCCTCTGCGACCAACCAGTCCATGACCCTTGCCGTTTTCGATTCCTCTCCTCCACTGCTTCACCCCACCTGTGTCACCCACCTGCACCCAGAATGGACGTGATGATGGTGGTGGTCTTGATGGTCGTGGTGGCCGTCTCCTCATCCTCACCGGATACCCGCCTGGGCGTAGTCACTTCCGGTCGTGCGGTGGGGGCAGCTGCCGTGCCCGGGGTGCCACCGGAAAACACGTCGGTGGTGGCTGGGCCCGAGGCACCGAGACCGGCCTGGAAACCCAGCACCGGGGTGACCGGCGGCTGCGTGCGGCCAGAGAGCGGACCGGATTTGGCCCACGGCACCAACCGCCCCATGGCTGTGGTCAGGAGGTCTGTGGTGAGGGCCGGCTTGGCCATCTCGGGGGTCCTCTCCACGTCCTTCCCTTCAGCCTTCCCACCTGCCAGGGCCGTGGGGGAGGCTGTGGTCATGGGCGGCGTGGTGGGCGGCCCGGTGGCGGCGTGGGAGAGAGCAGGGCGGCCATCTTGGTCAGCCAGGTTGCTTGTGGGGGCCGGGCCGAGGTCAGCATCTGGAAGGACAGGCCCCGGACCCACAAGGCTGGCAGCCAGGAAGGGAATTTGCCGCAGGTAATCTTTCTTGAGGAGGGGCTCGTGGAGAAAGTCATCCAGAAGAGGGTGGTGGTTGAGGAGCTTCAGGGTGGGTGCCGTGGTGACAAAGTGGGCCTCGCGCTCTGGCTCATCGGGGGTGGGGGGCACCGTGGGCTCCCCTTCAGCCTCAGAGACCCCTGGCCTGTCGGGCTCCGCGGCGGAGAGTCCTGGGTGCGAGAGAGAGAGAGAGAGAGGAAGATTGCCGATGAAGGTTACCCACTGCAATTGGTGCAAAAGCTACAGCCATCGCTGACCTGGGAAAGCCTGGCCATTATTATTGTTATTGTTTCTGTTTATTTATATCCTACCTTTCCCCCAAACAGGTAAGATACAAAACTATAAAGGAGAATAGTTAAAGTGTGTAATAAAATAAAAACAAAATGAAAATCAAATCAATTGAAATACAGTTACAGTAGTACCTCGGGTTACAGACACTTCAGGTTACAGACTCCACTAACCCAGAAATAGTACCTCAGGTTAAGAAATTGCTTCATGATGAGAACAGAAATCATGCAGCAGCGGGAGGCTCCATTAGCTAAAGTGGTACCTCAGGTTAAGAACGGTTTCAGGTTAAGAACAGACCTCCAGAATGAATTAAGTAGTAGAAACAGCACAGCACTATAAAAGCCCTTTCCTTAAAAAACGGCCCGTTTCCAAAGACCAGTTGGAATAAAGCTGATTTCACCTGCTAGCAAGGAGGGAGCCAGCCTGACTTCTCTAGGCAGGGAGTTCCAAAGTTGCCTGGCAGAAGACACCACCAAGAGGGTTCTTGGTTACTTCAAGACTGGATTACTGCAATGGGATCTGTGTGGATCTTTTCTTGCACCTGATTGGAACTCCCTGCCCAGAGGGGCCTCTTGTTCTTCTTTTATCTATAAGCAAATTCAGTGCTTTTTTTCTGGGGGGAATCTAGGTTTGGCCTCTTTGATGGGCAGTATTTCAATATGATTAGTAAAATGAGAGTACCCCTAAACATTTTTTTCTTAAAAAACCACTGAGCAAATTTATAACTTTGCCTCTAAAAAAGACAGAGGTTGCAAAAAGGCAAAAAATGGGGGGGGGGAAAGGACCCAGTAACCATCTAATTATCTTTTTGTGATCAGCAGAGCAGCAATTAAAAAACCGCACTGATTTTTAAAGCTGGGCCCGAACATAAAGAACTGACAGCAGAATATTTCTTTCTGAAAAGCAGCAGGAACGATCAGCAAAAGTTTGCTGGGGAAAGTCGTACGGGTGGTTTTTATGCTGCCCCTTCAATCATCTTTCTTCCCAGGGAATATGAATAGCGAAGGAGGAGAAAGTCATTAAAAATGACAGCAGGGACCCCGATAGAGAGAGGGGCAGCTTAAACACCCCGCAGAAGAGGAATCCACAGCTGGGTGCCACTGCAGCAATTGGCTGGGGGCGAGAACCTGAGGCCCAGGACCCAGATGCAGCTCCCCAGGACTCTCTCTCTGGTCTTGGGGACCCTCCCCAGGCCACTGCCCTCGCAAGGACCCTCTCCACCCCCTCTTTGCATGTGTTTTTGCCAGGATAGAGGACAGAAAGAAAGGAGGGACGTGCAAGAGCCAGCTGAAGGTTTGGAAAGTAAGCTGTTGTTCCGGACATTTTTGGCCCTGGTTCCCAACCCCGGCATGTGGCCCCCAAAAGGTCATTCAGAAGCAAATGCGGCCCTTGGATGAAAAAGCCCCCCCAAGCAGTGAAAAGAAAGCAATCACTGATCACCTTTTGCAAGACAGCAGTGACGGGGGGGGAACGGAAGAGCCCCAGCTGCCAATCTTATAGGGCAGGCTGACTCATATTCCGAAAATGACGTTGGTTTCTGCGGGAACGCAGGGGAAGAAGTCCAGATTGTACAATGATGGAGTTGTAGCGTAGGGTCCTCTAGAGTCATCTAGTCCAACAATGTAGGAATCACAGCGAAGAGAGACAGGTGGCATTTGCACTCTGCACATGCCCCCGGGGCACACTTCTTCCAAGTCAAACTTATTATTGTTTAGTTTTTTAGAAAAGAAGCAGAGGAGGTGGGTGCAGAAGCCACGAGCCAAGAATGCTATCTGCACGCTGCAGGCGTCAACCAGTTTAAGCAGGCAGGTCCCCCCGTGGGGCGCTTTGCCTCGGCTCCCGCACATTATCTCCCCGCTAAGCCAGGCACGCGGCGGCATTTAGGAGCTGTTAGGCTTATTGCTAGACTGCTTTCATTAGCCCGTAATGAGCCATCAAAAATGCCTCCCTGGCGGACTGGCCTCGTTCGGATGAATGGGGCAGGCGCCAGGGGAGAGCTGCGTGGCACCGTCACTCCCGACCGGAAGCCCCCCTTCTGCTGCAGATCGAGAAAGTCAGAGGGTACCCCAGGGTCATCTAGTCCAACCCCCTGGAATCTCAGAATGTGGTCCCTCCTCCAAGCTGAAACCATAACAGACCCTGCTTAGCTTCACAAATGTGCCAGCGGTTTTATGGCTGCACCATCAGCCTGTTCTGACAGGGGCTGACCGGATGCTCTTAATGGGAAACCGGTGAGCAGGATCTGAGCACAAGAGCCACTCTCCCCTCCCTGTGGTTTCCAGCAGCTGGCCTTCGGAAGGATTGCTGCCTCCGACTGCAGACAGGGTGGTCTAGTGGTTAGAGTGTCAGGCTAGGACCTGGGAGAGATCAGGGTTCAAATCCCTCACCCGACCACGGACCACATTGTGTGTAGTCATTCTCTCTTTCTTTGTCTAACCTACCTCACAGTGTGGATGAGGGGATTAAACGAGGTTCAGAACCATGCATGCTACCTCATGCTCCTTGGAGAAAGAGGTGGGATGTGAAACACAAGAGCAGTCAAGTACAACATTCCTAGAGTGAACATGTTTACATATGGGGAGGAATGTTTGTCCAGTCAGCAGGTAAACTTCCTGTTTCCTTCTGGGCTGGGACAGACTTCCTCTGCATGTGACTGGAGGTGGGCGTGGCCTCACCTGTGCAGGTAACAACAAAAGCACAGGGCAGGGCAGCCATCTCTCCCCCTTTTGACTACATGCATTAAAGAAGCAACATCTGCTTGGCCAAAGATGCTCTATTGGCATCCAGCCAAGAGAGGACAAAGGGACTGTCTCCTTATGAGATAGTTTCCAGGTGTATGTTACTTTTCTAAGCTAAGTCTGCCTTCTGGGATCCGATTGTGAACAGAATGTGAGTGAGTAAACTCTTTTTATACTTTTATAGACGACCGTGTCGTGTCTTATCTTTTATGAAGGAATTAGGGGAAAATACCAGAACCGTTATTATAGAGGCTTTAGTGAGCCTGAGCAAACGCATCCGCTGTGAGTTTAAAAAGGGGAATGTTATTCTGCTAAATTATGAACTTGTTAACACAAGTTGGAAAGGCTATAACCAAAGAATATATCCTCTCCTGCATCCCTGAACATTCCCACAATAAATGCAACAAATCCATTCATCCAAGGATTCCATTTCCCTCTGCAGCCTCCAGTTCTTCCTGTGTCAAAGTGTGGGCTGTAAATGCCTCAAGGCCAGGGAGTTTTCTTCTTGGCAAATTATTTATTTTAAAGTATTTTTTTTTAACCTGGCTGACCCCATAATGGCCCGGGGCAGGTTATGACAATGGAATCTACCACGATAAACCAAACCAAAACAAAAAAAAATACTTATAAAACACCCCCACCCCCCAAAACCCTCCTCTGAAATGGAAGAGATTCAGCCAAGGAGGTGGTTCGCACAAAACAAGACAGTTTAGCTATCAAAGGCTGGGGGGAGATAATGGTGTCTCCAGCAGACGCCGAAAGTTGTACAATGAAGGTGATCAATGCCCCTCCATTATGGAGAACATGCATAGCAAAGGCGCTTTAAACATTATTATTAGGGCTGCTATTAACAACAACAATAATTACGATATAATTTTAGGGTGCAAATCTCAAGCTTCGTTGCTGTCACTCACCCACTGCAAAATGGATCTCCTAAGTCAGGCATCCCCAACCTTTGGCCCTCCAGATGTTTTTGGCCTACAACTCCCATGATCCCTAGCTAGCAGGACCAGTGGTCAGGGATCATGAGAGTTGTAGTCCAAAACATCTGGAGGGCTGAGGTTGAGGAAGCCTGGCCTAAGTCTTGAGTTGTTGACTGTCAGGAAAAAAAGCACCCAGCCTGCTCTTGTGCTTTTAAGAGTACCGGGATGGGCCTGAAGAATAATGGAATCACAGAACTGTAGAACTGGAAGGGACCTCTAAGGGGCATCTAGACCAACCCCCTGCAAAGAATCCCTGACGGGTGGCCACCCAACCTCCCATGAAGTAGAGGACGTCATCTTCCAAGGGACTCCTTTCCCTTGTCAAAAAGCTCAGAAAGTTCCTCCTGATGTTGTGCCAGCATCTCCTTCCTTGTACAGTGGTACCTTGGTTCTCAAACTCCATCCGTTTCGGAAGTCCGTTCCAAAACCAAAGCATTCCAAAACCAAGGCACACTTTCCCATTGAAAGTAATGCAAAACGGATTAATCCGTTCCAGACTTTTAAAAGCAACCCCTCAAACAGCAATTTTAACGTGAATTTTACTATCTAACGAGACCATCGATCCATAAAAAAAGCAATGAACAGTGTACTGCAGTCACGCATTCAATCCACCAGTAGCTGAACTGGGTTCCACACAGTCACAAAAACAAAACAAAAAAGAGCCGCAAAAACAAAAACGTAAAATGAATAGCAAAAACAGACAGGCCTCAGCGTAACACTCAGAAACGAAGTGTGGCACTCAAATCGGAAGCAGGGCACTCAAAATGGAGTACGTTCGGCTTCTGGAAAAGGTTCGCAAACCGGAACTGAGCAGTGTACAGAAATGCACATTCTACAGTTACGGGTTCATATAAATTCCCATATTAGTGAAAGCAACACACAAAATGGCATCAAATTTGGGGAAATGTAAATATGAGGTGAAACATGCTTTGCAGATGCGGGTAGATCAGGCAAAACTGGCTACAAAAATGTGTCTTACTGGAAGAAATCTGCGCCTAATGCTGACGAATTTTCACAAGGACATTAAAAAAAAAAGTATCACAAACCAATGCAGAGAGCCGAAAACAAGCACCCAAAATGGGCAGGTTCGCCTACTCAGAGTAGACCGGTTGAAATTCATGGGCATGGCGGACTTCGCTCCATCCATTTGAATGGGCATGGCTCTGAGCAGAACGTAGTTGCCTCCCGCCCAGCGTTTCTACCTGACAACCCCGTTTCCAAGAGGCACCCACACGGCCCCCGCAAGATGGAGCCTCGTAAACCGCAGCCAGCTCTGAAGAGGCTTAATTGCCTCTTCAAAGGGGCAGCCGCAGTCGTAATTAATCCGCCTCGCGTTAAGTCTCGCTTTACATTCTAATTGGCAGTGCAATGCCATCTGGATCGGTGCCTGGACCCCTCACACCTGGGCAGGGAGATGACTCTAGTCTTGGGCAAGGAGGACAAAGGCACAGACCAAAAGTTCATATATTATTATTATTATTATTATTATTATTAAGGGCCCCCCAGAGGCCATGGAGCCGGGTCTACGGGCTGCCAGCAGGCCTGGTAAGAATCCTGGTCTCCTTTGCGTCCAGTTAGCCTTTGAAGTGCATCTCATTCAGGGGTGTGGCCCTCTGGGTGCCTCTGCCTGGCCCTCGGCAATCTCTCCAGGCCACACCTCCTGCCTAGCCACACCCCTCTCTTAGGCCACGCCCCCACTCCTGCTTTGACGCCCCCTGACGTGTTGCTTGCCCAGCTGGCACCAGAGACAAACGGGTTGACTGGGTATAAAGCAGCTTCCTACATTCCGATATTAAACAGCGGAACAGCCTGCCACAAGATGGCAGGATGGCAGTTCAGTCACATCTGGGGGGGAGCTTCAGTTCCCCCCAACCACCACAGCCAAACCTTTATGGACCCTGAAACTCACGAGCCAAGCGACTTGCCTTTCCTTCCTCGGAGGTTTATAAACCGAGGTCAGGTGGTCTCCTGCCAGCTGCAATTCCTCCATTGCAGGGGGGTGGGATGGATGACCTTTGGGGGTCCCCTTTTGGTTCCACAATTCTACGATTTCCCTCCTCCCTCCAGTCAGCGGAAGCTCCCCCGTTGCTACATTTATGGGTGCCAGATTGCAGCTAAAGGAGCGACAGCAGGGCACTTTAAAGCCGAAAGATTAAAAGGTGGGTGGAAACGGGCAACTTCGATTAGTGCCAGCCGCGCTGTGGCACTGCCGTCACCCATACTGGTGCCAGCCTTTGCCACGTGACACCCGGTTGGGAGGGGGGCCCCTCCGCTGCCGCTTAAAGAGGTTAACTTGCCCCCAGCATGGAGGGAATTATGTTTTAATAGAATCCATTTATTACACCATAAAAGTTAATGAGTTTATATGGAGAGGCACCAGGATCCCTTTTAAGGTTTTAATAGGGGATTAGCACGGCGTCCCAGACTCCAATGCTGCGTCGTTCGGCTCGTTAACCGTACACTCCCCCCATCCCCATTTGATTTGTCAGCTCCAAAATACTCGTTTCTTTCCTCTCCGGGCGCAGCACCCCACCAGCACCTCTGCCCACCCGCCGGGGAAGCTGAGGCACACGGCACAGGGTCAAAAAGGCTGCTCTCCAGATGTGGTTGGACTCCCAATGGCCAGGGATGGCGGTGAAGCGCAGGAACATCTGGAGAGACGCAGCCCGGCCTCATCCCTGGTCCGGCCTCATCCCTGGGGAAAAGCCTGTCCCTCCCTGGATAGAATCCTGGAATCGTAGAGTTGGAAGGGACCCCCAAAGGTCATCTATCCCAACCCCCTGAAATGCTGGAATCAAACCTAAGGTGCACGAGAGCATATGTGTCAAATTCTGCACACCTCTCCCGATAAGAGACCTTCTCCACTTATTTGCCTTTGCGGATTACGTCAGCCTGATTTCCTAACTATCCAGTCTGTGCTGCGGAGGCTGAGGCACTCTGCACATGCTCAGAAAGCACGCACTTTGCAAATTGGTTTGCAAATTCCTGCACCTCCAGGGAGGAGCTGGGAAGCATTTCCAGACCAAGGGCCACATTTCCTCCTAGTGGAGCCAGAGGCAAAATTAAACTTCGCCTATCTGCAGGTGACTAGTTTATCCGGCCCCAATCCATCCTTCACTGAGACAAGCAAAGAGGCAGAATTTAAGGCACGCTCCCAGTCAGGCAAGAACACTCAAGTAGGGCGCAAATTAGGGTCAACTTAAGGGGGTGTGGCTTGAGAGAGGGGGTGTGGCCTGGGGAAGAGTCCCGAGGGCCAGATGGAGAGACATCGAGAGCAACATTTGGCACCTGGGTCTAAGGCTCTCCACCTGCTGGAATTCAATAGCCCTCCTGGTTCAGACTCAGCTCTGGTTGTGGGCTTTGGGAACCCACAGAGCTGTTCCAACACACCCCGGTTTTGCAAAAGGCAAAGTGTGGGCATTGCTAAGCCGTCTGCTTCACAGTTGCCAACCTTTCAAACCAGCCCATGTGCCCATACCTGAAGGAGTGTCTCCACCTCCATCATTCTGCCCGGACACTGAGGTCCAGCGCCGAGGGCCTTCTGGCGGTTCCCTCACTGCGAGAAGCAAAGCTACAGGGAACCAGGCAGAGGACCTTCTCGGTAGTGGCACCCGCCCTGTGGAACGCCCTCACACTAGATGTGAAGGAAATAAGTAGCTATCTTATTTTTAAAAGACATCTGAAGGCAGCCCTGTTTAGCTTTTAATGTGTGACATTTTAATGTTTTTTAATCTTTGTTGGAAGCTGCCCAGACTGGCTGGGGCGGGGTACAAATGGGCGGGGTACAAATAATAAATCATCATCATCATCATCATAATATGCTTAAACTAGAACATGTGGCCTTCCAATGAAGCTGAATGTAGGAAGATTCGGGACAGAGAACAGAATGTTCTCCATGCAGTGCTGAGTTAAACCGTGGAACTCCCTTCCACCGCGGCAGTGATGGGCACCAGCCGAGATGGTTTTAAAAGAGGACTGGACCATCTCATGGAGGAGGAGAGAGCTTTTAAGGTCTGCCAGCCACTGTGGCTCTGCTTTGCCCACACAGATGGAGGCAGGAATGCCGGTTTCCGGGAAGCCATAGGAATGGAGGGGGCTCCTGTGCACGGATCCTGCTTCCAGGTTTCCCTTTGGGGCATCTGGTTGGCCCCTGTGAGAACAGGATGCCGGACTAGACGGCCTGATCCAGCAGCCTGTTCTTATGTCTTCACAGAGCTCCAATTTGCAGACCCGGATTTGCAGCTCAATTTCCGCAGGCTGAATCCAGGGCCTTCTGTTCCGCTTTAATCTCACATGCTGGATCCGGCCCTTCCCTGCAAGCTCCCCGGCTCTGCAAACTCCCCGGCCCAACCCTGCCATCTCTCCCCCCTTCCCCCCTCCCACCACCTTCTTTCTCGGATATAACTCTTTTCCTGCTGCTCTCCTGATGGCGCCGATAATGAGATGGAACTACCGAATGGGTACTTGCGTGCCGGCAAAACGGGTAAATAAATTGAAATACTAATAACGGCCCCATCAGGAGAGCGCAGCGCCGTGACCCAGATGAGTGCGGCAGAGGCGGCTGCGGGGGCTTCAAGGCCGCAGCGGGAATAAACACACACACACATAGATGCCAAACTTATGGCTTGCCAGAGAGGCAATGCAGAAGGAGGGACAAAAACGGGCTCCCTAGAATGTTAGAATGTTGTTGGAATGAAATTAAGTGGTCTTTAGCAGCAATGCTATAAAGGAGCATGTGAAAATGGATTGTTAATAGGTGAGAAAGTAAAGTTATAATATATTAAGATAAAGGATTTAGATAAAAATGAAGAGGGAAAGGATTTGCTGAATTTACCAACTGAACTGGAATACAAAAAAGGGAGGTGTGGGGAGGTCAGGGAAATAAGTGAATGAAGAATAAATTATAGAAAGTTGGATTTGTTTTTTAATTGTTTTTATTTTTTCTGTATTTTGTATTTTCTTTTTGCTTGCCTCTTTTTTCTACTTTTTTTCTTATTTTTGACAGGGTCATTTATTTTAAAAAAAACAAACAAACCAGGCTCCCTAGATCAAATAAATATAAGAGAGGGAGAAAGAGGGGTTCGTTTGCCCCAGTCTCCTGCTTCCAACAGAGGACAGCCAGAACTCCTCCCTGCCTTCCCATCTGAGGTCACAAAATGTAGATACACTGCCTCTGAACATGGAGGCTTTGCTTATTTAGCGTCTGAGGTACATAGGGAGAGGGAAGGGCTCAGATCCACCAGCTGTTCAGCCTGTAGGGGGTGCTTCATTGGGTTACTATGATTAGGCCTTGCAAGACATAAGAGTTCTCTGCCTCCGCTCCGTTTGCTAGGAGAAGGACCCATAAGTTGCCACTGTATTCGCTGTATTTCCCAACTGGCTTAATACTACCAGCTCTGACTGGCAGCTGCTCTCCAGGCTTTCAGGAAGAGAGTGGGAAGAGAGGGAGGACCTTTTAATTGCAGATGCCAGGAACTGAACCTGGGACCCTCTGCAATGTAAAGCAGTTGCAGTATTACGGAACCAGAGCTCAAAAATAAAGTAAGATTCTAGTCCTCATGGTCCTGAATTAAGGGCTGGCTTAAACAGGATCAAAGAATCAAAGAGTGACAGAGTGGGAAGGGACCATGTGGGTCAAACCCCTGCAATAGGAACATAGGAATGCCTTAATACTGAGTCAAACCATTGGGGTCCATCTAGCTCAGTACTGCCTGCACTGACTGGCAGCGGCTGTCCAGGCAGGGAGTCCTTCCCAGCCCTGCCTGGGAGATGCCAATAGGGATTGAACCCAGGATTTTCTGCATTCGCAACAGGGGCTTCACCAATGGTCTGTGGCCCTTCCCTGCTATGGTTTCCAGAAACTGGTACTCAGAAACATTGCTGCCTCCAGCCGTGGCTGGTAGCCATCGATAGCCCTCTCTTTCCCCGTGAATTTGTCTGATCCTGGAGAGCACAGGGTGCTTCTGCATTGGGCTCTGCAAATTCCCCCATTGAGGTGTCCATTAAGAAAGCAAACATGAGCTTCAGCAAGCCGGAATAATCATCCAAGCGCATTGTCTGTGGCTGGGTGGTGTGTGTGTGTGTGTAAGCCTGGCAAAATGTGTGTGTCTGTGTGTGTGAGGAGAGAGAAGGGAGCCCTTCCGTGCAAAAAGAATCGATTTTGGCCAGAGGGATGAAGAAAGGAATGAATTAAAGAAACAGGCACGAGGAATCGATAGTGCAATGTGAACAAGAGGGAGAGGGCGGCGGCGGGCCGGGGAGGGGGGTGGGAGTTATTATCCCACAGCCCTCGCGCCAAATTGGAACCAAAAAATGCAAAATCCACACACTAAATTGCTGGTGACTTATCACGAGGAGTTATGAGAACAAGTAGATGCGAAAACAGAGGCAGCTGTGCTTAAGATGTGCGAAATGTCGCTCTTTGGTCGAGATCCAAAGCTTTTGGCACCGGCACTCTCAGGGACTGGTTGGTGGTGGCTCCTCCTCCTCTGGCAGTTCTTTATAATAATAATACAGTCATACCTCGGGTTGAATGTGCTTCAGGTTGAGCGCTTTCAGGTTGCGTGTTACTTCCGGGTTTCACCGCTCGCGCATGCGCAGCAATATGACGTCAATATGACGTCACGCGCATGCGCAGAAGCGGCAAAATGCGACCTGCGCACACGCTGTGGCGTCTTACGTTCTATTCAGGATGTGAACGGGGCTCCGGAACGGATCCCGTTCGCATCCTGAGGTACCACTATAATAATAATTTATTATTTGTACCCTGCCCATCTGGCTGGGTTTCCCAAGCCACTCTGGGCAGTTTCCAACAAAGACCAAAAATACACTAAAATGTCACACATTAAAAACTTCCCTGAACAGGGCTGCCTTCAGATGTCTTCTGAATGTCAGGTAGTTGTTTATCTCTTTGACATCTGATGGGTGGGCGTTCCACAGGGCGGGCACCACCACCGAGAAGGTATCCACTTTATCAGGTATCCGCACAGAGGGCCCCTCTGTGCCAGATTTGGGGGTGCCCTGGCTGCCCCTTGGGTCTCCAACCTGCAGGATGTGTGTTTCGTCCTCTCTGGGCCAGGTAAGGACTCGGTTTGGCAGCCCCCGCCGCCATTGCTCTGTGCCCTTGTAGTTTTTTGCAGAGGTGTCCCACAGCACTGAAGCAACCATCGCGTCTGCAGGACAGCGCGGAGGGAGCCAGCACCGCAGGGAGGTTAAATGAAAAGAGACATCCTCTCCGACAGGGTCATTAGTCATGTCAGGCGGCCCGGCTCAGCCCTAGCAAAACAGTATTAGGTTTTAAATTGTGACACTAACAAACACCACCTCAGGAGATGCCTTTGCTCAGCATCTGTGCTCCAGGAGGGCTGGAATCTGCTGCCAGGAGGAGACCGCTGTGTCTCTGCATGAGTTGCTGCTCCTTTAACCATGAGAAGAGGACCCTAGCTGGGTCAAACTCTTGGTCCGTCCAGCCTAGTTGTGTCTGCTCTGAGTGGTAGCAGCCCTCTGGGGTCGCCAGCAGGGGAGGGTCTTCCCCATGCAACTGAGAAGGGTCTTCTCATCCGAGTGCAAGGACCTGGTCCTTTTAAACTGGAGATGCTGTCAGGAATTGAACCCAGGACCTTGTGGGGGGGGGGTGAAGCAGTTGCTCTAACACACTGCTTTGGCCCTTTGCCCTAATCAATAAAGATTCTAGGCCATGGGGAGGCAAACTAAGGCCCGGGGGTTGGATCCGGCCCAATCGCCTTCTAAATCCGGCCCACAGACTGTCTGGGAATCAGCGTGTTTTTACATGAATAGAATGTGTCCTTTTATTTAAAACACATCTCTGGATTATTTGTGGGGCATAGGAATTCGTCATTCCACCCCCCCCCCCAATATAGTCCAGTCCCCTCCAAGGTCTGAGGGATAGTGGATTGGCCCCCTGCTGAAAAAAGTTTGCTGACCCCTGTTCTAGTCCTCATGGTTCTGGAAAAAAGAGATTGATTTCAATACAAACATTGGAAGTTGCCTTATAATGAGTCAAACCACCGGTCCATCTAGCTCAATATTGTCTACACTGACTGGCAGCAGCTCTCCAGGGGCCCAAGGAGGAGACATTTTCAGCTCACAATAGAGATGCGAGGGATTGAACCTGGCGGCTTCTGCATGCAAGGCAGATAGATGCTCTGCCACTGAACTACAGCCCTTCCCCTAAAACTAAGCTAAGATTCCAGTCCTCATGGTTCTGAATACAGAGTCAGACCATTGGCTCATCTAGCCAGGGGCGTCGACTTATAAAAAATATTGGGGGGGCCCATACCGACTTATAAAAAATATTGGGGGGGGCCAAGACCTCCAAACCGCTGCTGCTGGGGGAATGAAAGGGGCGAGCCCCGGGCTGCCCCGACCTTAAGTGAACCTGTGAGGGCCCGCCCTTTGCGGCAGCCGATTGGCTGCCGCCGTGGGCGGTGAATATTAATGAGCTAGGGGGAATCCCCGCTTCTCTCGGGGCCAGCCCCGCGAGATTGTTGATGGGTCGAGAGCCCGCAACCCCACCCCCCCTCTAGATCGGGAGTGGCTTTGTTTTAACTCATTACTGAATGTATTTTAGAAGGTAACTATCGTCAAACAAGGAAAATAAAAAATACCAACATAATTTTGTGATTTTACAAAGCATAATATAACTAATAATTTTCTTAAATTATTGGGGGGGCAGAGCCCCCCCAAACGAATTTTTGAGGGGGCTCGGGCCCCCTCAGGCCCCATGGAGTCGGCGCCTATGCATCTAGCTCAGTATTGTCTACATTGGCTCTGAGCTTTTTTTACACAAGGGGTTAAGAGGAGGCTTCTGGGTCAGGCCCATGGCCCATCTAGTCCAGCATCCTGTTCTTACAGAATCATGAGGACTAGGAACTTGTTTCTTAGAAAGCAAAAGTGAGGTTCTCTGAAAGCTGAATTTTGTAGCTAGTGCCAAAGATAAGAGCCTAAGGAGAGGCTGCTGGATCCGGCCAAAGGGGGCCTATCTAGTTCAGAATTCTCTTCTCACAGCAACTGACCAGATGTCTATTTTGGGAAACCCACAGGCTTGAATTTTGAATTGCTGATTTTGAATTGCTGATTTTGAATTGTGAATTGCTTAGGACCTGCCAAGAGCAGACACGAATAGCAGTAATAACCAATAATAAAAAATAACAGGTAGCAAACAATACCTGTGAAATGCCCGCTGCCAGTCAGTGTAGACAATATTGGGGAGCTAAGTTTCCATTGCTCAAGTTCATCCCCAAGGCTACCCTCCCTAGATGGGTGGGCGTTTGCTGGGTCAGGATCCCAGCTGTGCCCCCTCCCCAAATCAAGACACCCCCCAGCCCAGCCCAGCCCCCTCTCTCTCCTTCCTCACTGTCACTCTATAAGCCCCTCACTTATGGGGAAGGAGTTACAGCCCAGCGCCTCCACGTTGGCATTTACGTGGCGCCTTTACACCCTGGAATTACGGCGGCTGTTGGCAGCTCCTGGGTACCCAAATGGGAGGGGGGGAGGCAGCTCGTATATATTTTTTTATGACTTCGCGCTCTGCTCAGCCAACGCAGGAGATTAAATGTCACTTCAGCAGCCAGACAGCGCCGGTGCGGGTGAGGAACCGTGAGCTGTGCCAAGCGGGGATGTGGGTGAGCGTGCTGAATCCATGCGCCAAAGGTCCTGGGCAGGGACGGGAAGCTGCAGAGAGGGTGCCTGAGCAGCTGAGATTGTCCCCCGCCCCACCTCCGGCCCCATCAGTGTGGGCAGCAGTTAACTCTTGGCATCCGTCAGGAAGGTCAGGCAAAAAATAAAAAACACATCACAATTATAGAATTGCGCTTGGTGCCGATTGGCAACAGTAGGACAGGAGGCAGGGAGCCCAACACTAGGGGGCGCCAGAGCCAATGACAAGCAGAGCCAACACAGTCGAGCTTGGCTTGCTTGCTTGTTTTATATCCCACATAAGAAGAGCATGCTGAATCAAGCCAGTGCTACATTTAGTCCAGGATCTGCTGGGCTTTTGGCTAATTAAGCAATCTATGGCCTTTTAAGGGACACAGGTGGCGCTGTGGGTTAAACCACAGAGCCTAGGACTTGCTGATCAGAAGGTCGGCGGTTCGAATCTCCGTGACGGGGTGAGCTCCCGTTGCTCAGTCCCAGCTCCTGCCAACCTAGCAGTTCGAAAGTACATCAAAGTGCAAGTAGATAAATACCATATTTTTCGCTCTATAACACGCACCTGACCATAACACGCACATTGTTTTTAGAGGAGGAAAACAAGGGAAAAAACATTCTGAATGAAACAGTGGATGTATCATTTTTGTGCTTCATGCTGTGGCCACAGACATGTGATCTGATGGTGAATTTGGGCTGACCCAATGCAAAAATCCTGAGAATCCCTGTGCATCCATGGTTTGTAACCACGTTTTTGCACCATTGCAGCCCCAGGCAACAGTGGGTGCGTGATTTTGGGGGGGCAGGCTGTAGCCATGGACATGCTATGTGCTCTGATGGTGAATTTGGGCTGACCCAATGCAAAGATCCTGAGGATCCATGTGGATCCATGGTTTGTAACCATGTTTTTGCACCATTGCAGCCCCAGGCAACAGTGGGTATGTGATTTGGGGGGGGGGGCAGGCTGTAGCCATGGACATGCTATGTGATCTGATGGTGAATTTGGGGTGACCCAATGCCAAAATCCTGAGAATTCCTGTGGATCCATGCTTTTTAACCACATTTTTGCACCATTGCAGCCCCAGGCAACAGTGGGTGCGTGATTTTTTTGGTGCAGGCTGTAGCCATGGACATGCTATGTGATCTGATGGTGAATTTGGGGTGACCCAATGCAAAGATCCTGAGGATCCATGCTTTGTAACCACATTTTAAGTGGGGAGCGAAGGAAAAACAAAGAAGGGACATTAGAGGGGTGTGCAGAGAAGCAGCTGGCTAAGAATGCAGGAGAGGGATTTAACGGGAGGGAGGAAAGAAAGGCAAAAGTTTCCCCCCACCCAAGCCAGCCATCTCTCTCTCTCTCTCTCTCTCTCTCTCTCTCTCTCTCTCTCCCTCCCCCCTCCCTCCCCCTCTCTCTCTCCCTCCCCCCTCTCTCTCTCCCTCCCCCTCTCTCTCCCTCTCCCCCAGCAGCACCGGAGCTTGCCTGGAGGGGAGGGGCTTTCCCTGCTCTTTGTTCCGTTTCAGCAAACACAGCAACGAAACAGAGGAGGGTGGGCAGTAAGACCCTGAGGCAGAGTGCAGGAAAGCAGCCGCTTCCTCTTTTCAGGTTTCGCTTCTCTGTGCAGCGTGCAGCGCCGCGATTTGATTTTTGCATGATTTTTCGGCTCCAGGGACCACACATTCGCTCTATAACACGCACAGACATTTCCCCTTCCATTTTAGAAGAAAAAATCTGCGTGTTATAGAAGGAAAAATACGGTAGGTACCACTGCAGCAGGAAGGTAAACAGTGTTTCCGTGCGCTGCTCTGGTTCGCCAGAAGCGGCTTAGTCATGCTGGCCACATGACGGAAGCTGTACGCCGGCTCCCTCGGCCAATAAAGCAAGATGAGCGCCGCAACCCCAGAGTCGGCCATGACTGGACCTAATGGTCAGGGGTCCCTTTAGCTTTACCTATGGTCTTTTAAACTGAGAGGGGGCTGGTGTTGTTTTGGTTTGCTACTATGCTATGTATTTTGTGTCTTTTTATATTGCGAACCGTCCCGTGATCCTCGGATGAAGTCTAGCATGCAAATTTAATTAATCACCATCACCCCCATCATCCTGTTCTCACAGTGGCCGACTCTGCTGGTGAACCAGCAAGCAGGATTTTAGCCATCAAGAGCCCCTCTCCCTTCTTGCAACTCGGATTCCGAAGAATCACTTTCTCTGCCTCAGAAGAATCATTGTGGAGCGTAGCTCTCATGGCTAGTAGCCTTCACAAGCCCTCTCCTCCTCCATGAATTTGCCCAATCCTCTTTTAAAGCCATCCAGGTTGGCGCCAATTGCTGGCTCCTGTGGCAGGGAGTTCCACAGTTTCCCCCTTATATCTGTCCTGAATCTTACCCCTGTAAAATTAGCTAAAAGGTATAAAATAAGTAATAAATGTTGGAAATGTAAAGATAAGGAAGGAACTTTATATCACATGTGGTGGGAATGTAAAAAAGTGAAAAGCTTCTGGGAAATGATATATAATGAGATGAAAAAGATGTTGAAATACACATATATTAAGAAACCAGAAGCATTTCTACTTGGCATTGTAGGAGATGATACTAACAGACAGGATTGTAAGTTGTTTTTATATGCAACAACAGCAGCAAGAATATTATTGGCACAAAAATGGAAACAAGAAGAATTACCAGCAAAAAAAGAATGGAGGATGAAGTTGATGGACTATGCAAAATTAGATAAATTAACAGGAAGGATTCGAAACCTGCAGGGTCAGAGATTCTTAGAGGACTGGAGTAAATATATGAACTATTTGAAAAGTAATTGTGATGAACAGATTATGCTAGCAGGACTGTAAGAAGTTTTGTAAAGTGGATTATTTGAAATATTACAAGAAAGATTATGAAAAGAATTATTAGATAAGGACAATTAAATACAATATAGAAATCAAGAAATGCAGAAAAAGTGATAAAGAACGGAAAATCATCAGAGGTGTTGACGGACGTCTAAAACAATGTGTCAGATGAGAAGATATGCTGTATGACTGTTGGAACTGATATGTTAAAAAATCAATAAAAGTGTGTGTGTGTATCCTGAATCATTCAAGGTTCAGCAGTCTAGTTGTGTCTCCTTGCTCTGGGATGCCCAGGTGAGCCAGGAAGCCTCTCTGACATCTGGGCACCTTTGCCTGACAACCTCCCCCCCACATTCACCCATTTTTGCCTCGATTAATCCCAGCCTTGGCACTTTCATTTGTGGGGGAGGGGGGATTAAAAAAACAAATAAACACCCACATCTCCCGTTCCAGTGCAGGGGCATGTCAGGAGCCCGATTCCGTGCCAACTTTGTTGAGGGGGCCTTTGTTAGTGCCACCCCTGGCGCCTGCAACCTTCCTTGGGCCTTACTCATCGCTGCCCAAACTAAGAGGCAAGAAGATGGGAGGGCAATACGAGGGGGCGGGGCGCAGAGGGAGAGAGAGCTTAATGGATTCTCAGCACCTGCCAACTCTATCAGTCTGCAGCCTGGCTCTCCCTGGATAGGCAGGCGGAGAAGGGGGATCGTTTGCATAAAGTTTAATTAGGGATTAGCGGGGGAGGGGTGGCTTTTATGCTCTTTGACTTTCTTTCTTTCTTAAGATTAACACCTTGCCTTGGCATTAGGAGAGAGGATGGGGGAGGGGAGCTGCAAGAGCTGGATGTGGAGTGCACCCCCCAACAAAAAATAATATTGCTATAGGGGGAGAAGAGGCCCAGCCAGCAAGGAGATGGGTCTCCAATGGATCCTTTCAATGCCCCTGTCGCAGGAAGGTGTCTGCAGGGCTTAAGGATGCCAGAAGAGTGGTGCAGTAGCTGAATCAGGCCAAAGACCCCATCTAATCGAGCATTATGTTTTCACTGTGGCCAAATGCCCCAAAGCACCTAGGAATGGAGACAGACTGCCTCTGGGCCAGTAAAAGGTAAGGGGACCCCTGACCATTAGGTCCAGTCATGACCGACTCTGGGGTTGCGGCGCTCACCTTGCTTTACTGGCCGAGGGAGCCGGCGTACAGCTTCCGGGTCATGTGGCCAGCATGACGAAGCCGCTTCTGGCGAACCAGAGCAGTGCACGGAAACACTGTTTACCTTCCCGCCGGAGCAGTACCTATTTATCTACTTGCACTTTGACGTGCTTTCGAACTGCTAGGTTGGCAGGAGCAGGGACGGAGCAACGGGAGATCACCCTGTCGTGGGGATTTGAACCGCCGACCTTCTGATCGGCAAGTCCTAGGCTCTGTGGTTTAACCCACAGCGCCACCCGCGTCTCTCTGGGCCAGGAGGTTCCATCAAAAAATAAGAAGAGCCCGGCAGCTAGATCTAGCCCAGCCTCCTGTTCTCACAGTGGCAAACCAGATGCCCCAGAGATAAGCCCAAAAGCAGGACCTGAGCTCAGCAGCAGCAGCAGCTCTAACCACTGGTGAGTACTGCCTCCTACAATGGAGGCAGAACACAGCTGTTGTGGCTGGGAGCCATGGATTGCTTTATCCTCTGTGTTTAACCCTCTTTCAAAGCCATCCCAGTTGGTGGCCATCGATGCCTCTTGTGGCAGGGAGTTCCACAGTTTGCACTTTGTGAAGAAGGCCTTTCTTTCCCCTGCCCCGAAATCTCCTAGCATTCAGTTTCATGGGATGATTCCCCTGTCTTCCAATATTGTAAGATATTTTGAATGGTATATGGAGAAGTTAGACAGGGAGAAGTTTTAAAAAAATTGAGTTGTTAAAAGGCTCCTATTCCCTCGCCCTCCCCCCAAAAAAACTTCAGTTCTCAGAGTGCTTATTATCTCTGATTAGGAAACCCTTTAAATTGTAGCTCTGTGAAGGGGGTGTGGAAGGGTCTCCTAATGACTTTCAGCACCCTTTGGCAAACTAGAGTTCCCAGCCCAGTGGAGGCTGGTAGCCTAGGGAGAATGGGGCACTGCTCTACCAACCTCAGTCTGTCCTCAGCCAGCCCCACACTTAACAGCCTCTTTGCTGCCTGCCGGTTGCTAGGGCTGTCAGCCTCTTCCTCAATTTCAGTGTTCTGCCTTGTAGAACTCAGCAAGGAGGAAGATTTGGCTTGCACGGAAAGGTTCCTTCCAGGTGGAGTGTCCAGTGGAGGCTGGTTGTCTAGGGGGAATGAGGCACAGCCCTCCCGATCTCACTCCTCCCTCAGCCAGCCCCATACCTAACTGCATTCTTGCTGCCTGCCGGTCTCTGGGGCTGCCAGCTTCCTCCTCAATCTCAGTGTTGTCCCTTGTTGAACTCAGCAGGGAGAAGGAGGAGGAGGATGGGGACAAAACCGGCTCTGCTTGTCATTGCTCCTGGCGTCACCTGCTGTTGGGCTCCCTGCCTTCTGCCAATTGCAGCTGGCACCAGCCAGCACTGGATCTGTCCCAGTGTCACATTGTCCGCCTCGCAGGGGTGCCAACTTGGAAAAAATATTGGGGGAGGCCCAGGTAAGCCCCGGAGAATCGATCAGAAGACGCAACACATGTTCACCATTTGAATGGAAATGCCCATCAACTTTGGGGGTGACAGCCCCCTCAAATATTTTAAGGGGGGCCCCCAGGGAGTTGGCTCCTATGCCGCCTTGCAAATGGCAACACGAGTTTTGTTGCTCCAATTACAAAGTGCCAGGGTTAGAGTAGTGCTTAGAGTGTCAGATGCGGGAGGGACTCGAGTTCAAATCCCCCACTCAGCCACGAAGCTCCCTGAGTGTGTTCTCTGGGTGGGGGTTGTTGGCCAAGCGGGAGAAGCGACGAGTGCGACTCTCGCCTACCCGCAGTGGGATGGCTCTCAGTCACTTGAAGTTCAGGTACTCCAACTCACAGCCCCCTAGGATGGTGCGGAACAGGGCAGGCGAGGGGGTGTGGCTGGAGGAGAGGGGGCGTGGCCTGGGGAGAGTCCTGAGGGCCAGGTGGAGAGGTCTGAAGGGCCGCTGCCATCTCCTGGGCCGGCTTCCTGCCTCAGCTGAAAGAGAACACTACCTTTGTCATTCACATCACAGAAGGAAGTGGGTTTATGAGTTAAGCCTGCGATTCCAAGACAGGCGAAGCTGACAGCGCTCTGCCCCCGTTCCCTCAATCAACCAGGGTTTTTCAACCATGAATTCGAACACGCCGGCTTGTTAGCATCGGCAGAGTCAAAAGATGTACCTAGATAAAACAATCTTTCAAGGGAACGGGCAGATCAAACAGGGATGATTTTATCACAGGTGTGGGGGAACCTGCAATCCGCTTCCCCAGATGATGCTGGACTGATGGGAGGTTGGGGGTCCAGCGTGGTTTGGAGGGCTACAGACCCCCCCCCACACTCCTGCAGTATGATGAGCCTCCACGTTCAGAAGTAGTCTGTCTGCAGCTGCAAGGGGGTCACCTCTCGATTTTACCAGTAAGGCCAGCCCTATTATGTAGGGTGAGGTAGCCGCCTCAGGCAGCAGGTGCTGAGGAGCAGGGATTCTCTGAATTTTTCAAAAATGGATACACTAAGGTTAAGTTAGGGATGCAGGTGGGGCTGTGGGTTAAACCACAGAGCCTAGGACTTGCTGATCAGAAGGTCGGCGGTTCGAATCCACGCGACGGGGTGAGCTCCCGTTGCTCGATCCCTGCTCCTGCGCACCTAGCAGTTCCAAAGCATGTCAAAGTATAAGTAGATAAATAGGTACCGCTCTGGCGGGAAGGTAAACGGCGTTTCCGTGCGCTGCTCTGGTTCGCCAGAAGCGGCTTAGTCCTGCTGGCCACATGACCTGGAAGCTGTACGCCGGCTCCCTCGGCCAGTAAAGCGAGATGAGCGCCGCAACCCCAGAGTCGGCCACGACTGGACCTCACGGTCAGGGGTCCCTTTACCTTTTTAAGGTTAAGTTGTCCATAGAAATGTGTGTGTGGAGGGGATGACTTTTTTAAAAAAGGAATGAATACATATGCAAGCTGAATTTAAGATTGGGGGGAAACAGGAAATCACAATTGACAGGTTTGGCCATCCTTACATGCTGCCTGCAGTTATCTTTAAAAAGGAAAGAAAAGAAAAGAAAAAAGAGAGAGAGAGAAAGAGAGAGAGAGAGAAAGAGAGAGAGAGAGAGAGAGTCACCTACGCTGAGGTTTCAGCAATGTGCAAACGTGCTCAAGTCCAGCTGGCTGACCATCTGCCTCTTTCCTGACAAACCAATGGGCTAAGAATTTTTAAATCTGTGGGCAGCTGTTTCTAAAAATATACCCAGGAGCATGGAAGGCTTCTTGGCCGGGGGGGGGGGGGGGAGCTGTGACCGGCCTGCTGCTCCTGTTGGACTACAACTCCCATCAGGAGCTCCCCCCCAACCCTGCTCTCCTCTGCCTGCCCTGCAGCAGCTCTCTGGGGTTTCAGGGACTGAGAGAGAGGGATAATGTCTTCCCCATCACCTGCCTCGTGCTTTCAATTGGATATCATTGAATTGTAGAGTTGAAGGGGAACTCCAAGGGCCATCTAGTCCAGCCCCAGGAATCCTGCCCACAGCCATCCCAGGGTGGGCTCAAACCACCAACCTTCTGGTTCGCAGCTAAATGCCAGAGAGCGGACCTGGGAGCTTCTGCTGCAGGCAAAGCTGGCTCTCTGCTGCTGAGCTGGGAAATGTCCCGATGAAAATAAAGTAAGGAGCTAGTCCTCATGATCCTGGATAAAAGGTTTGCAAAAGAAGCTGCCTTCGATGGTGACTATCAGAGTTTTGGACTGGAGTTTTTCCTCTCCCCCCCCCCCACCTTGGAAATTGTATTCAATTATGGGGTATTGGAGTTTTTAGGGGCTAAACAGCCTGGGATAGTTGGGATAGCAGGCTTGTTGGTTTTTGAATGTCTGATGTAGATTTTTTTCAATTTTGTTGTTCTGTATGGGACAATGACAATAAAGATTATTGTTAAATGCTGTTCAGGATTGAACCTAGGACCTTCTGCATGCAAAGCAGGTGAGTGCCACTGGCCCTGATGACCAGATACCATGCATAAAAGCAACAAGCAAAATCTATTCCCAAAAACCCAAAGGCATTGTTGAATTTTTTTCTTTTTAAAGGCTGCAAATTCTGAACATAGAATTGTTGAGTTGGAAGGGAGCTGAAGTGTCAGTATCTGGGCCAAAGCAGACAAGGCCACGCAATTTCTGCTCCCGCACCTGGCTCTGACCACAGTGTCAGCAGGGCCTTCTCCATTTCCCCCCATCTCTTGCTTATGTGAGCATTTCTCTTTTTGTGCAACAGCAAAACTCCCAGTTTAACAAGACAAATGCTGACGGGCTCAATGGCTGCTCTTGGGCCCAGGCTTAAACTCTGCTCTGCTCAGCCTGCCAAATCCAATATCTGCCACCCAATTTGCATAATACATTCCACCATTATTAGCGTTCCGCATAATCTGTTTTGGCTTTGTTAATCAGCACCCCCCCACACCTGACAGGAGCAGGGAATCAAATCCAGCTACCTGCCAGAGATCTTTCACAGAACATTAAGGGCTAGAAATTTGATTATTATTATTTTTTTTAAAGTTGAGATCCTCAGGACAACTAACTCCAGCGTGCAGTTCCACAGTTCCGGGTAAAGGACGAATTCTGCACCGCTTCAGAATTATAGCACCTGACTGTCATTGTCATCAAGGCTCACCAACCTTGCTTGACACCCTCCTTGAATGATTACCTTGGCAAAAACTCCTAGAAATATAGAGTTGGAAGGGATCTTGAGGGTCATCTAGCCCAACCCCTGCAATGCAAGAATCTTGCCCTCAGTGGGCTCGAACCACCAACCTTCTGGTTAACTCTCTGACCCGCCGCACCTTCAATAGCCCTCTCCTCCTACATGAATTTGCCTGGTCCTCTTTTAAAGCCATCCAAGTTGGTGCCTCTAGTGGGAGAGAGTTCCACAGTCTAACAATGCGCTGTAAAATTTGCACCCGCTCCTTCGCCCCTTTTTACCCTTGACATGCGGCCCTTGGGAGGCTCCCTGGATGGTTGTGCAGCCCCCAGTCTGGAAAAGGACAGAGGAAGGGCTGACCTGCACAGCACCCTCCAACCTGGTGGAGCAGGAACCGAAACAGTCTCCCTCTCCTCTTCACTTCTCGGCCTTCCCCGTCTCACCCCCCCTCCGGCGCGGCTCTCTCCCGGATTAATATTCATGCGGCGCCTCTCCGGGATGCGTTTGACCTTGTACGTTGCGTGACTCTCCTTGAATTGAACAGTCGCTTACCCGCTGACACTTGTCACCAGCCTTCTCCCTGCGCTCCCCGGAGCATCAGAGAGGAGAGGCATAAATGACACATGACGGATGGCAGATCAAACGCCGTGTTTTGAAATTACAGCTGTGTTGCCGTAATGGAGGCGCCTGCTGGCGGAGGGTGGGGAGATAGGGGCCCAGAGAGGGGCGGTGGGACTTTTTGTCCGTGGCGGCGGCGGCAGGGAAAGGCGCACCCAGGGAGCATCGAAAGAGCATCCTGCGTCCCGTGCCGCAAAAAGAAAGGCAATGTCAAGGCGGCAGAGGCTCTCAGGTGGGAGGTGGCGCCTGAACTACAACTCCCATCGTGACCCCTGACTGCAAGCCACATTGGGAGTTGTACTTCAGGTGTCAAACATCTGCAGATGTTCTCCAAGCCTGCTCTAAGACACATCCCTGCCCTCTCAGAAGCAAATGATGCTTCCTAAATAGTGGCATCCTTCCATTGCCCCTCCAACTCTCCAATTCTGTGATTCTTTCCCTTGCATGAGGCACAGAATACTGCTTCTTAGGACGCGGGTGGCGCTGTGGTCTAAACCACTGAGCCTTTTGGGCTTGCCAATCAGAAGGTCGGCGGTTCGAATCCCCGCAACGGAGTGAGCCCACGTTGCTCTGTCCCTGCTCCTGCCAACCTAGCAGTTCGAAAGCACACCAGTGCAAGTAGATAAATAGGTACCACCCCAGCGGGAAGGTAAACAGTGTTTCCATGCGCACTGCTTTCCATCGCTGTGTTCCATTGCACCAGAAGTGGATTAGTCCTGCTGACCACATGGCCCGGAAAGCTGTCTGTGGACCAACACCGGCTCCCTCGGCCTGAAAGCGAGATGAGCGCCGCAACCCCATAGTTGCCTTTGACTGGACTTAACTGTCCAGGGGTCCTTTACCTTTTTGCCTTTCTTAGAGCAGGGTTAGGGAACAGCTGGGCCGCTCCAGATGTTTCAGGATTTCAGCACCCATAAACCCTACAGTTGTTCCTCCACCGCTTTCGTAGCAACCCTATCATACGTGAGCTATTGGACCCAGCTCATCATATTCCACCGGATAGCTTCATGTCGCCTAATACAGTGTTTTTCAACCACTGTTTTGCGGCACACTAGTGTGCCACGAGATGTTGCCTGGTGTGCCGTGGGAAAAATTGAAAAATTCGAAAGATTTAAAAATAAAGTATTTTATATTTTTTCATATTTCTGTTTAATTACTATTTCATAATAAAGTAATTATAAAATACTTTCTTTGTGTTTATTTGATTCCTATTCAAGAGAATTACTTTATATATAGTCAATATAGGCACAGAGTTAATTTTTTTAACATTTTCTAATGGTGGTGTGCCTCGTGACTTTTTTCATGAAACAAGTGTGCCTTTGCCCAAAAAAGGATGAAAAACACTGGCCTAATAGACGTGGTTGGACAAGCAATTCCCCCAAATACAATGCCAGAATCTGGTGAAGAACATAAGGACAATTTTGCTGGATCAGGCCAAAGGGGGCCCTTCAAGTCTAGGATCCTATTCTCACAGTGGCTGACTGGGTGCCTGTGAGGATGCACAAGAGCACTCAAAAATAATTCCAAAAATTGACCCCAGGAGGCAGATAACTTGTGCACCTATCCACAATGGGCCCCTGGTTCCCAGAAATTGGGGGAGCCTCGATTGAGGGGGTGGGACAGAGATGCACAGCACTTCAGCTGGCATGGACAGGAAGCCTCAAGATGGCGTTTGACTGAATGTGCTCATGCGCAGATGAACAGATGCACTGCATTGCATTTATAGCCCATTTATGTTCTCTGACGAGCTCAAAGTGATGTACAGGATACAGTACTCTCCCTCCTCATTCAATCCGTGTTGAGCTAATACATTCCTGCACTGCAGGGGGGTTGGACTAGATGGCCCTTGTGGTCCCTTCCAACTCCCCAATTCTATGAATCCCCACAACAACCCTGTGAGGTAGGTTAGGCTGAGAGAGAGGCAGTGACTGGCCCAAGGTCACAGCCAGGGAGCTTCCTGGATGAGTGGGGATTCGAACCCGCATCTCCCAGGCCTTAGTCTAGGACTCTAACCACTACACCACACTGCCTTTCAAAGCTTACTTGGGGGAAAATATCGGATCTGTACACAACCCACTCCGGTTTGCGCACAGCTGCTGTATTTGAGGGTCCCTTTGCACCGGGTCTCCAAACCCAACGTCCCCCCTGCTCCCCCCTGGTTAGCCCTCGCCCATCCACCCCCAAGGCGACCTGTCAGGGAGGCAGCGGCTTCCCGTTCCCTCCAGCTGTCCATAATTCCAGCCAGGTGGCCGTGCCGTCGCCTGCGCATTAATTAAATGTTGTTGTTTTTTACAACCCATTGAACCTTGTTTATGGCCTTGGTGGGAATTCTACACATTAGCACGGTTAACAACCGGCAAACGGATCCAGCCCTGCCTCCGCCCAGCCGTGATGGGGCTGTGGAGGACATCGGAGGTGGCGGTGGCGGAGGGAAGCCTGCTCTCCCCTTGCTCTGTCCTCCTACCTTCGCCCTCTTCTCATGACATTAACACACACACCCCTCCAGGAAATTTAGTAGCAGGAGGAAAGGTTCTCCCTGTGAGGGGCAGAAACATTTGTTCTCTGCTCAGTTTCAGGTCTGTTGTGGGGCCGATGCTGAAAACTGCACAGGAGCAGAAGTGGAGAGGAGAAGCTGGCCAGGGAGTTGGCTCTGAGCTCCTGTTCTCACAGTGGCCGACCAGATGCCTATTATGGAATCCCGCAAGCAGGATTCGAACACAGGACCCCTTCCATGGTTTCCAGCGACTGCTATTCAAAAGCCTCTAACCCCCCCTCCATGAATTTGTCCTGTCCTCTTTTAGCACTGCCAGATCCTCCAAGTGTCCCTATTTTCCAGGGACAGTCCCGGATTTACAGAAGCTGTCCCGGTTTCTGATTTGATCCTGCTTTTCCCTAAAGGTAAAGGTAAAGGGACCCCTGACCGTTAGGTCCAGTCGTGGCCGACTCTGGGGTCGCGGCGCTCATCTCACTTTACTGGCCGAGGGAGCCAGCATACAGCTTCCGGGTCATGTAGCCAACATGACTAAGCCGCTTCTGGCGAACCAGAGCAGCGCACGGAAACGCTGTTTACCTTCCCGCCGGAGCGGTACCTATTTATCTACTTGCACTTTGACGTGCTTTCGAACTGCTAGGTTGGCAGGAGCAGGGACCGAGCAACGGGAGCTCACCCCGTCGCAAGGATTCAAACCGCCGACCTTCTGATCGGCAAGTCCTAGGCTCTGTGGTTTAACCCACAGCGCCACCCATGTCCCGACCTGCTTTTCCTTAGGACACCCCTATTTTAATTGGAGAAATGTCGGAGGGTATGCAGCACCAGAGGTTTAGAATAATTTTTTCCAGTGGGGAATCAATCGCCTGGCTTTTGAACTGCAGACTGATTGGGGAGAGTAAAATCAGGAAATATAAATTGCCTGGCTGGGTCTGACCGAAGGAACAGCAACATACATAAAACAGAAACACACACCAGATGATGTCTTATTGCTGCATCCCAGTTGACTTTTCCAAGACACAGAGGACCCTGAAAGCAAAACAGCAAGAAATCCCATCGTGTTTGGGTTAATCTTGCTCTGTCTGAGTCTCCTTGTTCCCCGAAGTGCATTTTTGCACCCATTATTCAGCCAGAATAACGCTACTGTTATTAACATCCCGCCTCAAGGGGTCTTACACAAATCCAAATGACACAAATAAAATACGAAAAAGCTGAAAACATATATATATAGGTAATTACTACAAAAGTAATTAGACTCTAATCACATGAAAACAATATTAAAAGACAAATCTGTTGAAACTTCACTCAGTCACAGTCACGGTTACAGTTATGGCTTTGTCTTTGATTTGTACACTCGGCTGATTCTCTGCAGTCGCATTCTCAAAAATTAATAAAAACATATATTTTTTAAAGCCACAGATAATAAAAAAACCAGCACAGCACTATTAAAAGTCCTTTCCCTTTTGTAAAAAAAAAAAAAAAAAAAAAAAAAAAAACCCAGCAGGGCGAATATCAAAGGAAGGCTGAGTTTCAGATCCCGCATTATTCCGAAAAGTGCAAATTTGGGAGGTTTGTCTTTAAATGCTAACGGAATCGCATTTCTATCCCTCTCCAACTCCCTTCCTGACAATCCAGTATTGTTGTGGCACAGGGCTCTCAATTTTGCAAAGCTACGCCGTGGCACTTTGCCAGTCGCTGGCCAGAGCCGTTGTATACGATGCGCGCTATGCAAATAATAATAATTAAAAATAAAAAACCAGTAAGAGCCAGACTGCAGCATGAGACGTGAAAGTCTCCAGGCCTGTGCATAAATCATGCAAATACGCTCGCATTTTCCTTAATTGATTCTGTTTCTGTTAATCACCAGGAGGAGTTACGATGGCCAAAGCTGCCTGATGAAAACTGCGCCGAGCCAAGCGGGTTGGGGGGTGGGCTGTGACCCTCCAGGCGCTGCTGAACTAGAACTCCCAGGCCCCCTGATTGATGGTGAGAGAGGAGGGGAACTGTAGCACAGCAATTTATTGAGGGCCCACAATTAGAGGTTTCAGCAGGCAATGCTGAACAACTTGCGACTCTCTCTGCCTCCATATAGACTAGGAACTTGAAATCCAGCACAGGTGAGAGAATTCAACCTTAAGATGCTGAGTTCCACACCTCAGGCCAAAGTCCTGTACTGTTGTGGTCCCAGCACCCCCTGCAAACCAAATCCAGCCAAGGAAAAGGGAAATCTTGCCTATATTATGCAAATTGAATTAATGTGCATAATTCATTCGTACCTAATTTGTTCTGGGTTATGCACAGTCAAGGAATGGGCAAGGATGAAATAGTTGTTTCGGACACCTTTTTGGTGCTGCTGCAACCCGTGTTGCTCCCTTGCTTTCATTGCATCACTCAGTGGTCATGAGGACTAGAAGATTTAGTTGCCGTCAGCAACTGGAGAAAATCCCATGGTGTGATATACAGGCATAGAAATCCTATGGTTCAGAGATGGCCGAATAATAATGATAATAATAATAATAATAATAATAATAATAATAATAATAATAATAATAATAATAATTTATTTATACCCCGCCCATCTGGCCAGCTTCCCCAGCCACTCTGGGTGGCTCCCCATCGAGTGTGAAATACAATACAGCATTAAATGTTAAAAGCTTCCCTAAATAGGGCTGCCTTCAGATGTCTTTTAAAAATAGGATAGCTGCTTATTTCCTTGACATCTGAATGGAGGGCGTTCCACAGGGCAGGCGCCACTACTGAGAAGGCCCTCTGCCTGGTTCCCTGTAACCTCGCTTCTTGCAATGAGGGAACCGCCAGAAGGCCCTTGGCACTGGATCTCAGTGTCCAGGCTGGATGATGGGGGTGGAGACGCTCCTTCAGGTCTACTGGGCTGAGGCCATTTAGGGCTTTAAAGATTAGCACCAACACTTTGAATTGTGCTCGGAAATGTACTGGGAGCCAATGTAGATCTTTCAAGACCGGTGTTATATGGTCCTGGCGGCCAGTCCCAGGCACCAGTCTGGCTGCCACATTCTGGATTAGTTGTAGTTTCTGGGTCACCTTCAAAGGTAGCCCCACGTAGAGCGCATTGTAGTAGTCCAAGCGGGAGATAGCTAGAGCATGCACCACTCTGGCGAGACAGTCCGCAGGCAGGTAGGGTCTCAACCTGCCTACCAGGTGGAGCTGGTAGACAGCCGCCCTGGACACAGAATTAACCTGTGCCTCCATGGACAAATGTGAGTCCAAAATGACTCCCAGGTTACGCACCTGGTCCTTCAGGGGCACAGTTACCCCATTCAGGACCAGGGAGTCCCCCACACCCGGCATAGGAAACTGCCTCACGCAGAATCCGACCATTGGTTCCCCCTAGCTCAGCACTGGCAGCGACTCTCCAAGGATTCAGACAGGTTTCTCCCCAACCCTCTCTCAAGATGACAGTCAGCTGACCTGCTTTCCATATGCAGATCATGTGCTATGGCCCCTCCCTGCAAAGCCTCTCTTTGCATCCCTGAGGACTAGAAACTTGCCCTCTCCTTTTTGCTTCCAGAACAGAAAGCTGAATTCTGCACTCACAGCTCGGGATGAGGGATAAATTTAATTCTGTTTGCATTTGTACAAGAAACTGCACAATTCACACTTCTCATACCAAAGCACAAACTGAAACACAGCGATCCTTTGAAATTTGCGCGGCTCTGAATTTTGCAATGCAGATCTTCAACCAGTCTATAAAAAAAATGCATCACGTTAGCAGAGGCCAGTTTGTAAAAATATCAATATCAGTTAAAAACTGCATGCAAAAATGCAAAAATATAGGGACGGATTTGCATGCTGATAAATGTTCCTGAGGATTTAATGGTTCGGGTATTGGATGAAGCCCTGGGAGAGACCAGGGTGCGAATCTTCATTTGGCATTGAAGCTCTTACTGGGTGAGAGCTTGGGGGGGCCAGTCACTGCCTTTCTCAGCCTAACCTACCTCACAAGGTTGTTGTAGGGATTAAAATGGGGAGGGGCAGAGCCACATATGCCACCTCAAGCTCCTTCCAAGACAAATGCACGCACAGCTGTTACGTCTTGTATGCTGTCATCCATACAGCGCTAAAACAATCCTGTAGCGTAGCTGAAATTCCTCCATAGCAGGGGTCAGTCTGGATGACCTTTGGGGATCCTATGATTCTCCAATTCTATGATTCTGAGCTGACAGAAACCAGAGGGAACGGATTCCTCCACCCCTGACTCGGGGCCCCATCCTGCCCTTTGAACTCCTGCAAAACCGCGGCCTTATTTAAGACGTGGGGGGCGAGGCGGCCTTCCCCCAGGTGCCAAGGGCAGAACCTCAGCTCAGCAAATCCGATGCGCTTGCTGCAACCTTGACGCCTGCCCCCCCTTCCCCTCCCCTCCCGCCACCCGCAAAATTCCAATTCAACGGCCCTCCCTGCGGAGCTAATGCATTTGTACAGCAATTTGCATGAGCGGCGCAGATGAGAGATTGCGTGTTGGCAGGGTCTCCTCCTGGCTCCTGCTTCCCCGCCTCCTGGCTGCTTCCATAGTCTGGCGTGGGTGGAGGGGCGGTGTGGGAAGGGTGCTGGAGGTTGCGCTCCTCTGAGGAGCAAATTACAGTTCCCAGGATTCGGGGGGGGGGGCTGGAGCTGTGTGTTTTAATGCCCTGCGCTTCAAATGCAGGGTGAGGATTTGAGAGTGCGCAACAGTCCGCTATAATAAAAACACATTTACAGAGGAGATGGCCACATACATCCCCTGCCTATTACAAGCAGATGGCTCCCCCCCAAAAGAATTCTGGGAGCTGTAGTTCAGGGGTGCTGGGAACTGTATTCCAGCAACCTGGAGAGCCACAGGTTCTGCACCTTTGTTCCATCCAGGAAACTAGGCAGAGAGCCTTCTCGGTGGTGGCGCCCGCCCTGTGGAATGCCCTCCCATCAGATGTCAAGGAAATAAGCAACTATCTTACCTTTTAAAAAACATCTGAAGGGAAGTTTTTAATGTTTAATGCTGTATTGTGTTCTTAATACAGTGGTACCTCGAGTTAAGAACTTAATTTGTTCTGGAGGTCCGTTCTTAACCTGAAACTGTTCTTAACCGGAGGTACCACTTTAGCTAATGGGGCCTCCTGCTGCCACTGTTGCGCGATTTCTGTTCTCATCCTGAAGCAAAGTTCTTAACCCGAGGTACTGTTTCTGGCTTAGCGGAGTCTGTAACGTGAAGCATCTGTAACCTGAGGTACCACTGTATTCAGTTGGGAGCTGCCCAGAGTGGCTGGGGAAACCCAGACAGATGGATGGGGTAGAAATAATTAATTATTATTATTATATCTCATTTATTTCACAAAATGCATATTCCGCTTGTTTGCAGTTAAGAATCCTCAAAGCAGTTCCTATCGAAAGCAGCCCTCAATGAGGACTAGAAGGTGGACCCAGTGCAAAGCGCCATTTCCTTTAATGGGGCTGTGGAGGAAGCAGTCTTGGTAAATTGTACACTGCTGCCCTTCCTGGCCCCTATTTGCAAATCTCTCCCCCCTCCTGCCCCCCAGGAGAGAAGACTTTCCTTCTCCAGGCCCTTTCTCCCTGAGCTGGGGCCTAGCCAGCGCCCCTCCCAGGAGAACAGCTAATAGCTGGGTCTCAGCCGGCCTGTGCAGCAGAAATATCGACAATGCGATCTCGCGGACTGATATAAATCCGGCTACTTGAACGATTCAGCCCTAAGCCAGGGATCACTTCTTAATTGTCCAAATGCCACCTAAGGACGCCGGCTTCAAATCTCTCTCATCCGCAGCATCTCAGAGTGCAGGGAAGCTGAAATGCTCTCTACGGGGAGAGAGAGATGGTCTCAGATAATGAAATGGTTTGGGGGGATTTACGGTGAGTTGTGGGGAGATGCAAAGACAAGAGGGAAGAGGAGAAAGGCAGCCCTCTGTTGCGCGCAAAAAAGCTGCCTTGTGGTGTATCAGGCTCCAGCGAGAAGTGAGGTTGCAGGGAACCAGGCAGAGGGCCTTCTCGGTGGTGGCACCTGCCCTGTGGAACGCCTTCCCATCAGATGTCAAGGAGATAAGGAACTATCTGACTTTTAGAAGACATCTGAAGGCAGCCCTGTATTGGGAGGTTTTTAATGTGTGACGTTTTATTATCTTGTTATATGTGCTGGACGTCGCCCAGAGTTGCTGGGGAAACCCAATCACATGGGTACATATAAAAATGCATGCATGAATAAATGAATACAGTGGTACCTCTGGATGCGAACGGGATCTGTTCCAGAGCCCCGTTCACATCCTGACGCGAACATAAGACGTGACTGCGCTTCTGTGCATGCGCGGGTCGCATTTCACTGCTTCCACGCATGCGCATGATGTCATTTTGAGCATCTGCGCATGCGTGAGCAGCAAAACCTGGAAGTAACGTGCTCCATTACTTCTGGGTTGCCGTGGAGCGTAACCTGAAAATATTCATCCCAAAACTACTTCAACCCGAGGCATGACTGTAAATAAATAAATAAATGTGGTTTTATTGTAGCACTGGTGTTTTATTTATCCCCCCCCCCCCAAGTATGATGCCTAGGGCATTTACCGGTAATTCATGAGAATTTTTAGTTTGTGAAATGTATTTTGTTATTAAAAATACATTCTGTGGAATGCCCTCCCATCAGATGTCAAATAAACAACTATCTGACTTTTAGAACACATCTGAAGACAGCCCTGTTTAGAGAAGTTTTAAATGACTGATGTTTCATTGTGTTTTTAATATTCTGTTGGGAGCTGCCCAGATTGGCTGGGGAAACCCAGCCAGATGGGCAGGGTCTAAATAATAATAATAATAATAATAATAATAATAATAATAATAATATGTTGTTGTTGCTGCTGCTGCTGCTGCTAAATAACAACAACAACAACAACAACAACAACAACAATAACAATAATAATAACAATAATTTACTATAGGATCACAGGGCAGTTTGCAGTATAAAAACACAAAAATACATGACATTGTTGGCTGGGGTTTCTCCAGCCAATCTGGGGGGCTCCCAACAGAATATTAAAAACATGATGAAACATCAGTCATTAAAAACTTCCCTAAACAGGGCTGCCTTCAGATGTCTTCTAAAAATCAGATAGTTGTTTATTTCTTTGACATCTGATGGGAGGTCATTCCACAGAATGCATTTTTAATAATAAAACACATTTTTATTACATCTCCTTCATGGGAAGTTTCTCAACAGAAGCTGGACGGCCCTCTAGGAGGGATTCTTGAGCTGCGAGTCCTGTGTTGTGGGGGGTTGGACTAGATGACCCTTGGCTCCCCTCCCAACCCTACGATTCTCTGATTCATTGGAGGGAACCCCCCCCTAAGCCACCTTGAAAGCGATGCCTCTCCTTGGCCAGCTTGGCTCTCTTAAAAAAAAATCCACAAAACCCTTTGTGTGCAGGCGCCAGAGAGAGGGAGAAAGGAAGAAAGCCAGCGAGAAAGAGATAAGGGAAAAATAATTACAGCTCGCTCCTGAAACTACAGGATCCTTTTGAAGCAAAATTACTCAGGAGTCTAAATTCCCCAGCCGGCTTGAAAGGGTCTTGTTCAAACAGCACAAGAGAGAGGGAGGCGCCCCCCCCCCCCAAATCAGCCGCTATGCCAAGCAGACAATCAGAAAGCGGGGCTGGAATGACAAAGGCGAATCCTGGCTCGGCGCAGGCCTTCGCAATAGCTCAGGCAACAAACCCTCAAGCACCTCCTTCTGGAAGGCCTGCATGCCCTTTCTGAAAACTCATTGTTAAACTGGGGAACTCACTGCTGCAGGAGGCAGTGGTGTTCACCAACTTGGTTTCAAAAGAGCATTGGAGGAGAGGGCTATTGATGGTTGCTATGGCAGCAATGCAGGGAGAGATTTACTTTCTTGGGCTCCATGATCACTGCAGATGGTGACAGCAGTCACGAAATTAAAAGACGCCTGCTTCTTGGGAGAAAAGCAATGACAAACCTAGACAGCATCTTAAAAAGCAGAGACATCACCTTGCCAACAAAGGTCCGTATAGTTAAAGCTATGGTTTTCCCAGTAGTGATGTATGGAAGTGGGAGCTGGACCATAAAGAAGGCTGATCGCCGAAGAATGGATGCTTTTGAATTCTGGTGCTGGAGGAGACTCTTGAGAATCCCATGGACTGCAAGAAGATCAAATCTCTCCATTCTGAAGGAAATCAGCCCTAAGTGCTCACTGGAAGGACAGATCCTGAAGCTGAGACTCCAAGACTTTGGCCACCTCATGAGAAGAGACGACTCCCTGGAAAAGACCCTGATGTTGGGAAAGATGGAGGGCACCAGGAGAAGGGGACGACAGAGGACGAGATGGTGGGACAGTGTTCTCAAAGCTACCAGCGTGAGTTTGACCAAACTGCGGGAGGCAGTGGAGGACAGAGGTGCCTGGCGTGCTCTGGTCCAGGGGGTCACGAAGAATCGGACACGACTAAACAACTAAACAACAACAACAATCAATTGTAAGAATTCACTGATAAATGTATCTATGTACTGGCTCACTGGGAAAACTTCCGAAATTCATATAGACATGTGAGTTCAGCTACTCAGCAGCCCCTCTGCCTGAGTGATAATTCCTGGCATCCTGATATCTGAGTGCCAGACAGGTAGCCATTCCAGAAATAACAAACCCAGATGAAGACAAAAGGGTGTGATGAACTTGGCTGGGAAACAGGGAAATGTAAATATCTTTTTTGTTCCACTTGATGGGTGTTTGGTGGAGGGCAAGGGGAACCATGGGGCAGGGTCCAGGATGCTCAGATTACTGCCACCAGACCTCCCCTTTCATGATGTAACCGTGATGTATGAGTGATGTAGTTTGGGGGGTGTAACATGGGGATTAGTAGCTAATAAAAGTGTGGGGGCTCTTTTGTTGGGGCTTCCATCTTGTTCCACCTGGTGGCAGGTGGGAGTCCTGTCGCGACAGTCTTCAACCAAGACCAAGCCTACTGGCTCCTGTTTTGATCTGGTATTCCTGGCTGGTGTCCTTGTTTTTTTTGTCCAAGGGACCCCTCAGATTTCTCCATTAACACTCTTCATGACGGTTCCTGCGAAAATGTTTCATTCTTATGGCTGTTTGTGTTATTGGGTGCTGCTTTTATCGTTGCCTGCTTTGAAAACAGTCCCTGGAAAGAACGCCTGGGCTTATGCCAAATCAACAGCCAAAGGAGCAAATAAATGCATAACAAAAGCAGCCATCTGACCCTGCCTGCCTGCCTATCATCATCATCATCATCATCATCATCTAAGCCTCTCTTGTCCAGGGTTGACTCTCGCTCTTCTAGGGACCAGGAAGGCTTGCAAGTTTATTAACTGCATTTATAACCCCATCTGTTTCTGCAAGGAGCTCAAGTTGCCATGGTTTTCCCCTTCCTCATTCAATCCCCACAACAACCCTGTGAGGTGGGGGAGGTTGAGAGAGGCAGGGACTTGGCCCCCAAGGGCACACCCGGGGGGGGGGAATTGAAGTCTGGTCTCCCCTAGGTCTTAGTCTGACACCAACCACTAAGCTAGGTCACAGAAGTGGGGTTTTTCAAGGGTTAAAACAGAGAGAGATAGGGACCCCCAGATTCCAGGACTGCCCCTGCACCTTTCACTTCTTGAACTGATCTCTCTGTCTGGCCTTTTTATGAAGATTACCTGCTCTGGGATCCCACAGCTAATTCTCCCCTGGTCTCCTCGCTGGGCCAAATAGGACTAATTTAGCCAGCTAGCCCTAGTGATCATCTAATGTTTATTAGATGGATTTTCCCCTTAAATTGATTTTTGAATTCTAAATTTTTTGTTATTCACGTTTTATACTGTATTTTATGCTGTTTTTTGTTGCATCAATTGTTTTAAATTTGTTGTTAGCCGCCCTGAGCCCGGTTTTCTGAACGAGGGAGGGCGGGGAATAAATAAAATTATTATTATTATTATTATTATTATTATTATTATTATTATTATTATGTCAGACTGATATTCTCAGGCTACATCCTGCTGCCATATTCCCCCTCCCTCCCCTTCCCACTTGAGAACAAAGGAGCCACCAGAACTGCCTCCTTCTTCTCTAGATAGCGCTAGAAACTTTTCTGTCAAAGTTCAACCACATGGCATCCCCAGCTAGGGCTCAGCAGACCCCCCTGTCTGCAAGCTTGAGGAGCTGCTGCCAGCCAGTGTTGACACTACTGGGGTAGATGGACCAGTGGCTTGACTCCGTATGAGGCAGCTTCCTATGCTGGGGGGAAGATCAGTATTTGAAAGGAAGAGAAAGGAGGAGCAGAGGTGAAAACGTCCTTGTTTAAAACCAGCCGTTTATTCAGAATCACGAGGACTAGACTCTTGATTTATTTTTAACGTTGGAGCCCAGCTCCCCCTGACCTTTGCAAACATGGCACAAAATCATTACCCTCTCCCTACTCTGCAAAACTACTGCGCCGTGCCTGGCTTTCTCCTCTATACTATATGCAACGCTTCCTTCCCACATACTATCTGCTTTTTCTGCAAGCGGAGGCAGAGAAGAGGCGGATGGGCTTCTTTTTCCACGAGGCCAAAGAACGAGAGAGTTTTCTCACCCCCCCACCCCCCCCCTGCTCCACTTGGCTGGAGGGTGCAATGCCTGTGAGGTTAGCCGGGGAGTGGGATGGAGGGGGGGGGCGCAATGGCTTTTGCTCTTGGCATCAGAGGCTGCGTTCTGCCAGCTCTCCAGCAACAAAAGTCCCTGTGCGGTTATGTGTGCTTGAGATAAGCAAGCCATTCGGGGGGGGGGAGCTGGGAGGGGGGAGAAAGGAGAGAAAGCAATACAGTTTTGACCTTGTAAGCTAAAAGCGGGAACACGTGGTGGGCTGGAGAGAAGGCGAGCGCACACAAAGCTTCTGAGCGACTTCCGCCTTACCCACAACAGATGTGTTGTCATTCTCACTGAAAAGGAGCTGGAATCAAAATTCTGCGTTCTGAATTCTGCGCCGGCAAAAAACGGATTCTGCAGTGTTTTGCAGATCAAACCCAAATTTCTTACCTCTTCACTCGTTTTGTGATGGACAAGGATGCGAGGCCAACACCGCCTGCTGCCTGGCCTCACCAGCCCCCAGCAGAGGAGACTCACCAAAGACACACAGAGTTCCACAGGGTGCGGAGCCACCGTGGAGAAGGCCCTGCTGTCAAAGCCATGGACAGACGACAATACTGATCTACCTTCTGGCTGCAGGCCCCAGGGCCGCACCCCAGCATAGGGAAACATTCCAGGGGCCGCATGCCGGAGAGGGGTGTGGCCAAATTCTGAAGTGGGCGGGGCAACGGAGGCAACTTTTACTTTTGTACAGGAGGCTACCTGCTGGCCATGCAAAAACAGACAAACACTTGTCGTGGTGCAGCAGGTGCAATCTGTGGGGCAGCCCCCCCAAGTGAGAAGACCCCAGAGGCTAAAAGATAGTAGGATAAGGAAAGAAGAGTACGTGCAGAAACAAGCCTCCTGTAGAAAGGCAAAATAATAATATCTTTTGCCTTCTCTACTAAGAACATAAGGAGAGCTTGCGGGATCAGGCCAATGGCTTATCTAGTCCAGCCTCATGTTCTCACAGTGGCCAAAAAGATGCCCGTTATGGGAAACCTGCAAGCAGGATTCGAACACAAGAGCAACTCTCTTGTTTGCCCCCTTGGTGAGCATGTTGGAAGGTTCAGGGCACAGAAAAGAAAGTCCTTCTTCACACAGCTCACAGTTAAACTATGGAACTCCCTCCAGCAGGAGGCAGTAACGCCCATCAGCCTGAAAGCCTGTAAAGTATCTAAAGGACTGTCACACAGAAGATGGAGGCCAACTAGATGCCTGTAGGAAAAGCACAAGCAGGACCCCAGCAACTGGTATTCAGAAAGATTCCTGAGAGCCAGTGTGGTGCAGTGGTTAAGAGCGGTAGTCTCGTAATCTGGGGAACCGGGTTCGCGTCTCCGCTCCTCCACCTGCAGCTGCTGGGTGACCTTGGGCCAGTCACACTTCTCTGAAGTCTCTCAGCCCCACTCACCTCACAGAGTGTTTGTTGTGGGGGAGGAAGGGAAAGGAGAATGTTAGGCGCTTTGAGACTCCTTAAAGGGAGTGAAAGGCGGGATATCAAATCCAAACTCTTCTCTTCTTCTTCTTCTGACCACAGCCACCTTGACTAGTAGCCATCAATAGCCCTCTCCTCCTCCATGTAGGGACACGGGTGGCGCTGTGGGTTAAACCACAGAGCCTAGGACTTGCCGATCAGAAGGTCGGCGGTTTGAATCCCCGTGACGGGGTGAGCTCCCATTGCTCGGTCCCTGCTCCTGCCAACCTAGCAGTTCAAAAGCATGTCAAAGTGCAAGTAGATCAATAGGTACCGCTCCAGCGGAAAGGTAAACGGCATTTCCGTGCGCTGCTCTGGTTCGCCAGAAGCGGCTTAGTCATGCTGCCACATGACCCGGAAGTTGTACGCCAGCTCCCTTGGCCAATAAAGCGAGATGAGCGCCGCAACCCCAGAGTCGGCCACGACTGGACCTAATGGTCAGGGGTCCCTTTACCTTTACCCTCCATATATTTGCCCAATCCTCTTTTAAAGCCACCTGAGTTGGCAGCCATCGCTGCAGCAGGGAGTTCCACAGTTTAACTCTGCGCAGCATGAGCAAGTCCTTTTATCTGTACTGAAACTTCCAACGCTGCAATAAACAAAAGAATGATTTTTTGTTCAGTTGCTGTGTTAATTTTTCCTCCTCTGCAGGTCTACTCTCTTTCCATTTTGGTGTTTGGGGTTTTTTCAAAAAAAATTCCAGTCTGCCAGACGTGGGGTATGTGGAGAAGCAGCCCCCCCCCGGGAGAGAAAAGCCCCCCCCACCTCCATGCCAGCCACCTCTCCTATCGCACGCTGTCTTGGCAAGCCTCCACCCTGGCAGCTGGGCCGTCTGTCAGCTGCACAGACGGGCAAGGCATGCCAGCTGCCAGGATCTGCCACATTCTCTCGGTGCAAGTAACAATTCTGCGTTTCAGAAATAAAAAGGAAGGGATTTCAGGGATTTCTCAATGGCATCCTGTGGCTGGGGGCCCCCATACAACAAATTTAAAAACCCAAAGCACGAATGTGAAGAACCCAATTTAACACGCTGAGTCCAGAGAAGGAGGCTGCTCCATTTGGGCAAAATCCCTGCAGACTACCTATTTATTTATTGCACTTTTATCCCACCTTTCCCCAAGGAGTTCAAGTTCTTCTCCTCCTCCTTTGATCCCCACAACAACCCTGCGAGGCAAGCTAGGATGAGAGTGACTGATTGGCCCCCAAGGTTGCACCAAGTGAACTTCGTGGCTGAATGGGGTTTTGAACCCTGTTCCTCCAGGTTTTACACCATCACTCTAACTACTATGCCACACAGGCTCTCACTGCACTGGTGCTCCAATAGTGAATAAGTACAAGCGCACCCACTTTTTAGTGCGAATGGGGTCCTACCAACCTCGGTCTGCCCCCAGCCAGCTGCCTTCTTGCTGCCTGCCGGTCTTTGGGGCTGCCAGCTTCCTCCTCCTCAGCCTCAGTGTTGCTGCTTGGAGAACTCAGCAGGGAGGAGGAGGAAGACAGGGACAAAGTGAGAGTAAGTTGGCTGTGGTGCCACCTGCTGTTGGGCTCCCTGCCTTCTGCCCTACCCATCCCAAAGGGCACCAGTTGCCACTGCATAAGTGTCATCGAAACAGGAATCTTGAACTCGGATCCTTGCTGGTTGATATTCTCCCACCTTCCTGCTGTTTCAGCTTAAGAACATAGGAAGAGCTATGCTGGATCAGGCCAGTGGCCTATCAATTTCAGCATCCTGCTCTCACAGGGGACAACCAGAAGTCATGCGGCAATAGGTAGATGAAGGGAAATGTTCTATTCCAGCTGGTGCTCTACTAAGGCCAGGGTCCCAGTCACAGGAGGTATTAGCCTCTCACCAACTCAGGCAGGATCTCTGACGCAGCACACTGCAAACAAACCAAGGTGAAACCACAGGGAATCAGGACGGCTCTGAACACAACCCAGAAGCAAGGTCAACGCCGCAGAAGGAGCAACAGAGCAAGGAGGTGGGACTGGAGCCAGAGACCTAACTTTTGCTTCCAGCAACTGCGTTGTGGACTAGATGACACTGTGGGAACCCCTTCCAGCCCTACAATTCTAACTGGTGGACTCAAGAGGAAGCCTTTATGCACTTTGGTGTCCTGCAACACACCCTGACCACTTCCAGGGCTTGCTTATAATAAAATAATAATAAAATTTTATGTATATCCCGCCCTCCCCAGCCAAAGCCGGGCTCAGAGCGGCTAACAACAATAAAAGTCACACGGCATTCTAAAATCAATTCATTCTAAAATCAATTCAGAGTCAAATTAATGGCAACCATTGGGCTAGAGTTCTGTGAGGATTATCAAAGAAGGGGGTCAGACTGTGCCTTGGCCAAAGGCCTGGTGGAACAGCTCTGCCTTGCAGGCCCTGCGGAAAGATGTCAAGTCCCGCAGGGCCCTAGTCTCTTGTGACAGAGCGTTCCGCCAGATCGGGGCCATGGCTGAAAAAGCCCTGGCCCTGGTTGAGGCCAGCCTAACCTCCCTGTGGCCCAGGAACTCCAATATGTTTTTGTTTGAGGACCGTAAGGTCCTCCGTGGGACATACCAGGAGAGGCGGTCCCATAGGTACAAGGGTCCTAGGCCGTATAGGGCTTTAAAGGTTAAAACCAGCACCTTAAACCTGATCCTGTACTCCACCGGGAACCAGTTCAGCTTGCATGTAGCCTGATTGTTTTGGGTTCGTGGGTGCATACTAGGACGTCGCTCTTCAAGCTTTGGGTGTTTTCGGGGAGTGTGGGGTGCTTCCTCCTCTGACAGCTCCAGGGACCCTCCAGCCAAACCCCTCAAGGGGGTCCTCAGTACTGATTTTAGGGGAGCCTGCCTCCCACTAAAAGTCCTCACACCGTGGGGTATCAGTCTGATTCATCCTTGGAGCTGGTACAAGGTCAGGGTTAGGGATGAGAGGCTGGTGGTGGGAGAAGGTGGAGGTTCAGGAGGAAAAGCCAAGGCTGGCAGTGGCTGCCTCTGCAACCTGAAGCACGCTTCCCTCTCTGTCTAATGGTAGGGCTGGGGAGACCAGTTTTGCAGACGTTGCAGTGGGCCCCCTCCCTCCATTTAAAAACAGCAACAAATCTTCTAAAACGCGATGCGTCTGTTAAATAAAATGGGGCAAATTGTTCCAAATCATTAAGACTGAAAAAAGCTCTGGATTATTAACTCGACGGCTCCTCTGATGGAAAAGTAATGAAAGAGGCATTTATCATTTTGCAAACACACGCGGATAAAACTGTTGCCGTGCTACGACCCCCACTGCCGACGCATTTAGACGAGTAAAAGGCCTAGTAATGTAATGTATTTTGCCGGGTGCCTTTCGGCCAGAGGGTCTTTCCGGCGGTGGCAACTTGGAAAGGTTCGTGAAATGAGCTCTGAAGGAGCCAGTCTTCTGTTGCCAAATTCAAGCAGCATCATTAAGAGAAGCTGCCCTCTCCCTTGAACCCATTTCCAACTGCCCTGAATGGGCGAGAAATCCAGCAGAGATTGAATCAGGTTTTTTTCCTTTTTGCAATCTGGTTTTACTAAGCAGAATGCTAATTTGCTGGAAGAAATTAATATAATTACTTGGGGGCAAAGGAATCTGGGGTGTGGCAGGTGGAGTCCTGGGCTGGGATCTGATCTGGGAGATCCAGGTTTGAATCCTCCGCTCTGCCAGGAAGCTCACTGAGTAACCTTGGGGTCAGTCACTGCCTGGCCTACCTCACAGGGTTGCTGTGAGCAGTAAAATGGGGAGGGGGGAACCATGGATGCCCCCTTGAGCTCTTGGGAGGAATAATTGCATAGAAACGTCCTAACAACAATGGCAGTACTATTAATAATAGTCTGCATCCAAAGTTAGCCATACGCAGAGTAAACTCATTGAAATGAATGGCCATCACTAACCTAGGTCCACTAATCTCAGTGGATTTACTCTTTAAATCTTAGTTAGATCTAACCCAACGATAAAAGAATTTAGAGAATTTAGAGGTGGAATTACTTGCCTTCTGCAATATTTCAAATCCCAAATCTGCACCTATGTGCACAAAAGAACACGTGCAAATGTGTCTCTGGAGCATAGCTGTTAACTTTCCCCTTTTCTTGCGAGGAATCCTATTCGGAAAAAGGGAATTTCCCTTAAAAAAAGGGAAACGTTGACAGCTATGCTCTGGAGGCCCGTGTTCCCAAATTCCTTCTGCTCAGGGCCATGATCCGGGGTGAGGATGGAATGCATATAGTTTACCCTCCCTCCACCCCATAATAATAATATTGGAGACATATTCTGCCAAAGGGACACCGTCCGTCGCACAATTCCCCCCCTCCTCCCGGAGCAAGCCGTCTCGGCTCAGGCAGGGCGCCGTTTCCCCGAACGCGTCTCCGCATTTGCTATTTATTGTTCAGCCTGCGAAAACACAGGCGCACGACGCTGCTTGCTTGCAAAGAAACCTTCATTACGAAGCCCGTCGCCTAACGCACATTTCCTCGATGGGAACAACCCCCCCCCCCGTGCCATTGTTGTGTCCTCTCTCCCGCTCGACGCCTCGCCCATCTTTCACCCCCTTCTTAAGCTTCTCCGCAAGAGAGGCGCGTCGCAACATGTCCAGCAATTTGCCATCCTGATTATTTTCGGGTATAAACACGTCGGCGGCGGGAGGCGCGCGCCTCTCTCCCCCGCTTGCTCCTGTTTGCAAAGAACAATCGATGCGCGTTCCATGTCGCCTCTCCGTCCGCGGAGCGCCCAGTTAATAACCCAAAGCTGCTCCTCTATTAATGGTACGGAGAGGCATGGTTATTTTATAAAAACTGCACAATTTAAAGCTTCTTTTAAATACATATACAGATAAGGCTTTGAATCAACCTGTCCTTTAGCATTTTCCTGGCCTAAGTCAGCACATATTATTTTTTTGCGGGGGGTGGAGAAGGTTAGAGTTTCTTTTCCCCAAAACAGGCATACATAAAGTTTATTTGTTTGTTGCAGATTTGGAATGCTATCGCGTCTTGCGCGAGGTTTCTAGTCCAGGGAGAGCGCGCATTATGCAAAAACGTGTATATTCAACCACTCCCATTCTTACCTTCCAAGCAAGGCCTTTGAGTTCTCAGACTTACTCCCTGGGCTCTGGGCTGCTCTGTGAGATTTCGCGGAGCCATCCGAGATCTTGCGAGAGCACCCCAGAGGCCGGAAAGCGAGGTGAGGATCTTAAAAGCCAGTCCTTTTCCACGCCAGGAAAACCAGGCGCAAAAAGGAGCTTTTAAGCGCTCTGCCTTATGTGCAATTGATTTGTGCCGTTTCGATCTACGGTATCGCACCTTTTTCTCCAAGGAGTTCAAGGTGGCATGTACATGGTTCCAGTCCTCATTTAATCCGCACAACGACCCTGCGAGGTAGATAAGGCTGAGAGGCAGTGACTTGGCCCCCAAGGCCACGCAGGGAGCATCATGAGATGTTGCCAGGTCCAGCCCTCGCAGGAATCTGCATAGGACTCCAAAGTTCCCTTGCCCATGGAAATCCGACCAAGAGAAGCAGCGGTGGTGCAGTGGTTAGAGCGCTGGACTAGGACCTGGGAGACATGGGTTCAAATCCCCAGCCGGCCAGGAAGCTTTCACCAGGGGACCTTGGGGCCAGCCAGTCACCATCTTTATCAGCCTAGCCTACTTCATAGGGTTGTTGTGAGGGAAGTGGGGAAGGGGAGGGGAGAATCCTGCCCAGCACTTCAGAATCTTTGGAGGAAAGGTGGGAAAAGAATATAATGAACAAGTAAGTAAACTGCTAGTCCTACGAGGCCACATAACGATGTGTTTGGGGCCATAAGTATTTTTGCAGAGTAAAAGAAATGGATGTAATATTTATGAATTTTATACAGGTTGGTTGTTTTTTTAATGTTATATTGATGTAGCTCACTCAGGGATCCCTTGTTTGAAGAAGAGCACAATGAGAACGAAATGAAGCAAAATAAATAAACAGCAACAAAAGGGATTTATGGGGTGGGGCGTGCGATGCAAATTTGCTGATGTAAATAGACTGACAGATTGCCTTTTCTCCAACTGGAGGGCAAGTTCTTCCCCCTCCTCAATTTATCCCCCCAGCAACCCTGCAAGGTAGGCTGAGAGAAGACTGACCCAAGGTCACCCAGTGAACTTCACGGCCAAGTGTGGGTTTGAACCCTAGTCTCTCCCAGGGTCTAACCACTAGGCCACTCTGCCTCTCAGGTAGGCATGGGAGAGACTCCCGACTGAAATCCTGGAGAGCAGCTGCCAGACAATAATGACCTGACTCAGGATGAGGCAGCTTTCTGTGTCCCTATTCCAAACATTTATTTAGAACCATGAGGACTAGAATCTTACTTTATTTTTCAGGGAAGGGAGCTTAGGCTGAGAGGCAGTTTGACTGGCCCAAGATCCACCCAGTGGTGGAGTGGGGATTTGAACCCTGGTCTCCCAGATATACTCTAGCCACTACATCACACTGCCTGCAGGAAGGTGTCAGCACTGACTCTCAGTTCTCCCAGGCTTTGCAGCACACACAGTGACCAGGAAGATCTGCCCAACGCCTGTTGTAGAATTATCAGAAAGGTTCTGGCCCGGAGCAGCTAATCAGGCAGGGAAGCAATGGGCAGCCTCCTCTGCCAACCAGCCCCATGGGCTCACAGGAGCTATTTTTGCTTATTCAGTTATTGCATTGTCCCCAGCCCCCTGGAAAGCCAGGAGAGTAGTGGAGTACGCCTTAGGAATAATTCGCCTTCTCGTGCGCGCAAGGGTGAGAGATCATTTGCAGCCAGGCTGAGCCGCAGCTACTGATCAAAACTCCTCATTTCCTCAAGGAGGCTCTTCCCCACTTTCCCCACCTGGAAAAGCCCAGCGCAAAGTCAGGCGAGGAACCGGACGGCGGCAGGCGGAGAGAGCAAAGCGTGGCTTCGATCGCCCGAGCAACAGCCGGCCTTGAATTTTCAAGCACCTTGTTCCATTTTTTCTCCATCCTCCCTTTGGGTCAGAGCGCCGTTCTCGGAGCTGATTAATATTTTAACCCTCCGGCACATCTTGTTACCAGATTTGAATTATAGATGCTATGGCAGCCGCCAAGATTCGGAGCATGGGAAGCTGCTCTGTTATGGCTTTTCAGCGCATTCAGGAAGATTCAGTGCGGGCGCTCATCACATAACAAGCAGAAGATGCTTTCTGCAACAGCAAGAGGCCACAGACATGGCAGGGGACCTGGGCATCAGCAGGTCCTCAGCAACAAGGCAGTCTTGCTCTGTGGCAAGGGCATGCGTCTGCGTGGCACAGTAACTATTCTATCATTTATTGGTGCATGATGTGCACGGGGGAATATTGATGCAGATAAACACACGGCGCACATAAACACACCATGCGCTTTTGTCGTCTCCACCTAGCTGTGTTAAACAGAGACTGAGTGTGCCTTGCTCTCGAGTGCATGGTCTAAGAACATGTCACTTTGAACGGGGAACCAGGCATGAAAAACCCCTCAAACCAGATTCTGAATTATCTGCAAACGCTGAGTGACATCAGATGCAGGTCAAAGGTCTGTGCATTCTGGTGCCCTGTTCCCAACGGAGGTCAGCCATTTTTATTTACAGCCTACCCTTCAAATAGGGACGCAGGTGGCGCTGTGGGTTAAACCACAGAGCCTAGGGCTTGCCGATCAGAAGGTTGGCGGTTCGAATCCCCATGACGGGGTGAGCTCCCGTTGCTCGGTCCCTGCTCCTGCCCACCTAGCAGTTCGAAAGCATGTCAGAGTGCCAGTAAATAGGTACCATTCTGGCGGGAAGGTAAATGGTGTTTCCGTGCGCTGCTCTGGTTCGCCAGAAGCGGCTTAGTCATGCTGGCCACATGACCCGGAAGCTGTACACCGGCTCCGTCGGCCAGTAAAGCGAGATGAGCGCTGCAACCCCAGAGTCAGTCACAACTGGACCTAATGGTCAGGGGTCCCTTTACCTTTACCCTTCAAATAAGGCTTACCAGGGGGGCTTACTTAACTTCATCTAAAGTAGCGTTATCATCTCCCACCCACTCCCTTTGTAAAGGTGTTCCATCGAGGAAGCGACACATAATGGTTTGTTAAATAAAATGGAGACAAATGTAACAGAACAGAATGAAACAACATAAAATCAGATATTAAAAAGCAGGAAGTCTCCCCTTGGTGCTCAGAAAGGTAGATTGCACTTGACTCAGGAGGTTCCATTTAGTTGTGATAGGCCTGAAATTAAGGAGGAGGGGGAGGGATTTATAGCCGGCCTGGCCAATGCACAGAGGGGAGCCTGTTGTGACAAAATGGCAGGGACCGGTGTCCTGCACGCACTCCTTATCCCTGTTTTTGCCTGAAGAGGGCACTGAAGCAGACCTTGCCATAGCCAAGATTAGGGCCTGAGCTGAACCCCAGAGTCCCTCCCTGGGACATCAAGGAGTCTTGGACCTTTCACTCTGTGCATGCTCAAATGTACCTCCTCACTCTTTCATGAGCCCAAAGACAAACTCTTGGGGCTAAAATCTGACACTGGGGCCAAGTGCCCCCCCAACCCAGTCTTACTTTCTGGGTGACCATGCTCCTCCCCTGGCCCCATCACCATCTTGATCCATCTAGCATCCTCACCCCCAATTCACACCCAGCATGCCACTACCACCTCCTTTTACCCAGGCCCCGGGTAAAATTGGCCTGGCAATTCTGAAATCTTTGGAAGACGATGGCTCAGGGGAGAGAGAAAAATGCAAAATTTTTTGTGCAGGTGAGAGGTCCATCAGCAGCCAAATGGACCCCCCAACTGTGTCGCCATTGTGGGAGGTGGATTTGAGACCCCTCTTGGAGAATAGTTCAAGCTCTGGTTTTCCCAGTCGTGATGTACAGAAGTGAGAGCTGGACCATAAAGAAGGCTAATCGCCGAAGCATGGATGCTTTTGAATTCTGGTGCTGGAGGAGACTCTTGAGAGTCCCATATTCTGCAAGAAGATCAAACCTCTCCATTCTGAAGGAAATCAGCCCTGAGAGCTCACTGGAAGGACAGATCCTGAAGCTGAGGCTCCAAGACTTTGGCCACCTCATGAGAAGAGTAGACTCCCTGGAAAGACCCTGATGTTGGGAAAGATGGAGGGCACAAGGAGAAGGGGACGAGATGGTGGGACAGTGTTCTCGAAGCTACCAGCATGAGGGAGGCAGTGGAAGACAGGAGGGCCTGGCGTGCTCTGGCCCAGGGTGTCACGAAGAGGCGGACATGACTAAACGACAACAACTTGGAGAATTGACGCACCAGAAACTGCATCCCTCTCTCTGCCTTTGCCTCGTTCTTACGCCCCCTTCCATTCCCCCTCCGTTCCTCAAACGGAGGACCGCCAGGGAGCCCTGCCATGTAGGTTTATTCCTCCTGCTGCTTATTTCCAGAGCTGAACCCATTACTGCGCTGTTTATGGGCAGCGTTTCAAAAGGCAATCTTTCAATCGGGCGTGTTTAAAGAATTGATTGGAGGCCAAATTACCCTCTCCCGGAGTGTGCGGAGAAACAGCACATTATCTCCAGTGTTTAAGGGCCTCTCCCTCTCCCTCCCTCTCTCCAGCTGCTGGAGGGGCAGCCCCTATTCTCCTTGGGGCTCCCAGTTTCCTTGAGGGGTGTCATTTGGCGGGTCCAGGGTCCAGCCTCTTTTACAGATGAGCGTCACTGGATTTGAGGCTTGCCGTGCTCCCAGCTGAGCATTCAGAAGGCCAGCAGTTTGAACTGGAGCAGTGTGGTCCAGTGGTTAGAGCAGGAGCACTCAGCATGCCACCCTCCTGATGTCACTGATTTTATTGTACAGTGGTACCTCGGGTTAAGTACTTAATTCATTCTGGAGGTCCGTTCTTAACCTGAAACTGTTCTTAACCTGAAGCACCACTTTAGCTAATGGGGTCTCCTGCTGCTGCTGCACCGCCGGAGCACAATTTCTTTTCTCACCCTGAAGCAAATTTCTTAACCTGAGGTACTATTTCTGGGTTAGTGGAGTCTGTAACCTGAAGCGTATGTAACCCAAGATACCACTGTACTTAAAGCCCACCTTCCCGAACACATTGAGTGAACTGTCCGCAGTCCTGACTCCACATATAGAGTGAGCTATCCATGGTGCTGATAATCTGCGGCTCCTCCTGAGCTTCTGTTGTGTCTGGGTTAGAGCATCGAAGGAGGACCTGGGAGAGGCCCCACACTCAGCCATGAGACCAGTTACTGCTTCTCAGCGTAGCCTACCTCACAGGGTTGTGGTGGAGATTAAATGAGGAGAGGGGAGAACCGTGCACGACGCCTTAGGCTCCTTGGAGAAATAGGTAAAGGTAAAGGGACCCCTGACCATTAGGTCCAGTCGTGGCCGACTCTGGGGTTGTGGCGCTCATCTCGCTTTATTGGCCGAGGGAGCCGGCGTACAGCTTCCGGGTCATGTGGCCAGTATGACTAAGCCGCTTCTGGCGAACCAAAGTAGCGCACGAAAACACCGTTTACCTTCCCGCCGGAGCGGTACCTATATATCTACTTGCACTTTTGTGCTTTTGAACTGCTAGGTTGGCAGGAGCAGGGACCTAGCAATGGGAGCTCACCCTGTAGCAGGGATTCGAACCGCCGACCTTCTGATCAGCAAGCCCTAGGCTCTGTGGTTTAACCTACAGCGCCACCCACGTCCCTTGGAAAAATAGCTGGATTATAAATGCAATAGACAGATAGATAAATAAATAATATAGACAGATGGATATGTAACAGACAGACAGACAGATAGTCTGGCTTGAAAAGCAGTGAGGAGGTGGAAGGGTGACAGAGACCTGGATGGGGTCATTCTCTGGGCACACAAACCCTTCCTCTCCCAGGATCCTCAAGGCATGATTGTCCATCAACAGCCAATAAATTTCCTACAGATTGAAGGCTGTCGAAGTCCCTTGGGAGACTTCATTTCCCCCCTTCCTTTTCTCTTTCTCTCATTTCAGGGAATTAAATGCACTTAACACCAGCTCTTTAAAATAAAACAGCTTAGCATTTCCCACATCCTTGCTAATGGCTGGAGACGGAGGCGGCAGCAGCGGTGGTTGAGAGGGGGCGGAGGAGAGAGGAGGGGATCCAGCGTTACTCCTGCTGCAGCAGCCTCCTTGGAGGACTTCGCCTGACAACTCATTTGCATCTGTGCAAAATCCCCAAACTGTCCCATGGGTAAGCCGGATGCAGAGCGTTCATCTTCCCAGAGCAGGTGGTCATAAATGGGTATAAGGAAGCATTGCCTTGGTGACTGCTGGTGGTGGTGGTTTGAGATGGTGCTGAGTCCTGCCTCCCTGTCTTCAGCTACCTGCTATTCTCAGTGCACCCCAAAGCCTTCTTTCAGGCCCAGAGCATCCGCTTGGCATGCAGAAGGCCCCATATCCAACCCTCCCATCTCTGGGCGCTGGTCGGTATAGACAATTCTGAGGTAGGTGGACACCTGGCCTGATTTGGTATAGAAGGCCCCAGGTCCAACCTTCACATCTCCAGATCAGGCTGCCTGAAATCCCAGAGAGAGCTGCTGCCAGTCAGTGCAGGCAACACTGAGCCATATGCACCAGTGGCTTGATTCAAGATAAGGCAACTTCCTCTGTCTGTGACCTGCTACCTCATTCCTTTAAGCAGGAGCTGCCAAGGATCGAATGTGGGTCCTTCTGCATGCGAAGCAGGGGCCCAGCTGCCATCGCTGCCCACATTACATCCCTCGTGCTCAGAATCATCTTCTCAGGCCACCAGCAGCTCTGTGGAATCTCAGGCTACCCCCATCTTGTGTTAGCAGTCCCTTTTTAAGGGGAGCTTTTCAGGGACTGGCAAGCAGGGGCGTTCTGCATGCCACGCAGGTCCTCTCTGCCCCTGAGTGACAGGGCAGGCTTCCCTCTTCCCTGTCCTCATCAAATGACACAAAGGGGGGACACGCAGCCTAGAGCCTGAAGGCATGTTTTGTCTTAGCCTTTCAGGGTGTGTTCCTCCACAGCGTTGAGCCTTTGAAGCGTGGCGCCACCTTCCTTTCCGAGAGAAGTGCCAGCTTTTAACCGGAGGGCAGAGCTGGAACTCAAAGCCGACCCTGGCACAGGAGGTCCCGGGGTCAACTGCAGCTTCTGATCACCCAGGCCCTCCAGGCCAGCAACTCGGAGGCGTGTGTGATGTGTTTCACTGCACCAGGAGAACCCTGGTGGTGGGGAAAAAACCCTTGCAGTCTCTGATGCACAGGTGAGGCCAGGTAGCCACAAAGACCTCCTGCCCCATCAACAGTTTCCTTATACGATGCTTCTAGATTTCCTTACAGATACCATATATTTTGCTCTATAAGACTCACTTTTTCCCTCCTAAAAAGTAAGGGAAAATGCATGTGTGTCTTATGGAGCGAATGCAGGCTGCGCAGCTATCCCAGAAGCCAGAACAGCAAGAGGGATTGCTGCTTTCACTGCGCAGCGATCCCTCTTGCTGTTCTGGCTTCTGAGATTCAGAATTTTTTTTTTCTTGTTTTCTTCCTCCAAAAACTAGGTGCGTCTTACAGAGCGAAAAATACGGTATTTTCTCTTTCATCAGGCGGAACATAGATAAGAAGAGTGTGCTGGATCAGTCCCAGTGGCCATCTAGTCCAGGATTCTGTTTTCACAGGAGCCAGCCATATGCTGTGGGAAACTTGGAAACAGGATCCGAGCACAAAGGCCCTCTCCCTTTCTGGGGTCTCCAGCAACTGCCACTCAGAGGCATCACGTCGCCTCCATCAATTTCTCCCGTCCTTTTTGGACCCTCTTCTCTCCCTGCCTTACCCACAGGCCTGTTTTATCTCCCACGCCGAATCTTTCTCCGGCCTCACATTCATCAAAGCCCTCCCCTCCCCAGAAAGCCTTGCCTACCTTTAATCCATCGCTGGCGCCCGAGAATGACACATGCCGCGTTTAATTAACTTTATTGATATTCAGAAATTAAGAGAATGACTAAAGGTAATTGCTCATTAAAAATCACTAAACTGACGCAGCAGGCATCAAGCAGCCTACCTCCCTGCTTTTTCCAATTAAGGCAACCTCCACTCTCCTGCCCCTCCGTGCTTTTCACCCCAAAGCCCTGTGGGCAGCAGGAAGTGGGGCCGTCCTGCCTCTACCCCACGCCGGGCGGCTGCTGACACGTCCCTCGGGCAGGAGAGGCATCCGGCTGGATGAAGGCAGCGACGCCGGGGGAACGAAACAGCACGGCAGGTCTGAGCTGGCGCCTGGAAGGACACAGATTGCTTCATGTCGCTGCATTCCACAGCTCCGAGGCTGGCAGGTGAATGCGTGCCCTTCTCGCTCTCGTTTTATTTAATGTGCATTTTAGAAGCATGTGGAAATATCCTGCGTCACCAATCACTTTGTGGAAATTGTGTGTGTGTGTGTGTTTGGGGCTGGATTTCATGCATGCAAATTTATTTATTTTTTAAGTTCTCTGCTTTCTTCATCCACATTCACCCCCAGAAAGGCCAAATTCTGCATGCTGAATAAATCCTGCAACTCAAACGGCACGAGGTGCCAATGCATCAGAGCTGTGGAATTTATTCTGCTTGCAGAATTCTGCAACTCAACCGCATTTTAATGTTTTAATGTTGTATTTTAATCATGTTTTTAAGTTATATTTCAATCAACTTGTTTTTATTATTGGTTTTTAGCCGCCTTGAGCCCACTCTTGGCTGGGGAGGGCGGGGTATAAATAAAATTTATTTTTATTTTTATTTTTATTATTTGCATCTCACGTCATCAGAGCCACAGTCAAGCGGACAGGAATGGGGCACTCTCTGTGAACATTGAAAGGTAAAAGATTCATGGCTCCATCCACTTTTGTCTCTGGTCCCGCCCACCACAGACATGGAGGTTTCCCAGAAAGGAAGGGGAGCACTCAGGCCCCAAAAGCTTTCCTGTATGAGACAGAAGCTGTGAAGGATCACTCTGCCTATAAAGGTGGCTAAGAAGGAAGACGGTGAAGGAAATCTGGGGAAACTGCACACAGGCCTAGGAACTTGAGTCAGTTGTGGCAGGAAGGGGGGGAAGAGGAGGCAGAGGCTGGTGGACCAGGGGGTGAAAATGAAAGGAAGAAGGAAGAAGAACATGGGAAGAGGAAGGTAAGGGGGCGATTGGGAGCCTGTTGTAGGGACAGGGGGCAGGAAAGTCCTGCTGACTGGAAGGTAAGGAGAGGCTGCCGAAGACGGGAGCAGGAGCAGGAGAGACAGAGGCCGCTGACAGCAGCCTGTGCCCAATACGACCCAAATTGAAATGGAACAGACTCTGCCCCAGTGCATCCCTCGCAAATTAATCTCCAGATTAAGCTAATGCGGCGTTTGCTGTTCCGCCTTATCTGGTCCCAGCCAGAGAGCCGGGGAACTGAACCCTCCTGCTTCGCACACACACGTTGCTGCATTCCAATTTTTCCTTAAAGCAGCCGCAAAAGTTGCAGATGCATGTGATTCCTTGGGGCTGTGATTGGAGTGCGGGGGGGGGGGGAACCCACGTCCCTGCTATGGAATTGGCACTCGCCAATCAACACCCCCCCACGGCCTTGCCTGGATACACACACCTGCTCCTTTCAGCTATTTATTTTTTTTATTCCGTTGAAAACACCTGGGGACTTTCCAATGAGGGTCTGTAAAAGAGGATTGGACAAATTTACAGAGGAGGAGGAGGAGAAGAGGAGGGCTATTGATGTCTACTAGCCATCAGGAAACCCCAGGAGGGGAGAGGGATCTTGTGTTCAAGTCCTGCTTGCAGCTTTCCCACAATGGGCATCTGGTTGGCCACTGTGAGAACACGATGCTGGACCAGATGGGTCATTGGCCTCATCCAGAAGGCTCTTCTTATTTTCTGGTGTGGGAACGGCTTCCTTGATGACACATTTAAATTGCAAGCTGCCCACCCCCCATAACATAAGCAGATCCTGATTCAAAGCAATTGTCCTATCTAGTTTATTATGGCAATGCAACAAAAGAAGTCTCTCCCGCCACAGACTCTACAGCAGCCTTTCTCAACCATGGGTCCCCAGATGTTCTTGAACTACAACTCCCATCATCCCTAGCTAGTAAGGCCAGAGCTCAGGGATGATGGGAGTTGTAGTCCAACAACATCTGGGGACCCAAGGTTGAGAAACACTGCTCTACAGCATGGATAGGCAAACTAAGGCCCGGGGGCCGAATCCGGCCCAATCGCTTTCTCAATCCGGCCTGCGGACGGTCCGGGAATCAGCGTGTTTTTACATGAGTAGAATGTGTGCTTCTACAGTGGTACCTCGGGTTAAGAACTTAATTCGTTCTGGAGGTCCATTCTTAACCTGAAACTGTTCTTAACCTGAAGCACCACTTTAGCTAATGGGGCCTCCCACTGCTGCCACACGATTTCTGTTCTCATCCAGAAGCAAAGTTCTTAACCCGAGGTACTATCTCTGGGTTAGCAGAGTCTGTAACCTAAAGTGTATATAACCTGAGGTGCCACTGTATTTAAAATGCATCTCTGGGCTATTTGTGGGGCATAGGAATTTGTTCATCCCCCCCAAAAAATATAGTCTGGCCCCCCACAATGTCTGAAGGACAGTGGACCAGCCCCCCTGCTGAAAAAGTTTGCTGACCCCTGAGATGGAGCCACAGCAGGCGCTACAACCTTCCGACAGCTTGGCCTTGCCCCCAAAGGCGCATTCCTCCATTGTCTCCCAAGACAGACGGATGCCAGCTTGTATGTTTCACCCAAAGGCATTCTGCATATGCTCAGAGATGCTGTGAGCTACCACTTCACATGGGACAGAGCTGGCCTGCTCAGCCCTTCTTGGAGATGCCACTGGCAGGAATTGAGCTGGGAGCCTTCTGCTCCACCACTGAGCTACAACTCTCTTCGCTAAACACGTCCCTTCCATTCGCTTGGTGAAAACTCCGCCTTCTGCAAGCCTTTGAGAGTGGCAGTTGTCGTTTAGTCGTGTCCACCTCTTCGTGACCCCCTGGACCAGAGCACGCCAGGCACTCCTGTCTCAGCCTTCTTTATGGTCCACCTCTCACTTCCATACATCACTACTGGGAAAACCATAGCTTTAACTATACGGACCTTTGTTGGCAAGGTTATGTCTCTGCTTTTTAAGATGCTGTCTAGGTTTGTCATTGCTTTCCTCCCAAGAAGCAGGCGTCTTTTAATTTCGTGGCTGCTGTCACCATCTGCAGTGATCATGGAGCCCAAAAATGTAAAATCTCTCACTGCCTCCATTTCTTCCCCTTCTATTTGCCAGGAGGTGATGGGACCAGTGGCCATGATCTTCGTTTTTTTGATGTTGAGCTTCAGACCATATTTTGCGCTCTCCTCTTTCACCCTCATTAAAAGGTTCTTTAATTCCTCCTCACTTTCTGCCATCAAGGTTGTGTCATCTGCATATCTGAGGTTGAGAGCGGCAGTTACCCTACGTCAACTTTGTTATGTGGGGGGGGGCGCTCCCTCTTGCCCCCTTAAAGCCCTGGGAACCACCTCACAAGCCGTTCCCTGAGACCCGCCGGCACTAGCTGTGAGGAGGAGCCGCAGTCAAGACAGAGATCCCATTACATAAAGGAGCCATATGTTTTCTGCGCTAATCCCAGTGTTGTGATCAACGCTAAAGACGTCAACATATCCCTCCTGAGTCCGATGACAACGCAACACCTGTGCTGTCCCCTCTCCAGGGGTGGGTGAATCTGTAGGATGTGGGGGCCCCCTCTGTCGCCATGTAGGGGGCCAGCAACCCAGTGTGGCTTCTGAGGCAGGTAGGCATTTAAAAGGAAAGTCGACCCATTCGTAGCCAGTTTGCTCTCTGAAAAAGCATTGCACAGAATTTGGTTACGTCCAAACCATCCCTCTCATAGAACCATAAAATTGTGGGCTTGGAAGGGACCCCAAGGGTCATCTAGTCCAACCCCCTGCAATGGAGGAATCACAGCTAAAGTATCCCTGCGCTTCAGCCCAGCAATGCTCCTATAAACAGTCACGGCTTCCCCCAAAGGATTCTGGGAGCTGTGCATTAAGGGTGCTGAGTATTGCTAGAAGATGCCGCATGGCGTTACAGTTCCCGGAGCTGGAATTTTCCCTATTTTATTTTTTATTTGTTTCATAAAATTTATGCATTGCTTGATTGTTAAAAAAACCAAAAACCAAAAAACCCTTAAAGTAGTTTACAAAAAGAAAATCAATTTACAACAATACTTTAAAATGCTGAAACAGATTAAAACTCACCTCAGCTTTCTAAGCCCCTGGACAGCCTTGCCCAGACATGAATGTTTTTAGCAGGTGGCAAAAAGAGTGCAGGGAAGGGGCCCTGCTTGAGGTCAACAGGCAATAATCATGGTTTCTCCCAAAGGATTCTTGGAGCCGTGCTGTGTAAAGGGTGCCAAGAGTCTTTTGGAGACGCCGCGCAGCGCTACATTTCCCAGAGTGGTTTCTGAACCAATCTCCCATCACAGGGAACTCTGGGGATTGTAGCTCTGGCAATGGAGTGTGCGTATGTGTCTCTGTGTATGTCCGTATGACTCTCAGCACCTTTAACAAACTACACTTCCCAGAATTCTTTGGGGGAAGCCATGACTGTTCGAAGTAGGCGCTTTAAATGGATGGTGTGAATGTGGCCTTTAAGAGAGGGGGAAAGAGATGGGGGAAGGATAGGCCAGGGTCCACAAATGCCACGCCCTGAATGAATGAAGCCGTTTTAGCCTCACAGCAGACCACTAGGCCACCTTGTCTAGCGTTGCTTGGACTCAAGGTAGAAGGTCCCAGGTTCAGTCCCCCGAGAGCATCTTCAGGAACGGCTGGGAAAGACTCCTGACCTGGAACCCTGGACAGCTGCTGCCAGTCAGTGCAGACAACATTGAGCTAAAGGGACAAAGGGTATGACTTAGTACACCTGGTCTTCAGGGACTCAAACAGGAAGTCTTGTGGGATGTGAAAAGCAAGAGCAGTCAAGTACAACATCCCTAGAGTGGACATAAAAGGGGATGTCAGGAACAGCCAGTCGGAACTTCCTGTTTCTCCTGTCTGGGGCAGACTTCCCCTGCATGTGACTAGAGGTGGGCGTGGCCTCACCTGTGCAGGTAACAAAAGCATAGGACTGGCCGCCATCTCTCTCTCTCTGACTACTTTTGTCGAAAAAGCAACATCTGCATAGCCAAAGATGCTTCGAGCCAAGAGAGGACAAAGGGACTATCTCCTTATGAGATAGTTTCCAGGTGTATGTTACTTTTCTAAGCTAAGTCTGCCTTCTAGGATCCGATTGTGAACAGAATGTGAGTGAGTAAACTCTTTTTATACTTTTATAGAAGACTGTGTCGTGTCTTATCTTTTTATGAGGGACTAAAGGGGAATTACATTTAAAACATATTATAGAGGCTTTAGCGAGCCTGAACAAACACATCCGCTGTGTCAGTTTAAAAAGGGGAATGTTACTCTGCTAAATTGTGAAACCTGTTAACATAAGTTGGAAAGGCTATAATCAAACAATATATCCTCTCCTGCATCCCTGAACATTCCCACAAGTCTTCCCCCAGCCCTACCTGGAGATGCCCTTGAGAACTGAACTCGGGGCTTCTGTATACAAAGCGGGGGGGGGGGGGGGGGTCTACCAAAGTGCTGTGGCTTTTCCCTCACAAATAAAGTGAGGCTCCAGTCCTCATGGTTCTGAACTCAAGGCTGATTTGAACAGGAACACAGAGTACTGCCTTTCATTCTTGGTTCGTGCCATGGGTTTTCTTCAGTTATACAATAATATGTATGCATTTGTTGTTGTTTAGTCGTGTCCGACTCTTCGTGACCCCCTGGACCAGAGCACGCCAAGCCCTCCTGTCTTCCACTGCCTCCCGCAGTTTGGTCAAACTCATGCTGGTAGCTTCAAGAACACTGTCCCACCATCTCATCCTCTGTCGTCCCCTTCTCCTTGTGCCCTCCATCTTTCCCAACATCAGGGTCTTTTCCAGGGAGTCTTCTCTTCTCATGAGGGGGCCAAAGTCTTGGAGCCTCAGCTTCTGGATCTGTCCTTCCAGTGAGCACTCAGGGCTGATTTCCTTCAGAATGAAGAGGTTTGATCTTCTTGCAGTCCATGGGACTCTCAAGAGTCTCCTCCAGCACCAGAATTCAAAAGCACCCATTCTTTGGCGACCAGCCTTCTTTATGGTCCAGCTCTCACTTCCATACATCACTACTGGGAAAACCAGAGCTTTAACTATACAATATGTATGCAAACTTCAGAATATTTATTTGCCACATCCATCTAGCTCAGCACTATCCCTAACAAGAAAGTAAGATTCCAGTCCTCAGCAGAATATTGAGACACCTCACCCAGTTTTCAGATATCTCCAGCCCAACCTGGAGATGTCAGTGGGCCTTCTGCATGCAAGGCAGGTGTCTCTCCCCCCCCCCCTTGCACCAGGGAGCTCCTTCACAGGGAGGGGGGTCAGCAGTGAGAAAGAGCGGGGTGGATTTTGGAAGCTCAGCGCAGTGAGAAGTGGAACAGAAAATCTTTCTAATCAAGTGGGGAGAGGTGGGCAGCGGGAGCTGGAGTACCTGCCAATGTACTGGAGGAAATGAGCCTCCGTTCGCCCCCCCCCCCCCAGGATTCCAGCCTGCCTGACCTCTATTAACCAGGGTTAGCTTTGTTTCAGTTGCCTGCCTCCGTGGGGAAACTGCAGCACTGATGTCCTTGACTGCCCTCGCCAAGCAGAGCGAGGGAGGGAGGGAGGGAGGGAGGGAGGGAGGGATGTCCCTGGCCACATATGTGCAGAGACAAAAAGGCTTTAGCGATGGACAGAGGGGCAACGGGAACAAGAGGCCAAAGAACGGCAGCCGCCGGTTCCAGATAAGGCTGGAGAGGGGGAATTGCATCCAGTCTCCTTCTGATATCAGAAATCCCCCCAGTTTGCTCTTCCTCAAACAATGCATGAAATGAAACTCAGGTTATCCTCTGAGATTCGCACGGCTCCAGAGCTGAGCTGCGTTCATTATCCTGAAAGCAAAGCAAGGCTTCCAGGCCTCCTGTTCCATGGCTCCAAGTCAAAAACAGTCAAAAAATGTGCCTCTTAAGGATAACTGTACCTATGAATGCATCTGTCTATCATCTATCTATTATCTATCTATATCTATAATCTATCTATCTATCTATCTATCTATCTATCTATCTATCTATCTATATCTATCATCTAATCTATCTATCATCTATCTATCTATATCTATCTATCTATCATCAATCAATCTATCATCTATCATATCATCTATCTATAATCAATTTATCATCTATTATCTATCTATATCTATCATCTATCTGTCTATCTATCTATCTATCTATCTATCATCTATCTATCTATCTATCTATCTATCTATCTATCTATCTATCTATCATCTATATCATCTATCTATCTATCTATCTATCTATCATCTATCTATATCTATCTATCTATCTATCTATCTATCTATCTATCTATCTATCTTCTATCTATCTATCATCTATCTAATGTATCTATCATCTATCTATATCTATCTATCTGTCTATCTGTCTATCTGTCTATCTATCTATCTATCTATCTATCTATCTATCTATCTATCTATCTCTATCTATCTCTATCTATCTATCATCTATCTATCTATCTATCTATCTATCTATCTATCTATCTATCTCTATCTATCATCTATCTATCTATCTATCTATCTATCTATCTATCTATCATCTATCTATATCTATCTATCTATCTATCATCTATCTATCTATCTATCATCTATCTATCTATCTATCTATCTATCATCTATCTATCTATCTATCTATCTATCTATCTATCTATCATCTATCTATATCTATCTATCATCTATCTATCTATTATCATTACAGTGTAGCACACTGTTAAACTGTGGAACTCGCTCCCACTGGAGGCAGGGATGACCACCAATCTAGATGGCATTAAAAGAGGATTAAACAAATTCATGGAGGAGGAGAGGGTGATCGATGGCTGCTAGCCAGAATGGCTCTGCTCTGCCTCCGCTGATGGAGGCAGCCATGCTTCTGAATACCAGTTGCTGGAAGAAGGCACAGGAAGGGAGAGTTGCTCTTGTGCCCAAATCCTGCTCAGATCATATAATTGTAGAGTTGGAAGAGACCTTGAGGGTCATCTGATCCAGCCCCCTGCAATGCAGGAATCTCATCTAAAGTATGCATTGTGGGAATGTTCAGGGATGCAGAAGAGGATATATTGTCTGATAAAAGCCTTTCCAACTTGTGTTAACAAGTTCACAATTTAGCAGAGTAACATTCCCCTTTTTAAACTCAGCGTATGCATTTGCTCAGACTCTCTAAAGCCTCTATAATAACTGTTCTGGTATTTCCCCCTTATTCCCTCATAAAAGACAAGACACAGTCTTCTATAAAAGTATAAAAAGAGTTTACTCACTCACATTCTGTTCACAATCGGATCCCAGAAGGCAGACTTAGCTTAGAAAAGTAACATACACCTGGAAACTATCTTATAAGGAGACAGTCCCTTTGTCTTCTCTTGGCTGGAATTCAAGAGAGCATCTTTGGCTAAGCAGATGTTGCTTCTTCGATGCATGTAATAAAAAAAGAGAGACGGCTGCCCTGCCCTGTGCTTTTGTTGTTACCTGCACAGGTGAGGCCACACCCACCTCCAGTCACATGCAGAGGAAGTCTGTCCCAGCCCAGAAGGAAACAGGAAGTTTACCTGCTGGCTGGACAAACATTCCTCCCCATGTGTAAACATGTTCACTCTAGGAATGTTGTACTTGACTGCTCTTGTGTTCCACATCCCACATGCATGATAGGTGGCCATCCAACCTCTGCTTAAAAACCTCCAAGGAAGGTGATTCCACCACCTTCCAAGGAAGCCTGTCCTATTGTTTAACAGCTCTTACTCTCAGAAAGTTCTTCCTAATGTTTAACAAGAATCTCCTTTCTGGCTGGCTGCTGTGAGAACAGGATGTTGGATTGATTGGCCACTGACCCGAAGCAGCAGATTACATATATTTGTGAAAATAACACACAGCAAGCAATTATGGTAGGGGAAAGCTTGCAAAGGTGTGTGTCCACAAAATTAGCACAAAAATACTGATGAATTAATGGGTTTGCAAACAGATGCAGAAATGCTGAGAATTTGTGTGAAGACTGAAAAAAACAGGGAGCAGAGAGGAACCAAGATTTGTCCGAGATTAGTTAGAGAAGAGGGATCATTCCCATAGTTTCAGCTTTTCTCCCCACCGAGTGGACAAGCTAAAATCTCGGCTTCTGCAACATCTTTGCAAGAGGCACCCGAGCAAATCAGTATTGGCATCCTGCCGGCTTTTTAGGAAGCACCTGTTTACCCAGGCATTCCCTTGATCTCTTGACCCAAGCCTCCTGTTTTAATTGCCGCGCTGTCTGATTGCCTGCTTCAATTATGCTCGTTTATTTCAGCGCTTTAGAAGGGATCGTTTCGTTGCTGGGTTTTTCGCGATTCACCTTTTGATATTTCTGTACCTGCTTTGCACACCTTGCAAGCTGCTTCGGCAAGTATGTTGGCGTTAAGCAGTAAATAAATTCTATAATCACCTTCCGAACCTTCAGGGAGGCGGCCCACCAGAAGCTCCAATGGAAAACCAGTAACACTCCCCCTCCTGCAGTTTCCAGCAACTGGGATTCAGAAACATTGTGGGGGCACAGCATAGCCAACCTGTATAACATAGGTGCCAACTCCCAGGGGCCCTGGGTGCCCGGGCACCCACAAAATTCCCCATTAAGGCGTTGGGCACCCGCAAATTTCAATGCCAGGGCCATGCACGCTGCATGGCATCCATGGCCCCAGGCACTCCTGCTGGCTAATAGGTAATAATGATGATGATGATGATAATAATAATAATGCCCCCCAGCACCCATACCTGCCCCTCCCCTCCTCTCAGAATCTCCTGCCTCCTTTGGTTTAATGGCAGAGCTGGTCCCCTAGCAACCTCTGGGAAGCTCATAATGAGATAATCCATTTTCTCCTCCCTTTTTTTTGGGGGGGGAGACCACACCCCTCCCTCACTCCAAGGAGCTGCCCGTCAGAAACCCACGCCACTCCTGCACTCTCAAGGAGAAAGATGTAACACGCTCCCCAGATCCCCTTAGCGAGATTAATTACAAGGTGCCCGGCCTCAGCTAAAAATACAGATATCTCTGGAAAGCTGTAATTTTCCTGCACTCAGAGCAGAAAGAGAAACGCAGGCCTGCCGGCACATCGCATTCCCTCGCCGCCTCTTCCACCGCCTCCACACAGAGAAAAACCTGCTTGCTGGGTTGCCAGGGCCGATTCCCCTCAGGCGCCAAAGGGGCCTCCTCAGACCAGCATCTGGTCTCCTCAGGTGATCTTCTGATCTGTCCCAGGTGAACACAGCGGCACACTGTGATGCGCCCCAATTCTGATGCTTGGGGTGGCGATCAGAACTCCTTGGCTGAAGCCCCCTTCTCAGCCTGCACATCACTTACTAAGTTGCCCCTAAGTTGCTCACTGAACAACAGACCCACAGCCCTCTCCTGGGGAAAAAAGATGTATCTCTTTCTTGCTCTCAAAGACATATTTATGCACCCACACAGCAAACTTTGCTCTGGCAGCTACGAAAATGTGAGCTGCTCTGCAAAAAGTTTGAAGCGGCGGGTGTAATTTTATTTTATTGTATGTTTCGCTGTAGAGCAGGCACCCCCAACCTTCGGCCCTCCCGATGTTTTGGACTATAATTCCCATGATCCCTGACCACTGGTCCTGTTAAGGATCATGGGAGTTGTAGGCCAAAACATCTGGAGGGCCGCAGGTTGGGGGTGCCTGGTGGTTTGCTATTGTGGAAACACAAGATCCCGTGGACCTCCGATGAAGTTGAAGGGTGGAAGATTCAAGACTGATAGAAGGACACACACACCCTTCATGCAGCGCATAGTTAGACTACGGAACTCTCTGCCACAGGAGGCAGTGATGGCCACTGAGCTACATGGCTTTAGAAGAGGGTTAGACAAGTTCATGGTGGCTATTGATGGCTATTTGCCAAGATGGCTTTGCTCTTCCAGAAGGCTTCTGGTCAAGAATCTGTTCTCATAGTGGCCAACCAGAAAGCAGGATTTGAGTACAAGAGGAATCTCCCCTCCTTTGGGGAGCAATACCAGCAACTGGTATTCAGAAGCCTTTGTTACATATCTTTAGGCACAAGGTGAAAACATTGCAAGCTTTATGAGGAACGGTTGAAGGAGTTGGGGATGTTAACCTGGAAAACAGGAGACTACTGAGAGGATATATTTTGGAGCCTACATTGGCTCCCAGGAGGTTTCCGAGCACAATTCAAAGTGTTGGTGCTGACCTTGAAAGCCCTAAACGGCCTCAAAGGCCCAGCAGACCTGAAGGAATGTCTTCAGCCCCAACAAAGGCCCAGCAGACCTGAAGGAATGTCTCCACCCCCATCGTTCAGCCCAGACACTGAGGTCCAGAAGTGAGGTTACAGGGAACCAGGCAGAGGGCCTTCTCACTGGTGGCGCCCTGTGGAATGCCCTCCCACCAGTTGTCAAGGAAATAAACAACTATCTGACTTTTAGAAGACATCTGAAGGCAGCCCTGTTCAGGGAAGTTTTTTATGTCTAATATTTTACAATTTTTTATGTGCTGAAAGCTGCCCAGAGTGACTGGGGAAACCCAGCCAGATGGGCGGGGTATAAATAATAAGATTGTTATTATTATTATTATTATATGGTGGCCATCTTCAGATATCTCAAGGGCTGTCACATGGCCAATGGCTTCAAGTTAAAAGGAAGGAGATTGCGACTCAACATCAGGAAGAACTTTCTGACGACAAGAGTTGTTCAACAATGGAAGAGATTGCTGATCCGTCATGGCTGCTTCAGCTGAGATTCCTGCATTGCAGGGGGTTGGACTAGATGACCCTGTGGGGTCCCTTCCCACTCTGCAGTTCTATGATTCAGCCAGGCATTTGGCCGAATACCATTCCATGGCTTTTTAAATGTGTTTGTGGGAGGGGTGTCACCGGCTTGTTTTTGTTTTATTATGTATTTTGTATTTTCATTTTGTATTTTTCTGTTGCAAAGCACCCTGGGATCTTCAGATGAAGTGTGGTATACAAATAATAATAATAATAATAATAATAATAATAATAATAATAGCTGCCTTCCACCATAGAGGCAGAACATAGGCACCCTGGCTAGTTGCCACAGATCGCCTTCTGCTCGGTGAAATGATTTGACTGCTGGGACCGGGGTGATTCCTAATGGCATTTCTCTTGCTTCTTTCATTTCCGATATTGGATTTTAATGTGCTACAATTTGCATTCCACGGGATTTCACACTGTAGGACAATAAAAGACAATGGAAGGAATCAAAGAAGCAATATATATATATATATATATATATATATATATATATATATATATATATGCTTTCGTAGATTTTCACGGGTACAGGAATGCAGGTTTTGGTGTCCTCGGGTGTCTTCCCGTGTAAAAGTTGGGGTGTCTAGGCGACGTTTCGACGAGGTCTCACTCGTCATCTTCAGGCTGGTGCTTTCGGCTTCTTGTTACTGGAACAGAGCGGGATCTCAATGTTTGAGTTCCTATAAATACTGTAGAGGGGGTGTGGTGTCTAGCCTCCAATGTTCTGGGCAGAGAGGAAGTTCCCAGGCTAGTGTGCCTTTTCTGGCTGACAAAGACCACTTGACAACTGAGTTACAGAATCTCTCAAATGTGTTAATTGCCAATGGATACCAGCAAAACAGGATTACGAAGCTAATCCAAAAGGAAACACCCCCCAAAAACCAAGACACAGAAGAAAACAATGGCATGGCCCTCCTTCCTTATATCAAGGGCACTACAGATAAAATTAGCAAAATCCTCCATAAACACAATATCAAAACAGCCTTTTGCACCAACCAAAAAATAGCCAATATCCTCAGAAACCCCAAAGATAAAATCCAGTTGGAAAACCAAGGGATCTATGAAATACCCTGCAAAGTCTGCCCAGCCACGTACATTGGACAAACAAACAGACGAATAAATGCACGTATCGCAGAACACAAGAATGCCGTCAAAAAAGAAGAAAAAACTTCCTCTCTTTTCCAACACATGAAAGAAACAGGACACGAAATTAATTTTGCAGATTCCAAATTGCTCTTTAACACGGAACATCACCACAAGAGAATAATCATGGAAGCCATCGAGATAGAGAAACACCCTCACAACATGAACAAGCGTGACGACACATCCCGCTTGCCAGACATCTGGAAATTAGCCCTCCCCACAAAAACTGACACCAGATCCAGAGGCACACAGAACGCCAACACCATTCAACCACACCAGACCCAAACCCAGACCCTCTCCACAGATGAATTACTGACACCATCCAGTAGCCAATCCATGGTGGCACCTCCGGATGCTGCACCCCCCTGCAATCCCTACACAGATCTGGCTGACACAAGCCACAAAACCACAGCTCGCCCCTATACACGAAGCCAAGCCAAAGCACAACTAAGTGCAATACAGCCATCTTCTCAGGAAAACTCTTCACAAAGTTCAAGAGGTCAAGACACAAAGACTTTAGCAACTAATCCACACCTAATGACCCACCTAAGTGGTACTCAGGATATCACTCAAGAAATCACTCAAGGTATCTCTCAAGTAATTAAGGAACAAAAGAAGAAAAGGCACACTAGCCTGGGAACTTCCTCTCTGCCCAGAACATTGGAGGCTAGACACCACACCCCCTCTACAGTATTTATAGGAACTCAAACATTGAGATCCCGCTCTGTTCCAGTAACAAGAAGCCGAAAGCACCAGCCTGAAGATGACGAGTGAGACCTCGTCGAAACGTCGCCTAGACACCCCAACTTTTACACGGGAAGACACCCGAGGACACCAAAACCTGCATATATATATATATATATATATATATATAAACAAAATCAATGTGGATGTTTAACGCAGACCTCCCAAATGAAGCTCACAGGGCTATGGTGGTCCATGGGTCATACTCTGAGAGCCCCATCTGAAGGTGATATAGGGGCTCTGTCACTGGGGTGCGGCCTTCAATCTGGGGGAGCTCTGACTCTCGAGGAGCCGGCCTTCAAAGCCCCACTGCAGCTCCTCTGGCTGTATTCCTTCAGCTCTGAAAGAGGCTGCCCCACGGGGGCTTCCAAAGCCGCCAGGGTGTTTTAAATGGGCCGCAACAGCTTTTTCTATCCGCTTTTATGAAACCCTGCTCGCTGTTTAATAGAACGTTTAGCTTCACAAGGGATCTGCTTGTACTTATTGCAGAAGGTTTAACAGCTCTCTCAAAGCACGTCCAGCAAGGTTTGCCTCTCCAGGTGGGGAGGGCAGAAGGGAAGGCCGAGCAATGTGAGCCATGGATTATTGGAAGGCTGTAAGGGACCTCCAGGGGTCATCCAGTCCAATCCGCTGCTGCAACACAGGAATCGCGTCTCAAGAATCCCTGGCCCCTATTCCCCTCCCAGAGCTACAATTCCTGGAGCCGTTCTCAGCCATCATTCTCTGGGAACGCTGGGAAGGGGAGAGGGGGCTCCAAACAACTCTCGGCACCTTTGATAAACTACAGCTCCCAGAATTCCTTGGGGAAAAGCTACAGGTGCTGAAAATAATAATAATAGTAATAATTTATACCCCACCCTCCCTGGCCAGAGCCGGTCTCAGGGCGGCTATCACCAATAAAAACACAGTAAAAACACAATAAGGGGGTGGGGTGGGACAATTTAAAATACAGGTTAAAATGCAATTTAAAAAGCAGCCTCATTTTAAAAGTAGCGGATAGATCAAGACCATAAAGGGAGGGCAACATAAGGGTCAGACTGAGTCCAAACCAAAGGCCTGGCGGTCATCAAAGTGTCATCAAAGTGACTTTTAAATACCTGTTGTGATTGCTGCCCCTTGCAGGACTCAGCAGGGAGGAGGAGGAGGACGAGGGGGGGGGAAATATCAGGTGTTGGCTCCGCCTTTCATTGGCTGTGGCTCAGCCCTGTCTTTCTGGCCCCCGCTCCGGCGCCCACCCCTCAAAAGCAGCCCCCTGCCAGCAAGATTTCTCTCCCTCCATTCCAAGGCGCCCAAGAAGAGTTCAAGATGTGCGACACACACACACACACACACACACACACACAGCCCACCTGCGATTTCGACACTTAGCGGTTCATGTTCCTTTCGCCTCCTGGCCCCAGGAGATGACGGATGGCGCGCAGTTCTCCTCTGGCTCCATCCCAGGAGCCTGGAGTTTGCTAAAAGGTTACCCCACCGTCCTCGCTCCCCCGAGGACGCGCTTCTGGTGCCCTGAGGCGTCCGCTGACAGCCAGCTGCTCCACACACACACACACACACACAGAGAGAGAGAGAGAGAGAGAGAGAGAGAGAGAGAGAGAGAGAGAGAGAGGGAGGAACAGAGCGCACCAAGTCCAGGAACTCGGAAGGAAAGAAAGCGCCAGCTGTCCGCCACGTGTGGCTTCCAAGACGCCCCCCTCTCCACCCCATTACAGTGGTACCTCGGGTTACAGACGCTTCAGGTTACAGACGTTTCAGGTTACAGACTCCGCTAACCTAGAAATAGTACCTCGGGTTAAGAACTTTGCTTCAGGATGAGAATAGAAATCGTGCTCCGGCAGCAGCGGGAGGCCCCATTAGCTAAAGTGGTGCTTCAGGTTAAGAACGGACCTCCGGAACGAATTAAGTACTTAACCCGAGGTACCACTGTATATGCAAAGCGGCTAAGACAGTACCAGCTAATTGCCCCAAATTGAACGCGGAGGCGGGTGAGGAATGAGACAGGGGTTCGGGGCGGCCGACACAACTCTCGCCAGGCTCGTCATTACTTTAGGAACGTGCGAAGACGCCTTAGACCGAGTCAGACTGTCGGCTCCACTTAGCCAGTGCCGGATTAAACCCTGCGGAGGCCCCTAGGCAATTGGAATCATCTCGCGCGCCCCTCGCAAATTATCTCCTAATACGTCTATTATTTTACCAACCCAGAATTTTAATAAGACAATTTTATTTCCAAAATCAAACCAAAATTATTTTGATCTTTTGTGGGGCCCATAGGCAGTATTGCATTTAGCCCAGTACAGTGTACCTCGGGTTACATACGCTTCAGGTTACATACGCTTCAGGTTACGGACTCCGCTAACCCAGAAACAGTACCTTGGGTTAAGAACTTTGCTTCAGGATGAGAACAGAAATCATGCTCCGGCAGCGCGGCAGCAGCGGGAGGCCCCATTAGCTAAAGTGGTGCTTCAGGTTAAGAACAGTTTCAGGTTAAGAACGGACCTCGGGAACAAATTAAGTTCTTAACCAGAGGTACCACTGTATTGTTGGCACTGACTGGCAGCAGCAGCAGCTCTCGTGAGTTGCAGACATTTCCAAAGGAGGTGTAAATGGGGATTGAACCTGGGATCCCCTCCATATGAAAAGTAAGGACTCTACGGCTTCCCTAAGGTGCTTCCTTTAAATATAAAGTAAGATGCTGGTCCTCATGATTCTGAATTAAGCGCTGATTCAGAAGGGCCTGTGGGAAGATGCTTGATACCGAGTCAGGCCATTGGTCCAGCTACTCTAGTAAACATTGTGCCCTCCAGATGTTTGGGCTCCGACTCCCATCCTTCACTGCCATTGGCTACACTGGCTAGGGCTGATGGGAACTGGAGTCCAACAATATCAGCAGGCAACATGGGACTGTTCCTAGTCCCTGCCTGGATATTTGGTTCAATTTATTACATTTGTAGGTCATTTTATTGTTTTTAAAAAATGCATTCAAGTAAAACATCTCAGATTAAACCCTTTGAAAATAATGTGCCTGTTAGTCATGTTCATTATTTTCAAAGGGTCTCCTCTGAGTAGGGCTGGCACTGAACAGAAGAAGAGCCCAGCTGGATCAGGCCAGCATCCTGTTCTCACAGTGGCCAAAGAGAAGCCCATAAGCAGGGCCTGGGCGCAAAAGCAAATCTCCGCACCTGTGGCTTCCAGGAACTGGGATTCAGATGCATTGCTGCCCACTGTGGCTAACAGCCTTATCCTTCACGGATTTGTCTGGTCTTATGCTCAAGCTGGTAGCCATCTCTGCCTCCTGTGGCAGAGAGTTCCATAGTTTAACAATGTGCTGCTATTCCATGGCTGAATTAGCCACAACTTAACTATAGATGCAACCCTAAGTCTCAAAGTGGTTTAGAATACTACAAATCATACCAGGACTTAGCTGAGATTCCTGCATTGCAGGGGGTGGACTAGATGGCCTCTGGGGGTACCCCTCCAACCCTCCAATTCTATGATTCTATGGACCTGGGCGCACCTTCTGCATGCATATCAGAGGCATGGACGATTCCCAGAATTTGATGAACATCGACTGCTGCATCTTGCCTACAGCGGTTTTCCTAATTATGATTTAGATGAAGTAGTACCTGCATTTCAGGCCGACGTGGGCCTCCTGCCAATCATTTTCATGGGATCACCTCAATTTCTGGCATTTCTGAGTGAGTGAGAGAACAATCATTCATTCTCTCCCCAGTATCTTGCTTATGGATCAATCCTTGGGAGGGGGAGAAAAAAAATCCATCCCAGCAAATATTTATGAAGTACGTACGTGTTCCTCCTTAAAATTCATGCCAAAGGCATTTCCCTGGAGGGACTGCGTTTTGTTGGAACACGTCCAACACTGGGTATCTATCTATTGGGAGCAAAGATCTGCACTGCGGTTCCCAAGAGACATCCCGCGGCAAGGTTCTCAGGGCGCCCGGTTCTTAAGACCGGCCCTATCATTAGGCAGAGTGAGAAAGCTGCCCCAGAGGCATCACTCCTGATAAATTACTCTGCGCCAGCACTTAACAACTGCTATGCTGGTCTGTTGTTCTGGAGGAAACTGTTTCGTCAAGTAAGTTTCAATGGCCGGTCTTGGAACTGGACGCTGTATGCATGTGAACTCATGGGTGTGTCTCTGTGTATATATACACCATTTTCTTCCTGGCCTCTGGTGGAAAAATGCCTTGAGCTGGCCCTGCAAGCAGTGTCAGGAATTGCTGGGCCCTGTGTGTGCTGCTGCCTCTTGTGGGGAGCCGCTGAACTGCAGGCGGCAAACTATGGACTGGCTCGACCCACCCAGGGCGACAATTGACTGCTTCTGGACAGGATGGAATACTGGAGGGCTTCCTGCTCCAGCTTGGCTGTGATCAGGGGATGAGGTCTTCCTGCAGCCTGGTGGCTCTGACTTAATCTTTGGCCCTGGCTGTTGGCAGGCAACTGTTTAAGAATTAGTGCCTGAGTTTAATTTTTTCCTCTTCCCTCCCTATACCTTCTCCCTTGTGTATCGTGTTCTTTCAGACAGAGAGCCTGTGGGCAGAGGCTGCATTGTTTTAACTGACTGTGTGTATGACACTCTAGGAACCTTTTTGGCTGAAGAGTGGGCTACAGATACTCCAGATAAACAAACAAACTAGAGGTCTCAGTCATGCTAAGGCGTTCTCAGCTATCTTCCTTACACGGATTCACAGAAGCCTCTGCATGTGATTTCTGTAATATATCTATTTATTTGATGCATTTTTATATATCTTTTCTGCCAAGGTGCTTTACAATTTTAAAAATACATATGTAAAATTAGTCCCAGCAGGAAAAGGAGACAGTAGGAAAGGAGACATTCCAAATTGAGCAAACCCTGATGGCTCTGCCTGCATCTCTCCCTGTCTTAATTAAGCTTCCTCCTCATGGAAACAGAGAAATCTCTTGCTGGTGCAGCCAGTGAGACCATTAGAATAGAGCCTGGCTGCTGGATCAGACCAAAGGGGGCCCATCTAGCATCCTGTTACCACAGTGGCCAACAAAATATCCAGTTTGGGAAGCCTGCAAGCAGGACTTGAGCACAACATCAACTCTCCAGCTGTTTCCCACCATCTGGTATTTCAGGGTAGGCTGCCCCTGGGTATGGAGGTTCTGCTACCCCAGCAGACCTCCATAAGAAGAGCCCTGGTGGATCAGGCTGAAGTCCTCTCTAGCCCAACGTCCTGTTCCCACAGAGGCCAGCCAGATTCCCATGATGCAAAGCCAGCAGGCGTGACCTGAGCACAACAGCATCATACTCTCCACTTGTTATTTTCAGAAGCTGGAACCAAAAGGCAGGTTGCCTTTGAATTCTTTATCAGCAGGGACCATCAAAAATGGGATGGCCAGGTAGATGATGGTATACTTACCTTAGGAATTGTCTGCAGACATGCCTAACCTAACAAACACTATCCCAGGGGGCACCCTTTGGTGCTGGGGCACTATTAAGGTTTTCCCTTGGCACTCATGAACCCTCATATTAACATAAGAAGGGCCTGCTGGATCAGGCCAATGCTCCATTACTGCCTTCTGACCGTTGGGGGTGTGTGTCTGTCCCTCTGTGCCTCTCTCAGAGCCGCTGGATTCTGAGCGCACACCTGATTTAATTGTAGATAAAAAAAAGGAAGTAAGCAAAATTAGCCCCAGCCAGCACAGGCCTCTGGACACCCCAGAAAACCAAGCCCTTCTCCTTCTGCTCTTGCAAAAGACAGGGGGGAGGGGGGTCATGCCCACCAGCGGGCAAAGCCCCCAAGCAAAGCTCACATGAGGATTAACACCTTCCCCAGAGTCCCGCTTCCTCTGCGGAAAAGGATAGCTCACCGATCTCTGGCTAAATCAGGCATGTGGTGTGACCAGTCCCAGGAAGGGAAGTTAATATCGGAGTGATTCGCTAGGATCAAACCGGGGATTTGTTACAAATCTGAAAGTCTGATTTCTCCCAACCGGCAATCCGTCTGTCCATCCTCAATTAATAGCCAAGAAGGGAGATCAAGGCCTGAAGCAGCAGTTAAGCCGAGAGGCTTTCCCAATTTGGCACGGGCTCAGGAACTCAGCCTCGCTGCCAGGATGCTGCCTGCCTCTTCAAACCGGGCCAACAAAGAGGGGGAGGGGTGTATGTTCAGTGGCACCTGCGGGTGACTGAGGACAAGGGACCTTAATGCCAAGACCTTGTCAAGGCTTTGCTGTCATTACAAAAGATGAGGGGGCAAGCAGGGGGGGAGGGGAGAAAGATTCAGAAAGCAGCCAGGCGGCGCTCAGGGAACCAGGCCTGTGAAGCAGCTATGGTCTCATCGAATCATAGAATTATAAAGTGGGAAGGGACCCCCAAAGTCATCTAGTCCAACCCTCTGCAAACAGAAATCGTAGCTAACGAATCCCTGACAGGTGGCTATCCAGCCTCTGTTTAAAAAACCCCCCAATGGGGGAAGAAGGCAAAAAGGTCAAAGGCATTTTTCTTTTTAAGTGTTCACATGATGATATCTCAGCCACAGGAGAGAGAGTGTCCAGTTGCCAAGAGCATAATTTGATCATGAAATAAACTGGCCATCTTCAACCTGGTGCCCTCCAGATGTTCTGGACTGCCACTCCTTTGGCCAAGAAAAGCTCCACAACATTTGTGTCTGGATTTTCACTTTTTGAAATATGGCAACCCTACCATAACTAAGGGGACATGGGTGGCACTGTGGGTTAAACCACAGAGCCTAGGACTTGATGACCAGAAGGTCGGTGGTTCGAATCCCTGCGATGGGGTGAGCTCCCATTGCTCGGTCCCAGCTCCTGCCCACCTAGCAGTTCGAAAGCACAACAAAGTGCAAGTAGATAAATAGGTACCGCTCTGGCGGGAAGGTAAATGGCATTTCCGTGCGCTGCTCTGGTTCGCCAGAAGCGGCTTAGTCATGCTGGCCACATGACCTGGAAGCTGTACGTCGGCTCCCTCGGCCAGTAAAGCGAGATGAGCCCCGCAACCCCAGAGTCGGCCACAACTGGACCTAATGGTCAGGGGTCCCTTTATGTTTACCTTTACCATAACTAAACTATGGAACTCCCTCCCACAGGAAGCAGTGATGATCACCAATCAGGATGGCTTTAAAAGAGGATCAAACGAATTCAGGGAGGAGAAGAGGGCTGCTCTCTGTCTCCATGGTCAGAAGCAGCAATGCTCATGAATGTTGGTTGCTTGAAACTGCAGGAGCGGAGAGGGGGCTCTTGTGCTGGATCCTGCCTGCAGGTTTCCCACAATGGGCATCTGGTGGGCCACTGCGAGAACAGGATGCTGGAGTAGATGGCGCAGCCTCTTATATTCTTATGCAATCTGCTTTGGCATGGAAGGTTGACGAGCCCCTCATCAGTGGTGGACTTTGGGCTTTCAAATTTCAGCAGAGCCCTCTGCAATGCCCAAATTTAGTGCCCTCTGTGGCTCCCTCTCATCTTGGCGCCTAATAATAATAATACATTATTTATACCCCGCCCATCTGGCTGGGTTTCCCCAGCCACTCTGGGCGGCTTCCAACAAAATATTAAAATACCATAATGTATCAATCATTAAAAGCTTCCCTAAACAGGGCTGCCTTCAGATGTCTTCTTAAAGCCTGGTATTTGTTGTTCTCTTTGACATCTGGTGGGAGGGCGTTCCATAGGGTGGGTGCCACCACCTAGAAGGCCCTCTGCCTGGTTCCCTGTAACTTGGCTTCTCGCAGTGAGGGAACCACCAGAAGGCTCTTGGAGCTGGACCTCTGTGTCCAGGTAGAATGGTTGGGGTGGAGACGCTCCTTCAGGTATACTGGATAGTGTAGGTGAAGTGGTCCCACTCCCCTAAATCTGCCTCTGCCCTTCCTCCTTCACACAAATAGAATGACTTGTTTGGCCCTGTCTCCTAAGGCGAGGTCCCTTTTTCTATCTGAGAGTCCTCCCGCCGCAACACACACACATGCTCACCTTGCTCCACCTTCCTAAACTCCAAGGTCCATCTGGACTTTGATTTCTTTGGAAGACACTGGTGAGGAACTACTTGAGATCACTCTGCCTGCACTGGTCTCTCTTGAAGACCCTTGACCTACCCCTGTCCCCAGGCACACAGTTCAGGGCCCCCCAAACCGGGCTTCTCCCTCATTGCCATTGCATCCTTGGTGTGGTGGGGTACCTATCCGACTTCATTGTCTGCGATTACAAAACCAGGATTACATCCTTAATGCAGAGCACCTAGGTGCAATGTTGTGTATTTTTCAGAAACTACGCAGGTTCTCAAAGCTCACACAGCCTTAGAAGTCAAGTTTCGCCTTGGACTGCCCAACAGGATTCCTAAGACAACACCCCCAAACCCTGTATTAAAATCCGGGGGGGGGGGGAACCATGCAGCTGTGTGTTTACCAAAAGGATATCATTTGGGACTACACAGGAGAGCATCTGTCTGTACAGACTTGGTTACCATGACATACAGTTATATATATGTGTGTGTGTGTGTAATATGGAATAACGATTACAGCGAATGTCCTTACAATAGGCCACTTTCCCTTGATTTCAATCTTGGTTGCACCCAGAAGCAGGGCCTTTCATGTGTGGTGCAGAGCTTTTTCACCCCCTGCCTTAAAATGGCATCTCAGCATCCTTTTGAAAAATTGCACTTCAAAATGCACAAGAGCAAATATAAATCAGGGACAAGGGGAGTTGTTAACTTATTGTTACAATCAAGGTATTGTGCCTCTTCTCTTGGTTGTGACACAGGGAGACAGATGGGAGGGGGTGTGCGCATTAACGATTCGTCCATTATTTGGAATAAATCCAAGGGAACAATTTAAAACAAAAAATTCAAAAGGCTTCACATTTATTCAAGGAGCAATCCTAATCGCAGGGCGGTGTGTGTGTTCGTGCATACATGTGTGTGAGAGAGAGATAGAGCCATCAACCCAACTTTGGAAATACTTTAACAAAGGATATAAGTCCAATTTGACTTTTTGTTGTTGACAACACCCACCTCCTCGCAACCCAGTTTTAAAAGTCCTAGAATAGATTCAGGACTTTTCAGCTGAAGTTAGATGGCCATCTGTCATGGAAAAATTAGTTGAGATTCCTGCATTGCAGGGGGTTGGACTAGATGACCCTTGGGATCCCTTCCGGCTCCACAATTCAATGATTCTATGAAGGGGACACCTTGTCCTCAGTACCCGAAACAGCACAATCCTCTATAAGCCCCGCTGAGAGGGGAGAGGCAGGAAACTGGATCACAGCCTTGGCAGCTCAGAATCTCTTGGAGGGGAAGAAGAGGTGTCGAAAGGGACGGTGTCCCCGTAAATGGCGCACTGCCCCACTTTCGCAAGACCCCTTCCAAATCCCCCTAGTAAGTCTGAGAACACAGACCTTCCTTTTAAACATTTATTTTTAAAAGAAATGGGGATCAGGCATTCTCCCCAAGCTGTTTCTGCTATTTTCATGCATAAAATATTTTTGATATCTGTGCGTGTTTTTCACTGCTTTAAAGATAAGTAAATAAAAAAAATTGTCCGGAGTTTATCGGTGGCACCGAGGTCCCTGTCAAATAGCAAACACTCGAAAGTTGCTTTGTAGAGCCTTGAGTAAAAGGCAGTCTAATTACACAAACAGAGAACCCACCAGATGACTATGTTCTCTAAGTAAAAACACACTCAGAAATTAAGATTCATAAATAATATCCCTTGGGACAGGGACGCCCCCCCCCATCAGTGGAGTGTTGCTCTAACAATTCAATGCTTCAGGATCCCCTAAGGCAACCCCCCCTTTCCTTACAGATGAGCTAAATTAACCCCAGGGGAGCAAGTGGGCGCTTAGCCCTGCTTGATCTGGGATTAAAAACAGGTTCAGACCTTGGTCGGTCCAGGGGAGACTGTGCAGACAGGAGTACGATTAAAGGACAGAGGTCAGGTTGACCCACTTTAAGAAGGCTGGCGGGTCCCTGGGGGTATCTCAAGAGAGGGGCTGGCAGATTCTAGGAGGCTTCCTTTTTGGGGAACCTTCTCTCCTCCTCTCCTAAAAAAAAGTATTGGCGAGAGGAACTTGGAGAAGTTTCATACGAGGAGCGTCTCTGGATGATTATTATTATTTTAAATCCAATCCCAGAGAGTCCAAACGGCCGTATGGGCTGAGGTTGGGGGGGGGGGCGCTGGCTGGCGAAGGGGGCTGAGTTGCCCGAGGCGCCTGGCGAGACCCTCATTTGCAACACAGAGCAGCCTCCTGTAACCTAATTATATCAGCCGCTGGGCTCTTTTCCTCCTCGCCTGCGCGTACAGATTTGGGGTGTGTGTCAATTCTTCTCCGAGGGGCTCGAACACGATTGTACGCTGTTTCCCCCTTGTTTTCCTCGCTCCGTCAAATAATAACATTCTCCCCCCCTTTAAAACAACAACAAGATTAGCACGCACGGTGGGGTAATTACAAAGGGAACCCCCGAAGCTATTGGCTCGCAATCTGCTAAGAAAAATAAAACGGGCGGGGGGACGACAAGAGAAGAGGAGGCGAGATAAACAGGGGGTATTAAGAACGCAATTTATAGCGAAGCGGGTTTGGGGGAGTGAGGCTTGGATGCTAGGCAAAGCACTTTGTTATTTCCCCACAGTCACTCCCCCGCCCCCAAATCTCATATCCCTAATAAGGAAAGAGATGGAGGGGCTTGCCTACCACCCCCCCCAACCCGAAGCGATCGCTTACCTTGCGCCCGGACCCCGAGGAGGGCTGCTAAGAGGAGACAGGTCGCTGGAGCCGGAGACCCCTTCATCGCCCGTCCAGGGGGGCTTCACGAGCGGAGAGGCGGAGAGGCTTCCACCGCGCCCCCAAGCAAGCGCTTTGGGGTTCTCCCCTCCAGGGCTGGCCGGCCGGCCGGGCTGCTGTCCCCCTTCGGCGATCTGCTCGGTCGAGGCTGGGACTTCTCCTCTTCTTCCTCCTCCTCCTCCTCCTCTAGGCATCCGAGCTCCACGACCAGCCCCCGAAGCTGCCGGCTCCGCGCGATGTACAGCCGGCGAGCGAGCGAGTGAGCAAGCGAGCGCCGCTTTCAGCACGGCGGACAGCGCCCAGCAGCGCCGGCGCCGGGGATCGCCGCCCGCCGGGTACTGAAGGACAGCTCCTTACCGTAACGCTCCGAGTACGGCGACGCCGGCAAATCCTGGAGAGCGAATCGCCTTGACTAACATCGGCCTAGCCTCGGGGGAGGGGAGCCCACCGCTTTCAGTGAGGGTGGGGGGCCAGGAAGAAAGAAACGCAACCTCCTCCCTCTCTCTTTCTCCCTTCCTTCTTGCCTGGAGGGTGGGATTCTAGCGAGCAAAGCAGTCTCCCAAGTTCTGGAAGGAGAGAGCGTTCAATCCCTTCCTATCTTCCACTAATCTTTTTTTTTTTGTAGGTTGAGATCCCCTCTGGAGAGTTTCTATTCCCCGCCTACCTCCCCCCTCCAAAAAAAATCCCAGCACAGGTGGAAAATGGGCTATCTAAGTAGGAGTGGGGATTCTAAGCTCAGAAAGAGTGTGTTGAGGTAGGGAAATGGGGTTCTTAGTTAAGGAAGGACTTCAACAGAGTGTGCCCTTTTCTGATGTCTCCTCCCACGAACTCCTTTTCCCCTTTCTCTCTCTCTCTGTCTCTCCACCCACCTCCCCTCCCTATCAACCCATCATCACCCCTCAAAAATGCTGATCTAAATACTCCCATCTACTTGCTCGGCGTTTTCAAATTCACGGGATAATGAAGATGGCTTTTGAGCATACAAAGGACAATAAATTATTACTTTGCGCTCAATAAATGCCAAGGCTGCAGGCAGCTGCATCAGCAGCAAACTGTGCTCACAGGAGAAGTGGGGAGGGGGTGTGGGGAGGGGGGAGAAGGAGAGGGAGCGAGAGAAAGAACTTAATTATCATTATATTATATAGTTAAAAGCCAATGGCATTTTGAGCCAAGCTCTGCAGAACAACCAGAGGCGGATGTGGAGGGAAAGATCACCCCCTGCAAAAAAAAAACCCAGCCCACTTCTGCCAGTCAGCTTAAACCCTGGCCACGCAGGGGATTGATAAAGGGCCCCCACCAATTGGCTCATGAATTTATGTCCTCTGGGCTTAGAGTAACTTGATCGGTCTGGACTCAGATGAGATGGATGGTTAAATCCCCACTGTGCTAAATCTCTGTTTGGACCAGGCCTGGCACAGAAACTCTCCTGCTGCTGTCGACAAAAGCCATCATAAGAATGCAGGGAGAACCCTGCTGGATCAGGCCAATGGCCCACCTAGTCCAGGATCCTGTTCTCACAGTGGCCAACCAGATGCCCAGTGTGGGAAACCCATGAAGGGGACCTGAGCACATCTCTCACCTTGTGGTTTCCAACCATTGGTAATGGCAAGCATTGCTGCCTCCAGGAGTGGAGGGGAGAACATAGTCATAATGGCTCATAATCAATGGCAGCCTTCTCTTCCAGGATTTTGTGCAATCCTCTTTTAAAGCTTTCTGGGTTAGTGGCCATCACTGCCTCCTGTAGGACAGAGCTCCACAGTTTAACTACTGTATTATTCGCTCTATAAGACGCACCAGACCACAAGACGCACCTAGTTTTTGGAGGAAGAAAACAAGAAGGAAAAAAAAAATCTGAATCTCAGAAGCCAGAACAGCAAGAGGGATCTCTGCGCAGTGAAATCAGCAATCCCTCTTGCTGTTCTGGCTTCTGGGATAGCTGCGCAGCCTGCATTCGCTCCATAAGATGCACACACATTTCCCCTTTCTTTTTAGAAGGGAAAAAGTGAGTCTTATAGAGCAAAAAATACAGTAAGTGCTGCATCAAGAAGGACTTGCTTTTATCTCTTCTAAATCTTCCAACATCCAGATTCACTGGATATCCACAAGTTCTACTGCTGTGGGACAGAGAGGAAAACTTCCCTCTCTCCACTTTCTCTATGCCACACATCATTTCTGTCACGGTGCCTCTTGCTCACTTTTTCTCTAAAGTCCCAAATGCTGCAACCTTTCTTCACAGGGGAGTCACTCCATCTCCTTGATCATTTTGGCTGCCCTTTTCTGAACCTTTCCCAGGTCTTCAATATCCTTTTTGAGGCAAGGTGACCGGGACTGTCCACAATACATTGGAGGGAACGTACATTAGAGGGACAGAACATTGTGTCCCACTAGATGGGGGAGCCAGTGTGGTGTAGTGGTTCAGAGCAGTAGACTCGTAATCTGGGGAAATGAGTTCGCTTCCCTGCTCCTCCACATGCAGCTGCTGGGTGACCTTGGGCTAGTCACACTTCTTTGAAGTCTCTCAGCCCCACTCACCTCACAGAGTGTTTGTTGTGGGGGAGGAAGGGAAAGGAGATTGTTAGCCGCTTTGAGATTCCTTTGGGTAGTGAAAAAGTGGGATATCAAATCCAAACTCTTCTCTTCTTCTAGATAAGATGTGTTGCAGAACCCCAGGCCTGTGGGCCAGTTGAGGTTCTCCAGGACACTGTATCCAGTCCTTAGGAGACCCTCCCACTCTGGCCACACCTCCCACTGGCCACGCCCCTCACCAGACCTGCTCTGCCCATTCCTCAAGTCCTGGGGCCCAGCTGGAATGCATCCTTGAACTGCAATAACTTTGCCACTAGCCCAGATGAGGAATGAACAGATATATTGAATGGCTTTTGAAGAGGACTAGGCTCGGCTCGGCCTCTGTGGTTGGAGGCAGCATGCTTCTCCTCTGGCTAAAAGTCTCCTCAGGCAAAGTGCGGGGCTAAATTATTATTATTATTTATCAAATTTATATACCGCCCTGTACCCAGAGGTCTCAGGGCAGTTCACAGAATAAAAACAAAATATAAAATCACAGAATACATAATCAAAATAAAAGTAACAACCCAATAACCCCCCCAAACCCCACATTTTAAAAGGTCACAGGATGTCAATCAAATCAACCAAAGGCCTGGTTAAAAAGGAACATTTTTATCTTGCGCCTAAAGATGTATAATAAAGGCGCCAGGCAAACTTCCCTGGAGAGAACATTCCACAGATGGGGAGCCACTGCAGAGAAGGCCCCGTTCTCGTGTTGCCACCCTCGGGGCCTCTCAAGGAGGCACACAAGGAAGTGTGATTAATTTTACAAGAATTTATATGCAAATATACTCAAAGTCCCATTATCTGTCAGCCTCACACAAATTTGCTAATTCCTAAAATAACCCTTGTCTCTGTGTCGGCTTTCACAGATGTAACAAAAGAGAAGAGAGGGAGAAATTACCCTGGATAGATACAAAAACGGGGTTCAGAACATAAAGAATTTAGTTTACAAGCTTATAAATTGTAGTTAAGTATTTTATCTGCTTATGGCACCCACAGGTGCTGGAAAGCACAGGAGGGGAGGGAGGGTGCTCAGGTCCGGCTTACGAGAGCCCCATGAGAACAGGATTCTGACTTACATGGGTCATTGGCCTGATCCCGCAGGCTCTTCCTATATTGGACCTGAGAGATCAGGGTCTGAATCCCCACCGAGCCACAAAACTCCACTGGGTGACCTTGGGCCAGTTGCTGCCTCTCAGCCTGTCCTACCTTACAGGGTCGTTGTGAGGATAGAATGGGCAGGAGAACCACGTACACCACCCTCAAGCTCCTTGAAGAAGGAGGTGGTATATAAATGTAGCAGCAACAACAAAAAGTATTATTATGTCTGTTTGAAAATCTAGAATCCTCTAACTTTTACAGAGTTGAAATTCGGCCCATTGTACAAAGTGAAGAGTTCCAACCTTTGCCCCTCCCACTTTTCCTCTACCCCGCCCACTTTTCCTCTGCCCCGCCCACTTTTTTGCACACGGCCCCTGGAAAGCTGCCCTTTAGGAACTGTGACCACTGGGCTGGGAAAAGGTTCTTTGCCCTCTGCTACCTAAATATGACCATAAAGAAGGCTGATCGCCGAAGAATGGATGCTTTTGAATTATGGTGCTGGAGGAGACTCTTGAGAATCCCATGGACTGCAAGAAGATCAAACGTATCCATTCTGAAGGAAATCAGCCCTGAGTGCTCACTGGAAGGCCAGATCCTGAAGCTGAGGCTCCAAGACTTTGGCCACCTCATGAGAAGACTCCCTGGAAAAGACCCTGTTGTTGGGAAAGATGGAGGGCACAAGGAGAAGGGGACGACAGAGGACAAGATGGTTGGACAGTGTTCTCGAAGCTACAAACATGAGTCTGACCAAACTGCAGGAGGCAGTGGAAGACAGGAGTGCCTGGCGTGTTCTGGTCCAGGGGATCACGAAGAGTCAGACATGACTAAACGATTAAACAAGAACAACCTAAAAATGTCCTGCGTTAACCCAGACCCATAGAATTCTCCTGCCCTAAAATCCTGCTTGCCCCACTTCCTGAACCTCAGGCGTCTTTCCCAGTGCTTTCCAGAGCAAGAGAATCTTTACTGACTATATCTTGAATCCTGCCGTATTTCTTGGCCTGACATCCTTCTGGGGCAGATATCATGCGCAATTAAATCCAAGTGGCGATCCTTTTTATTTAATACACTTAATGGATTGCAACATATCTCAGCTTCCAGAAGTCTGCTCCTGTGCCCTGACTGTTTTTTTTTAACCTTTTTTTATTTAAAAAAATTGCTTTAAATTGAATTTTAACCTCCTACCGAGGCTGAGAGATTTGATGTAAGCATGGAGACTTTTCTCTGAGCAGGCAGATGGCATTTGGAAAGATCTTGCAGAGAAATTGCTGCAAGCTGATTTCTGGACATTTATTTTGATGTTGGGGATGTTTGTGTGTGTGTGTGTGTATGTTTGTTTGTGTGTGTGTGTGTGTGTGTCAGGTGTTGGTGTTGGGGAGAGGTGGAATTTAGCTGTTTATTTAAAAATATACATTAATCAAAATCCAAATGGGCTTCCTTCCACCCCCTCCCCTTGGCTGTTGTTAGGAATGAGGAAGAGAAATTGACGTGGGGAGTTACTGCCTCTGAAATGTTAATTTTGGCTGCATGGATGCAGTAGGGCCGCTTGTCCAAATCTGCCCAAAGAGGTTTGAATTTACAGAAGCAGCCGAGCCAGAGGGATAGAGGGACGGTCAGCAAATTCATAGTTGCTGATGTTGGGGATTTTAGTCTGGACACCACCAGAGACTGAAGCTGGCAACGATTATACACGTGCGCACGCACAAACACACACAGACACACACACACACACAGAGAGACACAGAGTGTGCTGGAAGGAGATTGGTGGCAAGGAATACGGAATCGGCTGGAGAGTGTTAAGTCAAAGCCAAGCAAGGGCATGGGCAGCTAGAGTGGTCCATCACTTGCCAAGCCCACAGTGTGTGAATACTCTCAAATCCCTAAACTCAGTGGCTACTGGGGAGGATTTACCAGTAGCAGAAATCCAGAACAAAGCAGGCAGAAGACCCCATTCTGACGACTAGCCAAAAAAACCCACAGAGAGATCAGAAGCTCATGATAGTCTCCACCTAGTTCAGTGCACTGACTGGCAGCTGCTGTCCAAGATTTCAGGCAGCGTTCTGCCCCAGCCCCACTTGCAGCTCTCTTTGGGGGTTGAGTCTGGGGACCTTCTGCACGCAAAGCAGGTCTCTATCCCTGAGCTCTTGCCCTAAAACGGAAGGATCTGATTTAAATAGGAGCATAGGGAGATGCCTGAAAGCAAGTCAGGATCATTGGTCCACAGAAGGTGGTGGGCACTGGTTGGCAGTGGCTCTCCAGATGGGGCTGCTGTGTCCCAGCCCCACCTGGAGATGCTGTCGGGGACAGAACCTGGGACAGTCAGTGTGCAAAGCAGATTGCTCTACCAGAACACAGCCACCATTCCCTCACACTGGTTCCTGGTATTTGTCGGAAGCTGAGTCAACGCGAGGTTTCATGCTGTCTGTTAGTTGCACATTGCTTCCTTCCTTCTGTGTGCCAACTGAGGCCTCTGAGGCTGCAGTGCACACAGCCCAGGATATTATTATTATTATATTATTGTTGTTGTTGTTAATTGTATTTATATACCGCCCTATACTGGGAGGTCTCAGGGCGGTTCACAGAAAAGATCAACATAAAAACCACAATATATATAATCAAAATAAAAACAACAACCCAATAACACCCCCCCAAAAAGAGCCACATTTTAAAAGGGCATATGATAGCTTTGAACACATTAAGCTGCCTTATAGTAAGTCAAACTCCTGCTCTTCCTAGCCATTCTTGTTTTTTAAGAGCATAAGAAGAGCCTGCTGGATCAGGCCAATGACCCATCCTGTCCAGCATCCTGTTCTCACAGTGGCCGACCAGATGCCCCACCGTGAAACCCGCAATCAGGATTCGAGCACCAGAACCTTCTCCCCTCGCCTCCTGTGGTTTCCAGCGACTGGCATTCAGAAGCATAGCTGCCCCCAACCATGAAGGCAGAGCAGAGCCACTGTGGATGGCAGCCACTGACAGCCGCCTCCTCCATGAAACTCTCCAGTCTTGGTTGCCATCACTGCCATCACTGTCTCCTACTGGAGCAAGTTGCATACTTTAAACTATTCACCCTGTGATGAAAGACTGTCTTTTCTCTGCCCTGAATCTTCCAACATTCAGATTCATGGGATGTCCACAAGTTGCAGTGTTGTAAAAGCTTATTCTTTAGCATTAGTAAAGGTAAAGGTAAAGGGACCCCTGACCGTTAAGTCCAGTCGTGGACGACTCTGGGGTTGGGGCGCTCATCTCGCTTTATTGGCTGAGGGAGCCAGCGTACAGCTTCCAGGTCATGTGGCCAGCAGGACTAAGCCGCTTCTGGAGAACCAGAGCAGCGCATGGAAATGCCGTTTACCTTCCCACCAGAGTGGTACCTATTTAACGACTTGCACTTTGACGTGCTTTCGAACTGCTAGGTTGGCAGGAGCAGGGACCGAGCAACGGGAGCTCACCCCGTCACGGGCAATCGAACCGCCAACCTTCTGATCAGCAAGTCCTAGGCTCTGTGGTTTAACCCACAGCGCCACCCGCGTCCCTTTAGCATTAGTAGCAGGGGTATTAATAGTAGTGGTAGTAGTAGTAGTATTAATAGCAGTTAGTTGCTCTATGAATACTAGTGGAGTATTAGTGGCATTGTTAGTAGTGTTATGAGTATTAGCAGAGTATTAGTGGTGCTAGAATTCACAGTATTGTTAGCAATACTATGTGTTCAGTAGTCTGAGTATTGGTAGTATTGGATATCGCTCCCCCCCCTCCTTGGCCAAGCCCCCCTGCCTCTCTCCCTATCAAAGCAGCCCAGGCTCCCGCCAGGCTGAAAACCAAGCCGATCTGGTCACAGCAGTTGCCGGCCGCAAAGGTAGCCCAAGCAGCAACATCCTAAATTGTTCAGAGGGGCTCTTCTGTGAGCGAAACGGCCCCCTCGCAGGCCTGGCCTGAGGCAGAAACAATTAGGCCAACCTCTCCAAAAGAGCTCCAGGCTGGGGTGGGACTGGGCTCTTTGATAATCCGGTCCCAACTGGGGGTGCCGAGCCAGACGAGGGTGGTGGAGGATCACAGCTCACGCTCATCTACAAAGCGCTGTCAGGATGCTCCAACCAAAGAGGCTTGCTGTAAAACACAGCTGTTGTTCTCTTTTAATTCTCTTTTTTTAAAAACTATGAAGGTATTACCTGCCTTGGCTGCCCATCTCTCCTCTCTTGCTCAGAGCTGGGTAGAAATTCTCTTTTTCTTTGCTTTCTCTCTCTCTCATTTTGCTGTTCTGTTTTTAGTTAGATTAGTTTGTTTATTATTTTGCATGTTGAAAAGTTTAAGTTAAAAACATGTTTGATAGATAGATAGTTAGATGATGATAGATAGATAGATGATAGATCATAGATAGATGATAGATAGATAGATGATAGATAGATAGATAGATAGATAGATGATAGATAGATAGATAGATAGACAGATAGATAGATAGATAGATAGATAGATAGATAGATAGATGATAGATAGATAGATAGATAGATAGATAGATAGATAGATAGATAGATAGATAGACAGATAGATAGATAGATAGATAGATAGATAGATAGATAGATGATAGATAGATAGATAGATAGATAGATAGACGATAGAGATAGATAGATAGATGATAGATAGATGATAGATGATAGATAGAAGAGAGAGACAAAGCTCCTACTAGGACTAAGATGGAGCTCCCATGCTGAAAAGCAGGATACCTTTGGGCAACAAATGGCAGGCATACTCAATAAGGAATGGCTGCTGCATTCACGCCCTGCTTGTGAGCAGGAGGCTGGACTAAATGGGCCCCCCTGTGGCCTGATCCAGCAGGGCTATCTCTCATCTATCTATCTACCATCTATCTATCTACATTTCTCACTCACATGACATGAACCATTACTATTATTAATATTATTCTCTCACAATGCCAGAGCATACAGGCTCAAATAGAAGCTAGTGCAAATGCCAAACTTAACCAAAACATAACAGACCCGATCACTTTTTTAAAATGAAAAAGTCAATTAAAAGGGAACCAGGCTCTTGCAGATGGTTGTGACACATGGCCTTCTGCTAGGGCGCTCAGCGCTGGCTGGTGTCAATCACTTTACAATGAAAGAGTCACTGGAGAGCAGTAACGATTGCTGGATGCACCAAAATCGACAAGATCGATTGGGGAACTTTGGGCTTGATGGATCGGTTGGGCTCCAGCTCAGCGCTGGGGAACCGGTGTTGGCGACAGCAGCAAAGGCAGCCCTCTGCATACAGCTGGGCTCCAACTTCCTGCGAACCCCAGCAGCCAGCAGGACTAGTGGTTAGGGATTACAGGGGTGTCAGAGACCAGCAATGTCTGGAGGGCCACAGATCCCCCACAGAATACCGCAGGAGGGGAGTTTGCTCATGCTCAAATCCTGCTTGCAGGTTTCTCATTAAGGACATCTGGTTTGCCACTGGGAGACCAGGGCGCTGGACTATTTGGGCCACTGGCCTCACCCAGCAAGCTCTTCTCAGGTCTGTGTCAGTTCTTGGTACAACCCTATGCACAGTCTACTCAGAAGTAAGCCCTGCTGAGTTCGCTGATTTCATAGGGACCACAGCCAACATTCCTTTGTTGTTATTTCAGCAGTTGTTGCTCTGTTGCAATAGGCAACTTAACGATACACACAGGCTTATTTTCCTTCATTGCCAAAGGGGACTCTGGGCACTGAGCACCCATTCACTGCAGCAGGATAGGGCCACACCTAGGGCCAAGCTGGTTGAGAAATCTGAAGCTACAGAGAGTCTTTATCTGAGCAGTGTAAGTGTATATTAGCAGGACGATGCTTAACAACTGCTCTTCTGACTTTAAAAGAATCAAAATATGTCCCAAACTGCTTCATTATCTGCAAGAGGGAAGATGCCCCTCTGCCCTCATAGAGGGGATGCTCAGAACATCGGAGCAGCCCTGCTGGATCAGGCCGAAAGCCCATCTGGTCCAACCAACTGTGGCCAGACATATACCTCCAGGAAGCCTGCAAGAAATAGCCCACTTCTGCTGCTGTTCCCTACCTTGACACTCAGCCTATGGGCAGTTCAGCCTTGGGTCAGTCATGCTCTCTCAGCCCAAGCCCAGCCTACCTCGCAGGGCTGTTGGGAGGATAAAATGGGGAAGCGGAAGAACCACACCCACAACCTTGTGCTTCTTCGTAGGGCCTTCTCGGTGGCTGCTCCCAAATTTTGAAACTCTCTCCCCAAAGAAGTTAGACTGGCTTCCTCCTTTCTGTCCTTCCACCAGCAAGTGAAGGCTGTTTAATCTGACAGGCCTTTGGCTTTTCTTTAAGAAAAGGGCTTGTAATAGTGCTGTTTTTATTATCTGTATTCTAGTAGATTTGTTTTTATGTTGTTTTAATTCTGCTGCAGTTTAATTGTTTTTAAAACGATAATCTTTTATGTGTTTTTAGCTTTTCGCAATTTATGCGCCCTGTTTTAATTTGTGCAAGTCGCCTTATGTCCTGGTCTGCAAAGAAGGTGGGATACAAATAAGTAAATAAACAAATGAACAAATAAACAATAGGTAAGGAGAGCCAGGGGCTGCCACTTTCTACAGCAGGCAAAGCTGCAAACCTTGTTCCAAGCAAGACTCCCTCGAACGCTCGCACAATGGCAAGTCTCCTTCTGCTGCTAAATTTGGCGCCTTTAATCCTCGGCTGTTCCATAAATGTTTAATGCAATAAAGCAACGTAAAGTTGGAGAGGTGGCGGGGGTGGGGTGAGGTGGGGGGAGCTGCAAGGAGAGGGGAACGGAGCCGTTTTGTAGGCAAAATGGAACCTTCTAATATCATGATATTCAAATGGGCTTTAATCGCATCGGCTGCTTCAGAAGCCTGTACTCAGACTCCTAATGAACAGGCGAGGGAGACAAAGGGAAAGCCCAGAAGGGGAAGAAAAGAACCAGGGAAGAGAGAGGGGGATGTGGTAGAGAGAGAGAGAGCCTCTCTGCAAACAGATTTTGGATCTTTTTAAAAAATAAACAATGCGTTGGCAAGATCAGGCTGACAACTCCCTACATGAAAACCAAAGGAAAACCAAGAGTGATCCAAGGGGAGCGGAAGAGGAAAAGAGAATATATATATATGCGCCAGCATGCAACACAAAAGGCCCCGAGAACAAAAGCAAAGTTGCATCCAAGCCCAGGCAGAAATTAGCAGTCTTGCATTATCTCTGGTGCGCACACAAGTGTGTGCTTTGCACTGTGGCATGCTGTGGTGCATCGGTGCGAGGATCTGAAGTGGATGACAGGCTGACAAGAGGATTTAATTGGAAAGCTCATCGCTTCTCCCAGGGTGCATTGCTAACAGCTGCTTAAATCCAGGCTGGTACAGCTTTCCCCAGAGTGTCTAGATCCTTGTTCCCACCCCCATCCCCCCGCCCGCTGCCCCTCTCCTGCTCTCACACACGTACACCACACAGATACTTTTAATCCGTCGGAAGCATTAGGAAGCATGTCGTGGAACTGGGGAGACGCTGGGAAATGGCAGCCAGAATGAACAGGGTTTGAGATATTTGGGTGGGGGGAAGACATGATGGAAGGGGGACAAGCCATGCCCATTGTCTCTCTCTTGCATCCTGTTACGAAGTGGACTGTTGGAAGATTCCTGACAGACGAAAGAAAGCCCTTCTTCACGCAGCGCAGTTAACCTGTGGAACTGCCTCCCACAGGAGGCAGGGATGGTGTGATAAGTCTTAGATATGCTGTTCTGGGTTCCTCCTCCTTTCCTGCCCGTGAAGGGAGCACCCTGTTGCAACACATCAATAAAGATCAGGCTTACTAGCTGCTTTGCTTCTCAATACAGTGGTACCTCGGTTAATAATTTAATTCGTTCCGGAGGTCCGTTCTTAACCTGAAACTGTTCTTAACCTGAAGCACCACTTTAGCTAATGGGGCCTCCCGCTGCCGCCTCGCGATTTCTGTTCTCAACCTGAAGCAAAGTTCTTAACCCAAGGTAATATTTCTGAGTTAGCAGAGTCTGTAACCTGAAGCGTCTGTAACCTGAAGCGTATGTAACCCAAGGTACCACTGTATTCTCTGGTTGGCCTGTTATTTTCTCCTACCAATAGGGAACCTATGTAAGGACTCTATATGGGCTATTGGATACCCCATAAGGGAAAAAGGGTCACCAACTTGAGAGATTTTAAGAGAGGAATTGGACTAGTTATCTCTCGCTTGGACTACTGCAATGCACTCTATGTGGGGCTACCTTTGAAGGTGACCTGGAAACTACTAATCCAGAATGTGGCAGCTAGACTGGTGACTGGGAGCGGCTGCCAAGACCACATAACACTGGTATTGAAAGACCTACATTGGCTCCCAGTATGTTTCCAAGCATTCAAAGTGTTGGTGCTGACCTTTAAAGCCCTAAACGGCCTCCCTCAGTCCAGTATACCTGAAGGAGCATCTCCACCTCCATCGTTCTGCCCGGACGCTGAGGTCCAAGGGCCTTCTGGTGGTTCCCTCGCTGTGAGAAGCCAAGTTACAGGGAACCAGGCAGATGTCAAAGTGAAAGACAACTACCAAACTTTTAGAAGACATCTGAAGGCAGCCTTGTTTAGGGAAGCTTTTAATGTTTAATAGGTTAATGTATTTTAGTGTTTTGTTGGAAGCCGCCCAGAGTGGCTGGGGAAACCCAGCCAGATGGGCGGGGTATAAATAACAAATTATTATTATTATTATTATTATTATTATTATTATTATTATTATCCCGATGGCTGTGGTCTGCCTCCATTGCAGAAGGTTGGCGTGCCTCTCAATACAAGCTGCTAGGAATCCCAGGCAGGGGGAGTTGCTGGCTGGTGGGAGTTACTGGCTGGCAGGTCCTATTTGAGGGCTGCACCTGGGGACACCTGGCTGGCTGCGGTGAGAGCTGGATTTGATGGGCCCTCTTTGGCATGGCTCAGCAGCCAGGCTCTTCTTCAGCTCTTAGATACTGGAGTAAAAAAATATAACCCTCAGGTTTTGCCCCTGTCAAATGCATCTCCTTGCTTTTTGAAATAATTACTCTGATTTAATGTAACAAAACAAAAAAAAAAGTCTTAAGGGTGAAGTGATGCACTGGGGGTGTGTGTGTCACGAATCCTTGTCTGAAATCCTGGAGAGCTTCTGCCATTCAGTGGAGACAATACTGAGCTAGATGGACCAGTGTTCTGACGCAGCTTCTTCTGTTCCTATTGCAACCAGCCCTTTATTCAGAACCAGGAGGACTGGATTCTAGTTTTATTTTCAGTGCAAGGACTGTAGCTCAGGGTAGAGCCCCCGCTTTGCCCGCAGAAGGTCCCAGGTTCAATCCCCAGCAGGCAGCACTGCGAATGCTTCCTATTTGAAAATCTGGAGCAGCTGCTGCCAGCCAGTGTAAGCAACACTGACCTCGATGGCCTGTTGTCTTCACTCAGTTATCTCTGCCATTTTCTCATTAGTTCATCGCTCTCCTGGATTCATCACACCATGTTTATTTTGTTGTCAGCTGACGACTGTGGGGTATAAATTTTTGCAAAACAAATAAAAGCCTCTCCAAAATCCTTCGGCATCTCGCATGAAGGGAAGGGGGATCAGTCCCACCCACTCAGCTAACAGTTTAGGAGGTTTCACAAAAATTCACACCCCAAACCTTCGATTTTGGATGTGGATCAGGCGGCCCACACCGCCCCTTCGGGAACCTCGCTGGTGTGTGTGTGTGTCTGTGTGTGTGTGCTTGTGCTTGTGCGAGCAAAACCTCCCGAGCCAACCCTAAATGTGTCGCTGTTCAAAATGCCCAGCTGGCAAGTGGGAGGGTTCTCCTGCTTATCGCTAGGCAACCTGCCCTTGAACATTCATGTCAATATCAACACATCAGTCACCCTGGTAAATATGGGAGGAGGCAGAGACAGCGAAAGCAGAGCTTGGCAAGGATCCTCTCCTGATGGTGGTGCTGGGGGGTGTGTGTGAAGCACACCCCCCCAAGTGCCAAATGGAGATGGAACGAAAGGAGGAGGACTCTAAGCTGGTCAGGGAGGTTCTGCTTCCCCACTGAAGGAAACAGGGCTTGTGTGTGCCCAGCAAGGCTGAAGAACCAGCTAAATAGATTTGGCAGTGGGGGAGAGAGAGGTGGGTGTGGGGGTGTTGTAAGGAGTGAGGAGGGTGGGGAGTGAAAATGCATCTAGCAGAGAGGAAGGGGGTGGAATGATAATCCATGCATGGGTGGCAATGAGCTAAAAAAGGACCGCAACAGAGATAAAAAAGGACTAAGAACAGAGATAAGATTCGCAGAGTTGAAAGGGGACGCAGGTAGCGCTGTGGGTTAAACCACAGAGCCTAGGACTTGCCGATGAGAAGGTCGGCGGTTCGAATCCCCGCGACGGGGTGAGCGCCCGTTGCTCGTTCCCTGCTCCTGCCAACCTAGTAGTTCAAAAGCACATCAAAGTGCCAGTAGATAAAAAGGTACCGCTCCAGTGGGAAGGTCAACGGCGTTTCTGTGCGCTGCTCTGGTTTGCCAGAAGCGGCTTAGTCCTGCTGGCCACATGACCCGGAAGCTGTACGCCGGCTCCCTCAGCCAGTAAAGCGAGATGAGCCCCGCAACCCCAGATTTGGCCACGCCTGGACCTAATGTTCAGCGGTCCCTTTACCTTTAGGGTTATAAGGGAGCCAAGCAGAGGCAGGAGCAGCCTCGGTATATGGAGGGTCAGATCTGCACCCCTCATTTAAATCACAGTAATGGCTTTCTCTGGGGATTCCCAGGACCTGTAGTTTAAGGGTGCTGGGAACAGTAATTAAAGGAGACCCCCATCCATTTGGATCACTTCAAAAGAAGATTAGACAAATTTGTGGAGGAAGATAGGGCTGGCAATGGCTGCTAGATATGATGGCTCTGCTCTGCCTGCACAGCAACACTTCTGAATCCCAGTTGCTGGAAACCTCAGGAAGGAAAAGGGATCCTGCTTGTGGATTTCACTGGTCGGCCACTGTGAGAGCAGGAGGCTGGACTAGACTGGCCATTGGCCTGGTCCACCCAGCTCTTCTCATGTTCTTAGGTGATAAAGATTTTTGCATTAAAGGCTGTCAGGAGATATTGTGGGGGTGGAAAGTGGTTAACACATCCAAATATGCAAACTGAGTGATAAACCGGGATCCTAATCAATGCCTCGCTGTCACCCTGCAGAGGAACGGAGAGCGGGATGAAGTTGAAAGCAGGAGGATATAGATTTAAGTGTCAGGATGCATTTCCTGGGCATAACAAGAGGCAGGTGGTGGAAGGAGCCACGGAAGAAAGCGATGACCTCCCTCTTTGTTTTGGGAGCCACGGAGGACGGTGGAGGAGAACCTCAAGACTCAATCATTGTAATGCACTCTGTGCGGTGCTGTCCTCTTGGGGCCTGGTCTGGGGTAAAATGCTGCAGCTAGGCGGCTTGGTGAACCAGATCCCATATCACCAGGGCTCACGGATGCTGTGGGACTCCTCAACCAGCATAGCCAATGGACAGGAATGGTGGGAGCTCAGAAACTTCCAGAGGGCACCATGTTGCTTACCTGTGGTTTAGCATTCAGCCACCAGGGCTCCTTGGCTGGCAAGGCCCAGCGGGGAATGATACATTTGCAGATGTTGGGTTGGAAGAAAACGTCAGGGCTTGGGTAAGGACATATGAAGAACCTGCTGGATCAGGCCAAAGGAGACCCATCTAGTCCAGCTTCCTGTTCTCACAGTGGCTGACCAGATGCTCCAATGGGAAACCTGCAAGCGGGATTCACACACAAGAGCAACTTTCCCCTCCTTCGGTTTACAGAAACTGGGATGCTTCTTCTAACTGTGGAGATAGAGCAGAGACATCTTGGCTAGGAGCCACTGATAGTTTGCTCCTGCCCCAAGGATTTGTCCAATCCTCTTTTAAAGCCTGTGGGAGGGAGTTCCATAGCTTAACTCCTTAAAGAGAGGCCTGGCTTGCAGCCTTGGATGGTGCTAGTGGCACCAAGGCTTCATTGCACCACTGTTATATGAAGATTTGGGGTTGGTTCTTGCAGCCCAGCTCCAAGGGAATCCCAAGTCCATTATCAGTCAGAGAAGAACGGGTGGAGGCAGGAATCCATAGGAGAATGCAAGGAAGATACTTCTTTTCTGTCTTAACAGAGATTCCCCCCACCCTGCAAGGAGGTGAGGATCCAGCACAAAAGTGTGCAACAACTTTTAAAGAAATTGGCCAACCCCTTAGCCAGAGACCACCCAAAAGCATCATACAAGCACCACAGAAAGAGATGGTCTGCAGAAGAATTTTGACTCCTCCCCTGCCTGCCAAGATACCTGACAATCCTTGCTGACTGCCTTTTCCTGGCTAGTCTTTTGAAATGGTAAACACCTAAGTTCTTGAATCCATTGTCCCAGACCTCCTCAATTCATGTGAGAATTTCATCTCTTTACAGAGTTTGAAGGATTTTGCAAGTGAAAAGAACTACTGGGAAAGGTTTTTCCAAGATACTTCCTTCTACCACAGAGAAAATATTTGGGGTCCTTAAGAGAGTCAAGTTGGTCTGTGAACTCAAAGTCTATTTTTTCAGGGAATATTTCCCAATTTTTGAAGGGTGAAGGAAGAACTTTCTGACAGTAAGAGCTGTTCGACTGTGGAACGGACTCCCTCGGGAGGTTGTGGAGAGCTTGGATGGCCACCTACCATGGATGCTTTACTTGAGATTCCTGCATTGCCTGGGGTTCGACTGGATGACCCTTGGCGACCCTTGATTCCACGATTCTGTGGAGCGTGTCCCCCGCCACGCCTGTGCCTCAACATCTGTGCAACATCATCTCTCTGCTACCATTCCGAAAAGGCAGTTGAGAAGGTTCTGGAAAGAAGCAGCCATCAAGTTGTCAAGAGCACCCAGTTCTTGAGTGGGGGTGGGGTGGGGGAAGAGGCTGTGAAATGCAGCCCCCCCCTGCACCCAGATGAAGAACTTCTCCAGCAAAGCGCCTTGCCTCTGATCATCAGAGCTGTCCCCGGAGCCTCAAAAGCGCCCGATTTGGCACCGATGCTCAATTGGATGAGAGGCGGCCTGTTGCGGCGCCTGCCCTTTCCCCAGACATTTGCTTTGAGATTGTCAGCGCGGCTTCTGTTATCCTCCCCCCCCCCCCCGTCTTCTGCCGTCGCCTTCTCTTCCCCCCCACCCGCTTTCTACACAGACCATTTTCCCTGGCTCAGATGAGAAGGATATTGTCAGAGAGTCTCCGCGTGCTGACCTCAATCCCAGCCTCATCCGCAAAAGCTATCTGCCGTAATTCTCATTACCGGGCCGGCGCAGAGACGGCGGAGAAATCGCGACCTCACCAAAAAAATGAAAAAGGACCCCAACTGACACCCTCCCTCCCCCAGCCTTTTCAAGACCAGACTAGAGACCCTGTGGGTTTAATTCACTCCTACCCCTGTCTCGACCTCTCATCCAAGCCCTTAAAAATAATATCCTGAAAGTCAGCTCCCTTGCCTGAACTGTGGGAGGAAACTAAGGCGTGGAAATGGGATTACCGGAAAAACTGAAGACTTGGCGTTTTGTTGCGGGATGGAATTTGGCGTCGCTTTCTCTCGCCGCCCCCGGATGAAACAACAATAGCGTTTAACACTAGAACTAGTGGACATCGAATGAAAATGAATGTTGGAAGATTCAGGGCAGAGAAATGAAAGCACGTCTCCATGCAGAGTTAAACTGCGGAACTCCCTGCCACAAGATGCAATGAAAAGCACCAACTTGGATGGCTTTAAAAGAGGATGGGACAATTTCATGGAGGAACAAAGGGCTATTGATGGCCACAGGGGCTGTGCTCTGCAGCTGGAGGCCAAAGACATATCTCTAGCTAGGCAAAACTACTCAAGGAGGGTGCAAAGCAGGGGTCTGTGAGGGCTGTGGCCCATGGAGAGTTTTGAGGGCCACACAGACTGGTCTTGAGGGCCATATTTGCCAGCTGGGTTGAGATTCCCCACCCCTGCTCTTTGTGGGACGTGAAACACAAGAGCAGTCAAGTACAACATTCCTAGAGTGAACATGTTTACACATGGGGAGGAATGTTTGTCCAGCCAGCAGGTAAACTTCCTGTTTCCTTCTGGGCTGGGACAGACGCCCTCTGCATGTGACTAGAGGTGGCCGTGGCCTCACCTGTGCAGGTAACAACAAAAGCACAGGGCAGGGCAGCCATCTCTCCCTCTCTGACTACATGCATCGAAGAAGCAACATCTGCTTGGCCAAAGATGCTCTATTGGCTCCAGCCAAGAGAGGACAAAGGGACTGTCTCCTTATGAGATAGTTTCCAGGTATATGTCACTTTTGTAAGCCAAGTCTGCCTTCTGGGATCTGATTGTGAACAGAATGTGAGTAAACTCTTTTTATACTTTTATAGAAGACTGTGTCGTGTCTTATCTTTTATGAGGGAATAAGGGGAAAACAGCAGAACAGTTATTATAGAGGCTTTAGCGAGCCTGAGCAAACACATCCGCTGCAAGTTTAAAAAGGGGGATGTTACTCTGCTAAAATTGTGAACTTCTTAACACAAGTTGGAAAGGCTTTTATCAGACAATATATCCTCTCCTGCATCCCTGAGCATTCCCACACTCTGTCTTGGCAGACTGCTACTTGCGACGTGCTTTCTTCCAATATCACGCCCACCTAGCAGGGAGAGCGATGCTGTAGCGCTCAGGCTGTGCTTTTGAACTTCCTATTGGGGCATCCACCTGACCACGGTGAGAACAGGATGCGAGACCAGGTGGGCTGTTGGCTTCATCCATCAGCCGGACTCCTCCAATGTGCTCCTTCACCTTCCTCATTACGCTCTTGCTTTATTGATCCCTCTGTTAATGGCTTCAGGAAGTCTGCAGAGGAAGATTCACAGCTTTTATAGGGTGTGTATTTTTAAAAAGTGTGAGGCCCAATATGAACCTGACCCCCACCCTCCAGCCGCTCTTGGCTCCATCTGCTTTGACACCTGAGCACGCATCCACCCTGCCTCCTCTCCCAAATGCTGAGGGCCACAGCTGCTTCTCCTCCAGCCTGTGGAAGAACCTGGTGTTTTCGAGGACAGAGGCATCGCCGCCACCCTGCGGAACCAGCTGTGCCTCTTGTCCCAGGCTGGGTCTGGCTCAGGGATAAGCCTGGGACGGGCGTTGAGAGAGCTGGCAGCAGAGTCATGCTCACTTGAGCTCAAGCATCAGGATTCCATGTTCGACAGGCGGCGAGAAGAGGGGGAATGACGTCGGGATTTGCTGGAGGCGCCGGGCCGCAGCTGCGCTCTCGCCGTGTCCCTTCCGGCTGTTCGGGGAGTTGAGTTAATGAGCCCCAGCAGGGGCTCCGCTCCACGTCGAGAGCAAAGCAAATCAGGCCACAGGTAAAAAAAAAAGCAACACGGTCCTACAAACCCAGCCCAAGTCGCCCACCTGCCATTATTCATTCCTGAGTGACCTGCCGCAGTCCTCTGCCTGAGGATGCCAGGTGGATCAGGACAAAAGCTCAGCTCATGGGGCTGCAGAAAGAGGTCTTCGAGGTCATCCAGCCCAACCCCGTTGTCAGTGGGCCAGAGCTCAGTGGCAGAGCAGCTAATTGGCATGCAGAAGGTCCTGGGTTCGATACCTGTTGAAATCTCCAGGCAGGGTGGAAAAGACCCCCATCTGAGACCCTGGAGAGCCACTGCTGCCAGTCAAGTGTGGACAGTGCTGAGATAGATGGATGAATGATCCGGTCAAGTCAACTTTCCCTGTTCGTTTGCAGAGTCAAAGGACAGCTGCCACCTTAACCCTTTGTGAAGCCAAGGAGGAGGATCGGAAGACTTCTCTCTCTCTTTTTTTTTTTTAAAAAAAAGATTTTTATTAAAGTTTCAAAAATTATATAAAAACAAAACAAACAATAATACTAACAGACAAAAAAAATAAGAACAAGTATAATTTCAATCCCTTGTTTTCTTATAACTTACTTCCCCGACTTCCTCATACCTCCCCTTTCTGTATTCCAATTTCTAATTTATTAATTCAGCAAATCCTTTCCCTGGATCAGAAGACCTTCTCCTGTGCTTGCTCTCTCATACCCTTCAAACGGCCTCAAAGGCCCAGGAGACCTGAAGGAGCGTCTCCTCCCCCATCGTTCTGCCCGGACACTGAGGTCCAGCGCCAAGGGCCTTCTGGCAGTTCCCTCACTGTGAGAAGCCAAGTTACAGGGAACCAGGCAGAGGGCCTTCTCGGTAGTGGCGCCCGCCCTATGGAACGCCCTCCCACCAGATGTCAAGGAAAGAAACAACTATCTGACTTTTAGAAGACATCTGAAGGCAGCCCTGTTTAGGGAAGCTTTTAATGCTTAATAGACTATTGTATTTTAATATTCTGTTGAAAGCCGCCCAGAGTGGCTGGGGAAACCCAGCCAGATGGGCGGGGTATAAATATTATTATTATAGTTATTGTTGTTATTATTATTATTAGTAGTAGTAGTAGTAGTAGTAGTAGTAGTAGTAGCAGTATTAGTGTCCCAATCTTCCAGGGACAGTCCTGGAATTTACAAAGCCATCCCAGCTTGTGATTTGATCCCAGAATGTCCCTATTTCCTCCGCCAGCGCTTGCCCCAAGCAGTAGCAGTGGCAGCAAGGGAGCTCCCTGTTGCCTCTCCATGGCCACTGCTGCCGCCCTCCTGCCTTGGGCAGCTCATAGCAGCTGCTGGGGAGCAGGAGAGGCTGCCATTGCCTGGCTCTGAGGGGCCGGCAGAGGGCAAGACCACCCTGGGCAGGAAGAAAGAGGAAACGGAGCAGAATGCAAAGAGCCTCTCTCTTTTCTTTTAATGCCTTGTGCGTCTGTGCCTAATCACACCCCTTCCTAAAATGTATTTATTGGTTTATGTCTTTCTTTTCGTAAATCTACCTGTGCACTGTGCCCCATTGCTGTCGTGGTGGCGGCACTCGCTCTTCTGATAGGAAATGGTCTGCAGGTGGGGGGACCATAATGGGGAGGGGGGATAAAGGATGGGGATGCAGGTGGCGCTGTGGGTTAAACCACAGAGCCTAAGACTTGCCGATCAGAAGGTCGGCGGTTTGAATCCCTGTGACGGGGTGAGCTCCCGTTGCTCGGTCCCTGCTCCTGCCAACCTAGCAGTTCGAAAGCATATCAAAGTGCAAGTAGATAAATAGGTACCACTCTGGCGGGAAAGTAAACGGCGTTTCCGTGCGCTGCTCTGGTTCAATAAAGCGAGATGAGCGCCGCAACCCCAGAGTCATCCGCGACTGGACCTAATGGTCAGGGGTCCCTTGACCTTTACCTTAAGGGAAAGTGGGGCATTCTGGGATAAAATCAGAAACCGGGGTGGCTTCTGTAAATCTGGGGCTGTCCCTGGGAAATGGGACATTTGGATGGTCTGTCACAGTGCCAAGCCTACGGGACCCCCTCCCCAAAATGCCATGTCCTTTTAGCAACGCCACCAGAATCAACTAGTTCTTGCCTCATTCGAGGCCAGGGAGCCTCCCCAGCCCAAGATGAAAATGTGTGTTGTTGGCCCAGCCTAATGGATGACCACGTCCGCTTGCCCCGGGAGCCTGGAGAAATCTGCCTCCAACATTTGTGCTTGCTGTGTGCTTCTAGCGACGCGCTTTCCTCTAGAAAGAGGTGCACTTGCCAGGCAACAGACCATTGTCCTCCCGAAGTGGCAGCCCCCACTTTTGCTGGATAATGGCCCCCAGGCCTTGGGGCCCTGCTGGCACCGGCAGCTATTTGGCAAAATTGCCGCCTTGCTGTGTCAGGGGCCTTCTAGAGGGGTCTGTTTCTCCCCCTCCGTCTCAGATCGACCTGCGAGGAAAGTAAATCCCCAGTGGAAAGTCTCCTTCCCGTCCTTTGCTCAGGAGGAGAAAGAAATAACAGGCCTGGCAGTGAGGGCGGGGGGGGGGGGGGGAGAGATTTAAAAGGGATGGAGGGAGGGAGAGAGAGTCTGATGCCTGGCAGTTTGGGAATGGGGAAGAATTGCCTCCCTGCCTCCGGCAGAGCACCGAAGCGGCTTTGAGGACCCGTCTGCCTTGCCGGTCCAGCGGCTGATGCAAAAGAGAAAAATAGCCCCACACAAAAGAGGATGGTGGTGTTGTCTCTCGCGGCGATAATAAGCGGCTGCCCAAAAGACTCCCTGACAGGCCTTTTTAGACGCTCGCCCCCCTCCTAGGTAATTATAAGATGGAGTCGCAGACCGTGTACTTTGCAAAAATGCCTCCCCTGCCAACGACGTCGTCATGGCTCATCCCAACAGCTCCTTGCCTCTCCCCCGGCAGCCTGACGCTTTTCTCCTCAGATAAATGAGCCTAGGAAGCCGCCTTATCCCAGCTCAGGTGCTTTGGTCACCCAGCCCAGTATTGGCGACTCTAGTCAGCAGCAGCTCCCCGCAGTCTCCCAGGCAGAGAAAGGTCTTCCTCATCATCTGCTACCAAACCAAAGGAAGATTCTAGTCCTCATGAGACAAAAAAAAGGAGATGTTTGAAATAGGAACATAGGAAGCTGCATTATACAGAACCTGTGTTGTCTACATCCTTCTGAACTTACTGCCATCCCTAGGTCTCCTGTGTGTGCGTGATTTTAATTGGGGGTTCTATCTTGGTGCCTAATTATTGGTGCACACCCCACCCCAGAAAACCCCCACCCCTTTCCCCCTGCTGTCACAACCTGTGTTGGTTCACCCCTTCAATCCTCCTCACCTCCCCCCGTGTGAATTTCCAGCCCCACCAGGGCTAGAGTTCCCGGGGTTCCTGGTGCACCAATGTTACACCTCCCAGCCAGAGGCTTTCGCCCACAGCCAAGACAACCTCCTGGGGAGCTTCCGAGGGGTTAACAGGGGGAGACCGGAGCCCTGCCAGCAAGACTCTTCCCTTCTGATCCGGTGGGCAGGATAATTGAGATCCACGTTAGCCGTACCTGCCAATTTTGGGGCTCTCTCGCTTGCTCTTCGTTGCGCAGCCAGTTCCCAAATACGTCTCTATTCTGGCAACCCGGCCTTGGCCATCTCAGCGCGAGACCTCATGTCATCTCCAATCAACTCTCCCATCCACCAGAAGGATGAACTTCCAAAGAAACTTATTAGACGGAAAAACATCATCAACAACAACAACCAGACCCAGCACCAAAAAAACAAGGCCCTAATTGATTCGTCTGCTACCGCCAGACCTTGAAGGTTTCACCGCTGCTGCTGTAGCGCCTACAACTAAGCAAATTCTTTTTAAGGCTACAGCTTTATTGCGTTCAGACACGCTGCCCGGGGCTGGTTCAGGGCTGTGGGTGGAACTCAGCTTTCAGTTTAACAGCTTAAGATGAGCCTGCAGGATCAGGCCAGTGGCCCATCTTGTCCAGAATCCTGTTCCCACAGTGGCAGGGCATATGCCTATGGGAAACCCGTAAGCAGGATTTGAATGCAAGACTGTTTGTCCCCTTCGGAGACTTCCAGCGACTGGTATTCAGAAGTACTGCCCTCTCCAGCCATGGAGGCAGAGTTATTGTGGATAGGAGCCATCGATAACCCTTCAAGCATTTGTCCAATCCTCTTTTAAGGATGGTAGTCATCGCTGCCTCCTGCAGCAGGGAGTCCCATAGTTTCTTTCTTTTAATTTTTTTTGAATTCATTTTTCTTTTTCATTCATTACATAAATCTCAAATTCTTAACATTTACTGTATTTTTTGCTCTGTAAGACGCACCAGACCACAAGACGCACCTAGTTTTTGGAGGAGGAAACAAGAAAAAAAAATTCTGAATCTCAGAAGCCAGAACAGCAAGAGGGATCGCTGCGCAGTGAAAGCAGCAATCCCTCTTGCTGTTCTGGCTTCTGGGATAGCTGCGCAGCCTGCATTCGCTCCATAAGACGCACACACATTTCCCCTTACTTTTTAGGAGGGAAAAAGTGAGTCTTATAGAGGAAAAAATACAGTACTATATATTCCTCCCTCCCTCCCCTCCAGGGCTTCCCCCAACTTCCGCTTCTGGTTTCTTTCTCTTTTCACCCACTTTGCTATCTCCTAACAGAAAAAGTCATTAATAACATAACATCAAGCCTAAAAACATAAAAAGTAAATACTCCATAATGTTTCACTATCTTCTAAACATTTTCTAATACTAATAATGTGAATGCTTATTTAAATCCTGCCGTTGAGTCTATTGACTTTCTTTGTTTCTGCAAATATAATATAAATGGTTCCCATTCTTTTTCAAAGTCTCTGTTGTCTTTTTCTCTTAATCTATCTGTCATTTTTGCCAGTTCTGCAGAGTTCATTAACTTCTCTTGCCATTGTTCTTTAGCTGGTATTTCTCCAGTCTTCCAATTTTGTGCAATCAACATTCTTGCTGCTGTAGCGGCATCCATAAATAAAGTCCTCATTTCTTTTGGTATGTCTTGGCCTAAAATACCTAGCAAAAAGGCTTCTGGGTTTTTTTTAAACAAAAGTTATTTTCAACATTTTCTTCTATTCATTGTATATCATTTCCCAGTAGGCTTTTACCTTTTTACGGGAGTTCCATAGTTTCACTATGCAGTGTGTAGAGAAGTCTGTTCTTTTATCTATCCTGATACCTCCAATATTCAGCTTCATTGAATGTCCGTGAGTTCCAGTTTTAGGAGAGAGGAAGGAAACCTTTCCTCAAGCCATTTTCTCTAAGCCAGGCACGATTTTATAAATATCTATCATGTTGCCTCTTAACTCACATTTTCTCTAAATTAAAAAGTCCCAAATGCTGCATGGGGGGAGCTGCTCCACACCCTGCCCTCTTTTAAAAGAGCAGTGCAGCATGCAGAAATTCACCATTGAAATGCGGAAGGTAGCACCTGTTGGATGTCTGCCTGCTCAGTGGCAAAGGATCTGCTCTCCTTGCAGAAATTCCCAGTTGAAATCCCTGGCCTCTCCAGACACAGCTGGGGAAAGATCCCTTGTTGGAAACAACAGAGTAGCTGCCAGCCTGTGCAGACAATACCAAGCCCAGAGATCCAACTTGGTGTAAAGCATGATTCCCCAGTTCACAATATGTGTGAGAAGCATCAAAACATGGTGGCTGAGTTTCAGTCTGGAAAAGAAATTCTACTCAGTTCGCATTGAAAGGCGAACTGTACAAGTTCAGTTTCTTAAAAAAATACATGATCTCAAACACAGTCATCCTTCATTGCAGGGGGATGAAATAGTTGACCCCTGGGCCCCTTCGAATTCCACAATTCTGTGAATCTATGATTCAAAATTTGCATGACTCTGAATTTTGCAGTGCTCAATTCATATGTACAAAAATGCATGTACTGGGGGGCAAACTATGTGTGGGAATGCCTGTATTTGAGAAAATAACATGCAAGGATGCATTCTATTGGGTAAAACTGCTTTGCAAAAATATGTGAATAATCAGGAGAAATTTGTACTAAAAGGAGGATGAATTTTCATGAGAATTGCGGTGGAAAAGTGGCAAGAACTGAAGACTGGGAAAAAGAAGAAACAGACCGTCAACCCTGCATTGAAACTTAACGGCAGAGAAACTGCTGACTTCAGCTACCCCAGTGGTGGCTGGGAGCCACTGGGCCTGATGGGACAGAAGGAACAACCCTGCGAGGTAGGTAAGGCAGAAAGAGGCACAAGACCACCCAGTGAGCTTCATGGCCGGGTGAAGATTTGAACCCTGGTCTCTCCCAAATTCTAATCTGACACTCTAACCTCCACACCACACTGGCTTTTTGCAATGTAAGCAACAAAGCTCATGTCACTTGCAAGGCGGGTGAACCTGGTATTGGGACAGATCCAGTGGTGACAGGAGCCCATTGGAACTGATGGGGCAGGAGGCAGGGAGCTCAGCACTAGATGGTGCCAGAGGCAATGAGAGGTGGAGCCAGCTCATTCCTCTTTAGTCCCCATTCTCCTCTTCTCTGCTGAGATCTATAAGGGTTTATAGGATGCTGACAGCCGCACAGACTGGCAGGCAGCAAGAAGGCTGTTAGGTGGGAGCCAGCTAAGGGTGGACTGCGGTTGGTGGAACAGTGCTTCCATTCATGCTTCCCTTCCATCACAGATGCAGCCATCTCCATTCTTGAAGCAGCACACCGGCGCAGGAGCCAAGCTCCTTTGTTTACCCCGGTTCATTATTAGAATTAATATTGAGCCTGATGACCTGAGAAAGTCAATGGGCCTTTGGTGAATTAAAGGTCTCATGCAGGGATCAATAAGCAGAGACAGAGAGAGATCAACTTGGACCCCAGACAGACAGGCCCTACCCCGCTGCCGGCAATCCAGACCAATCCGTTTAAATCTACTGACGGCAGAGTGAAATCAATCTTGTTTAGAGTGACACCCCAGCACAGAGGGCAACAATCTGCTTTTAATTTCGGAAATGAGCAGACGAGTTTGCTTTGATTGCGAGGGGAAGGGGGGGTGGAGAGGAGAAGAGAAAGGTGGAGGAAGGAGCGTGATTAACCTGGGCTTAACGTATGCCACATTGGTAAACAGCTCAGGGAAAAACAAGAGCTAAAATTGCCCAGGCTGGCATAAACAAACACTGAGCCGTTTGGAAATTAACGGGGCCAGATCCCCAGTGAGTGGCAGGAGGAGGGAGCAAGAAATCAGCAACAGCAACAGCAGCTGAAGTAACTCCAAGACCAAGTGCTGAGTGCTGCAGAAGTCCCAACAACAGGACAGGTGATGGGGTAACCAAGAGGCCACCAGGGCAAGGATGCCAACCATCCAGATCTACCTGCACTTGTGGGGCAGGTGCCAGGAGCAGCTTAGCAATAACTCACAAGGTGTCGGTGAAATTAGCTCTTTAGTCAAAGAAAGAAAACAGCGCAGGTCGAGTGAGCACTGCTCCCAGCAGATCTTGCCCCAAAGAGGCAGTTGAGAGGACTTGCTTCCCTCTCCAAGTCTCCCCCAGTTCCTTCCCAAGCAATTTGAGGCTCCTTCGCCTTGCCTGTCTCTGCTCTGCCCTCTTCACTGGGATACCAGTGAAGAGGGGAGCTTGTCACAGCAGGAGGGGGATGTGGGAAAGTTCAGGGAGGCAGGAGAGGATATATTGCTTAATTACAGTCATACCTCGGGTTAAAGTAGCTTCAGGTTGAGCTTCAGGTTGAGCGTTTTCAGGTCGCGTTCCGCGGCAACCCGGAAGTAATGGAATGGGTTACTTCCAGGTTTTGCTGCTCGTACATGTGCAGACGCTCAAAATGACTCCACGTGCATGCACAGAAGAGGCAAATCGCGACCTGCGCACGCGCAGACACGGGTTGCGTTGTGCTCAGGATGCGAATGGGGCTCCGGAATGGATCCTGTTCAGAGGTACCATGGTATATCCTTCCCAACTTAACAAGTTCTACAATTTAGCAGAGCAACATTCCCCTTTTGAACTTACACAGTGGATAATGTTTTGCCAGGCTTGCTTAAGCCTCTAAAATAAGTTTCCTGGTAAATCCCCTTTGTTCCCTCTTAAAAAGAATAGACACGACATATTCTAGTATAAAAAGTATAAAATAGTTTACTCACAGGTCCATTCAGTTCACAAAAGGATCCCTGAAGGCAGACTTAAGTTACAAAATATATGCACCTGGAATCTATCCCATAAGGAGATAAAACAAAAAAAAATCCTTCCAGTAGCACCTTAAAGACCAACTAAGTTAGTTCTTGGTATGAGCTTTCGTGTGCATGCACACTTCTTCAGATACACAGTGTGCATGCACACGAAAGCTCATACCAAGAACTAACTTAGTTGGTCTTTAAGGTGCTACTGGAAGGAATTTTTTTTGTTTTGACTATGGCAGACCAACACGGCTACCTATCTGCATAAGGAGATAGTTCCTTTGTCTTCTCTTGGCTGGAAGTCAAGAGAGCATCTCAGGCTGATGCTTCTTCGACGAAAGCAAAATGGAGAAGAGAGAGATGTGGTGGCCAGTCCTGTGCTTTTGTTACCTGCACAGGTAAAGTCATGCCCACCTCTGGTCACATGTAGAGGAAGTTTGTCCCAGCACAGGAGGAAACAGGAAGTTTATCTACTGGCTGGACAAACATCCCTTTTCATGTCTAAACATGTCCACTCTAGGAATATTGTATTTGACTGCTCTGTGTTTCACACCCCACAGGGGAGACCCCCTAGTTTCCTCAGCAACCAGCCTCCACTTCTGCCTCTGATTCTGGACTGCTCTCTGCCCCAGCCTCTTCCTGCTCACCAAACCCTGTTGCCTCTTCAGCTTCCGACACCTCCTCTTCCCAGTCCACTCCCTCTTCTCCCTCTGACCCCTCATCCTTGTCCCACCACCACTCCCCTGGCCCTGAGCCTTCTCCCTTTGGGGGGTTCCCCAGCTGATACTTCCCACCATTCCTCTGCTTCCAGCCAGGCCTTGACAATTGCTGGTCTCCAAAACTGAGTGTGCTGGATTAGGCCAATGGCACATTTAGTGCAGCATCCTGTCCTCACAGTGGCTGACCGGATGCCTCCAATAGGAATCCTGCAGGCAGGATCCAAGCACAAGAGCACCTCTCCCCTTGCTGGGGTTTTCAGCAGCATTGCTGCCTTCTCCCCCTTGAATTTGTCTAACCTTTAAAAGGCATCCAAGTTGACGGCCATCAATTCTTCCGGTGGAAATCAGTTCCATGGTTTACCTACGTGTTGTTTGATCTGTGCCGAAACAGGATTTGCAAAGTATAAAAAAACCAGGGGCACAAACATTAAGCTGTAAACAACCGTAATTAAAAACCCCAAGAATTAAAACAATCCCATCCAAACATAAACACCCTTAATTAAAACGTGCAATTAAAACAATCTCATTAAGAACAACCCAGCAATTAAAACGCGTGACCTACTTACATGTCAGCAAAGTCTTCCTCCCGTTCGCCTCTCGGTTCCTTAAGCTGCCATTGAACTAGATTTGCATTTTCCTAAGGAAGGCAAAATAACTTTTGGGTTATATGGGCCTTGAAGAATACATAAGCTATAGCCATAGGAAGGGCTGTAGCTCAGCTCAGCTCAGCTCTCCATGCAGAAAGTCCCAGTTTCAATTTCTGGCCTCTCCAGGGCTGAGAGAGATCCCTGCTTGAAACCCTGGAGAGCTGCTGCCAGTCAGTGTAGGCAATAGTGAGCTAGATGGAGCAAGGGTCTGGCTCAGCCTAAGGTAGCTTCCTAGCTGGCATGGGCAGAGTTCACACCCAGAATATTATTATTTTCCACCACCTGAAGATGGACTTTGCTTTCCAAGGGACACATCCCCCTCCAACCACTAGGCAATACTATACAACCTCGCTTCAATTGACTTCTTTTTTTTTAAAGCACTTGGTACACACCATCCCAAATCAATCCGCTGCTTTGCAAAATTAAAGACTTCCCTGTTGCTCTTTACTTCTGCTCTCTGGCTCCCTGGGGCAGCTGTGCATTTAGTTTGAGATGTGAGACAGACTTGGGTCATAAAGCAGGTTTTAATTCCTCTGAAATTAGGGAAAGGGCAGGAAACAAAATAACTCACAGGGAAGGGTCATATCTTAGTTGCAGAGTGTCTGCTTTGCATGCAGAAGGTCTCGGGTTCAAATTCCAGGTAAGGTTGAGAGAGGCTTCCTGCCTGAAACCCTGGAGAACCATTGCTGCCAGTCAGTGCAGACAATACTGGTCTAGGTGGGCCAATGGGCCGACACAGCATAAGCTGTCTATGTTCCATGAGGGCTAGAATCTTTCTTCTTCTTTTTAAGGAGTTCAGCAGCACAGGGCATCCTGTGTTGAAGGGGGGGGGCAGCCATTGCTTCTTCCTCCCAGAATCCTTGGCATTCAACCTGATAACTTGCAACAAAATCTACAGGCTGACCTCTCTGCTGCAGCAGACAGACTTATTTCCCTCTCACACACACCCTGCTTTGTGTAACATTTCACCTGACAAAGAACTCCTCCAGACAGCCTATTTACAAATAAAATTGTTTATAGCTGTTTTTATGTGTTCTGGAGGTTATTTGGCTGTTTCTGCTTATTTCGATTATGTATTTTGTGTTTTTAATATTGCAGTTTTATCTTGTGGACCGCCCTGAGACCTGCAGGTATAGGCTGGTATATAAATTTAATAAATAATAATAACTATTTATTAAGCATTCATCCTGATCTTGCTTGCAGAAAGCTTGCATGGAGGGCAGATTATAGCCAGCCTTTATTGATCATTTTTTTCCTGATAAGAACATTAGAATCTAAGAAGGGGCAGCTGGATTTGGCCAAAGAAGGCCCCTCTATTCCAGCACCCGGTGCTCTCAGTGGCTGACCAGGTGCCCATTGTGGGAAATCCACAAGCAAGATTTGAGCCCAAGAGCAACTCTCCCCTCCGGTGGTTTCCAGTAACTGGAATTTAGGTGTCCTTGAGCTGTGATAATTCTGCTTCCTTGTCTGGATGTACAGGGATGTGTGCATGTGTGTTGAGAAAGAGAAAACATGACTGCAGGCTTACAAACTCAAAGGCGAAATCAATCAAATAGCATCAAAGGGAAAGAGGAGGAGGAGGGAGGAGGAAAACAACAACCAGCTTTGGGTACCAGTTCTTAAAGTTACGTGGCTGTTCTTATAGCGACCAGTTGGAATGGAAGCCGTCCTGGGAGATGAGGAGCCGAATGGACCCTCTCTCTCAACTTTATTGAAGTCTCTTGGAACAGTATCTAAAAGATTATTGTTGTGGGACCCCCCGGGCGGAGCTGGTCTTCCAGCAGAGCTGAGTGGAGCAGCCCTGCTTTCCGCCTCTCCCTCTGCTGCAGCCTGATGCAACAATACAGAGCACCTGAGCATGTGCAGAGTATTTCTCCATTGCAGCCTTTCCACCACACTCTTAGAGTCAAAATACAAGCTGTGCCAGCCATGAGTTTGTGCCCCCAAGTGCAATGTCATCTCTCCCCCCCCCCCAAGTCACCATCAAATGGGCCCCAATCTCTTCCTGAAACCAGCGCTTATTTGCACAGGGACTGGGAGAGAGTCTGACCCATTTAAACCTTTGCTCACCTGCCATCCAGGGAGCAAACCCTGCATATTTTTTGCAGAGAGTGTCTATCAGCAAACTAACGCTTTTCTCCACTCTAGAAGAATTTTAAAGCAGAAAGAAAGAATGCTGATCTTTGACAGTGAGTATAATTGCCCACCGGCCTGGGCCCCCCAGGGAGGGATTCTCTCCATCACTCGAAATCAAGACCGCCTGTCTAGGGGCAAATATCTTCCTGCCTCAATTTACTGAGAATCTGTGCTGTGCCTCCGTCTGCCTGCCTGCGTGTTCTCTAGTCTGTGTTGTACACAGTTTCATCTCTCAAACGTTCTTTCCGGCTTCTTTAAATCCTTGGCAGGAGGAGAGAAGAAGAAAGACCCATCTCCCTCTGTTTGCATTACAAGACTTCATCTCAGATGTGCGTGAATACATGTGTGTTTTATCATTTGCAAAGATTCCTAAGCTGCCCACATTAAGGAAAAAAGATAACGACTCGGAAGAGAAGAAGAGGAGGAGGAGTTTGGATTTGATATCCCGCCTTTCACTCCCTTTAAGGAGTCTCAAAGCGGCTAACAGTCTCCTTTCCCTTCCTCCCCCACAACAAACACTGTGAGGTGAGTGGGGCTGAGAGACTTCAGAGAAGTGTGACTGGCTCAAGGTCACCCAGCAGCTGCATGTGGAGGAGCGGAGACGCGAACCCGGTTCCCCAGATTACAAATCTACTGCTTTTAACCACTATACTAGAGCGTTGTGCAGCTGGAAAAGGGGGTTCCACAAATTGGTGGTGGGTTATCAATGGGTCTCCATCATGAGGGCGATTCGTCGTCATCATCGCTCCCTTCATCCAAAGGTCCCCAGTAATAATAAAAAAAATTATTATTTATACCCCACCCATCTGGCTGGGTTTCCTCAGCCACTCTGGGCAGCTCCCAATAGTATATTAAAAACACAATAAAACATCAAACATTAAAAACTTCCCTAAAAAGGGCTGACATCAGATGTCTTCTAAAAGTCAGATAATTGTTTATTGCATTGACATCTGCTGGGAGGGCAGGCGCCACCACCGAGAAGGCCCTCTGCCTGGTTCCCTGTAACCTCGCTTCTCGCAGGGAGGGAAGCCTCAGTGTCCGGGCTGAATGATGGGGGTGGAGATGCTCCTTCAGGTATACTGGGCCAGGGCCATTTTAGAGTTTGAAAGGTCAGCACCAACGCTTTGAATTGTGCTTGGAAACATTGTTGTTTGTTGTTAAGCCATTTAGTCATGTCCGACTCTTCGTGACCCCCTGGACCAGAGCACACCAGGCACTCCTGTCTTCCACTGCCTCCCGCAGTTTGGTCAAACTCATGCTGGTAGCTTCGAGAACACTGTCCAACCATCTCATCCTCTGTCATCCCCTTCTCCTTGTGCCCTCCATCTTTCCCAACATCAGGGTCTTTTCCAGGGAGTCTTCTCATCTCATGAAGTGGCCAAACTATTGGAGACTCAGCTTCACAATCTGTCCTTCTGGTGAGCACTCAGGGCTCGGAAACATACTGGGAGCCAATGTTGGTCTTTCAGATCCGGTGTTATATGGTCTCTTCTTAGTATTTGCACCTCTTGATCAGCTGGCTGAAGCCTTAGCAGATGAACCTCACCCACCACCCTTGCAAAAAACACCCCCCCCCCGCTCTGCACCGTCCCTCTCGCAGAACCCGCCACGGACTCCTAAGCTTAGCACACATACCTCCGCCTTGCTCAGCCAGCTGCAGCCTCATCAATCTTGCCGACACCGAGTGTGGCTGTATTTCATTTTTACCGGGGCACCGTGGCAGGACTTCTGACCCTCGCAGGCTTCCTTAGGAAACTGATTTCTCACTGCCACGGAGCCGCCGGGCGTTAATTTAAACCTGGGTCGGTGGTAACATGGCAGGGGTGAGGCAGGCCAGGAAATTTGTCTGCCATCTCCCGAGTCTGGATCTCGCTCGCTCGGGATTTATGGGCGGCTGGTTAGAAGCAGAAGAGGAGGAGAGCGGCGAGGAGGCTTTGGGAAAAAGCACCCATTTCCACTAGTTCAGGAAAGGCTTTGCACCAGAGCTACAGGGATGCTGTTGCTTCATCACTGGAGCAGCCCAAAAGCTTACGCAGGAACCAGAGACTCCACACTCCTTCCTGGATCTCCACCAGGTCCTGTTCTGGGTTTATATCAGTGCCAGATTTACGTATAAGTTAAATAAGCTATAGCTTAGTGCCCCACTCTCTTTGGGCCCCGCCAAAAAATTAAAGGAAAAAAACCCTGGATGTACATTTCCAAAATATAAGTTCAACAATTACTTTGATAAAATACCGTATTTTTCGCTCTATAAGATGCACCAGACCATAAGACGCACCTGGTTTTTGGAGGAGGAAAACAAGAAAAAAAAATTTTTGAATCCCAGAAGCCGAACAGCAAGAGGGATCACTGTGCAGTGAAAGCAGCAATCCCTCTTGCTGTTCTGGCTTCTGTGATAGCTGTGCAGCCTGCATTCTCTCCATAAGACGCACACACATTTCCCCTTATTTTTTAGGAGGGAAAAAGTGCATCTTATAGAGCAAAAAATACAGTACATATTTTGTTATGTACAAATGGCTTTAGATACCTATTAGGTCCATAAATGTAATGGTTCTAGGGGTTGCTCATGCGTAAGCCGGTGCAAACACCTGGCTGGATGGCCTGAGTGAACCTTCTCTGTCCGGACAGCCACTCACCCGTGGCTGCCTCAATCGCTGGCAGAATCCGTCAGTGGGCGTTTCTTAAACTTCTTCCAGCAAAGAAGCTCTTTGACGCCTAGTCTCCTCCTACTCTCTCTGCGCGAAAGCCTTCTGCGCAAGGAGGGCGTAGGCAGTGGAGGACCCCTACTCTCCCCGCTGGTCCCTGGCAAGGAGTCATGGGACCGCCTCGCTGCTTTCCCCATCTGCCCCCCTTCTCCACTGGTGCTACGCTGATTCTCTTCCCCAGAAGATGGGCTGCCTCTCCCAATCCCGGGACGCTCTCTGGAATCTCTCTGGCTTTTGCTCTCTCCCTCTGGTACTGATGGCAGTTCCCTGACAATAAATTACCATATAGCATCTTTTCAACACAAAAAACAGTGACTGTTGTTGAAAAAGGACAGCTGGGCATATAAAGGGCCCTATTACCTTCAGTAGCTTAGGGCCTCATCAAACCTAAATCCGGCCCTGGTTTATACATAATTTCCCCTCCTCTTGAGTAGGGATGTAAGAAGGCATCATTTTCCTTTCCACCCAGGATTTGATGGCTGCAGCTCACCTTCTGCCAGAAACATTTTTTAGTTGGTTGGTTGTTGGTTGGTTGGTTGGTAGTACATCGCTTTGGGTTGCCTTGGGTAAGATAAGACATTAACAAATTTATTAAATCATAATAATAAGGCCATCCCAGTGTTCATTTATATTTATTTATTTCAAAGGAACATAGAATTTTAGAGTTGGAAAGGATCCAAACGGTCATCTAGTCCAGGCATGTCCAAAGTCCGTTTTGGGGGCCTAATCCGGCCTGCCGGTTGGTTTAATCCGGCTCCTGTGGCAGTTTATTTCCTGGAGTAAAGAAAAAAAGCTCAATAACTCCAACCCTAAAAAAAGCTCAAAAACTTCAATCCTAAAAAAAGCCACCAACTTTGGTTGGCCCTTTGGACAGCCCCCATAACCCTTCACTTCGTCAAATCTGGCCCTCTTTGAAAAAAGTTTGGACACCACTGAATTCTAGTCCAACCCCCTACAAGGCAAGAATCACAGCTATTTATTTCCTTATTGCTTTTATATCCCACCTTTTCCTCCAAGGAGCGCAAGGCGGTGTGTACGTGGCTCTCTCCTCCTCATCTAATCCTCACAACAACCCTGTGAGGTAGGCTCAAGGTCACCCAAGGTCACCCAGTGAGTTTCATGGCCAAGTGGGGATTCGAACCCTGGTCTCCCAGGTCCTAGTCTGACACTCTAACCACTACACCATGCCGACTCTCCATGTTGTCAGATTCCAGCTCTCATTATACCCGAGGATTGGGCTAGGCTGGGGGCTGGGAGCCAGAGCTGAACAGCTTCACCTGGTATCTAAAGGACAGGGGTCCCAATCCCAGGAGGCGCGAGCCTCTTCCCAAAATACTCACCAGCAAGGTTGGGGTTGCAGGTTCAAACACAGTCAAAATGAAACCGAGGTCAAGCATGGTGAATCAGTTTGGGCCCAAAATGTGATCCAGCAGCTAGGTCAGGCCCTCTGATCAGCAGGTCGATCTATGGCTACTACCTAAATGGAACCTCCCTGGGCAGAGGCAGTCTACCTTGGAATATCAGAAGCGGGGGAGATGGAACCATTGTTTTTTTGCTTGTCTGCTTGGGCACTGATAAAGGCTGGTGATGGTGCGACATATAAACTCAAAGACGTCTTTGAAAAAAAATGGAAAAGCGAGCAAGGCGTCTCGCCTCCTCTAAAACCAACAAACGGCTTGTGGGTTTCTTGACTTGCCTTCTTTCCTTCTCTCTGAACAGGGACTCAGACAGCCCCAGAGTTTGTTTATTTTCCCCAGTTCCTTCTTCAAGGGATGACTGCTTTGCAGGCGCCCTTGATCTTCAAGCGGCAGGCGAGTCGGGCACTGGGGGTGGGGGCTCTTTTTCTGTCTGGGAGAAAAGAGGGAGATGGCGATGAAAGCGGCTGCCGCAGTCGGATGTCTCGGCTGCAGCGGGGCTGTCGAATATAGATGGCTTCTAACCTCAGCACAAGAGTGTCAGTGGAGACAGCGTTGGGAATCTGCCCAGGGCCCAGGATATTTGCCTGAGTCCCTGCAATCACACCCCCTCTAAGAAAGCGGCAACAAAGGCGGCAACGTCCATGACAGCCACCAGCTCTCCAGGACAATAGATGCTTCTTTGCAGCAAACCTTCTCTGTGAATTTGTGGCTCTCAATGCACCATCTTTTAAAATCATGTTACCCCACACATGAGGGACGTGAGTGGCGCTGTGGGTTAAACCACAGAGCCTAGTGCTTGCTGATCAGAAGGTCGGTGGTTCGAATCCCTACGCCGGGGTAAGCTCCCGTTGCTCGGTCCCTGTTCCTGCCCATCTAGCAGTTCGAAAGTGCATCAAAGTGCAAGTAGATAAATAGGTACCACTCCAGCAGGAAGGTAAACGGCGTTTCCGTGCGCTGCTCTGGTTCGCCAGAAGCGACTTAGTCATGCTGGCCACATGACCCGGAAGCTGTCTGCGGACAAACGCTGGCTCCCTCGGCCTATAGAGCCAAATGAGCACCGCAAGCCCAGAGTCGTCCGCGACTGGACCTAACGGTCAGGGGTACCTTTACCTTTACCCCACACATACCTGCTCAACTGCTCCAATCTCCAGAACTGACCCTGTCCTGGATGTAATATGATCCCTGTAAGAAATCTTTAGTAAGAAATCTTTGGAACTCCCTGCCTATTGACAGCATGTTCTGATGATCCTAAAGCATGAGTAGGCTGCATTGAAGGAGTCCAACATCAGGCAATGGTTTTCACAGAATTTTCCCAATAAGTGGGCACACCCACCCACCAAGCTTTCAAGGGCTGGTCTAGTCACACTTACTTGTGAGACCCTAGTGCCTTGCAAGATAGCTGAGCGAGCAGAGCCCCGTTATTACACACTGGTGTAATATTAGTATTCAACTAAGTATTAGTGTAATATTAAAGGTAAAGGGATCCCTGACCATTAGGTCCAGTCGTGGCCGACTCCGGGGTTGCGGCACTCATCTCGCTTTACTGGCTGAGGGAACCGGCGTACAGCTTCCGGGTCATGTGGCCAGCATGACTAAGCCACTTCTGGTAAACCAGAGCAGCGCACGGAAACGCCGTTTACCTTCCCACCAAAGCGGTACCTATTTATCTACTTGCACTTTGAGGTGCTTTCGAACTGCTAGGTTGGCAGGAGCAGGGACCGAGCAACGGGAGCTCACCCCGTTGCGGGGATTCGAACCGCCGACCTTCTGATCGGCAAGCCCTAAGCTCTGTGGTTTACACGTGTCCCAGTGTAAATATTAGTATTCAACTAAATATTGCAGGGGGTTGGACTAGTTGCCCAGTCCAACTCTACAGTTCTAGGATTATATGATTCATTGGAAGTTTTTAAGCGGAGGCTGGATGGCCATCTGTCAGGGATGCTTGAGCCACGATTCCTGCACTGCAGAGGATTGCACTAGATCACAGAATCACAAAGTCGGAAGGGTCCCCAAGGGTCAATTAATTCAACCCCCTGCAATGCAGGAATCGCAACTAAAGCACCCAAAGACAGATGGCCAGCCAACCTCTGCTTAAAAAACTCCAAGGAAAGGTTAGAGTGTCAGACTAGGACCTGGGAGACCAAGGTTCGAACCCCCACTCGGCCATGAAACTCACTGGGTGACCTTGGGTGACCTTGAGCCTACCTCACAGGGTTGTTGTGAGGATTAGATGAGGAGGAGGGAGCCCATTCCACTGTCAAACAGCTCACACTGTCAGAAAACTCTTCCTAATGGTGAATTGGAATCTCCTTTCTTGTAACTTGAAGCCATGGGTTCGAGTCCTCCCCTCCAGAGCAGGAGAAAACAAGCTTGCTCCATCTTTCATGTGACAGCCCTCGAGATATCTGAAGATGGTTCTCCTCTCTCCTCTCAGTCCCCTCTTTTCCAGGTTAAACAGAAGCCTGGCGTCCCTTCCAACCCTCCAGGTCTAATTCTACGAAATAAATGAGCTGGCATAAGGATCACATTACCCCACACCATCCCCAGATCTGCTCCGGAAGGTTGGGGAACCCTCGGAACAGGACCTGCAGGGAAACTGTTCCATTGCACAAGGAGAAATCTTGATGGAACAATTTGCTCAGCTCCACGGTTGAAGGCAGCCCTAGATAACAAATCTCCACTAATTTCTCGGAGAGGCTTTGAGATGGGGCAATTGGGGCCCGTGGAGGGGGAGGCAGGCAGGCAGAGAGACGGAGGCTGTCAGGGGTTGATGGCATCACTCCTGAGTCCTCTGCCCATGTGGGTCGCTGGGTGGGCATCGAACAGGGAGATTAATTGCCCACAGTCTCTCTGCTGGCTCTCCAGCAGCTATCCAATTATGACAGCACACTAGCCTGACATTTTCTCCCTTACTGCAGGGGGACGGATCGATAGGCAGCATGCTGGAACAGGCCTCATCTGTCGGCCACGAATTCCGTCACTTTTGACACCTGAGAGTCCAGCAAATTCCATCACTCTTGACACCCGAGAGTCCATTGTCAAAAAAAAAAAATGTGGCAGGTGGGAGGGGACCAGTCACTGAGCGAGGGGAGAGCGAGGAGGAGGGCAGAAGAACTTCAGAAGGTCTCGGCTTGCAACCCTCAGAGTTAGCAAAACTAACAAAGTGAATTTCTTTGAATTGAGAGCCAGCTCCTTCTGGCGGTTCCCTCCCTGCGAGAAGTGAGGTTACAGGGAACCAGGCAGAGGGCCTTCTCGGTGGTGGCGCCCACCCTGTGGAACGTCCTACCATCAGATCTCAAGGAAATAAAGAACTATCTGACTTTTAGAAGACATCTGAAGGCAGCCCTGTATTGGGAGGTTTTTAATGTTTGATGTTTTATCGTGTTTTTAATATTCTGTTGGGAGCCGCCCAGAGTGGCTGGGGAGGCCCAGCCAGATGGGTGGGGTATAGATAATAAATTTATTATTATTATTATTATTATTATTATTATTATTATTATTATTATTATTTTATTTGCCTGAAAAGAGGAGACAGAGGTGGCATGATAGCCATCTTCAAATATCTGAAGGGCTGTTGTGTGGGTGATGTACGCAGCTTGTTTCAGTTTGCTCGAGAGGGTAGGACAGGCATGGCCAAACTTGGCCCTCCAGATGTTTTGGGACTACAATTCCCATCATCCCTGACCACTGGTCCTGTTAGCTAGGGAAGATGGGAATTGTAGTCCCAAAACATCTGGATTGGCCATGCCTGGGGCAGGACCAGAACTGATGGATTTAAGGAGATTCCAGGTACTTTCTGCCAATAAGAGCTGTTTGACTATGGAATAGACAACCTTGGAAGGCGGTGGATTCTCCTTCACTGGACGTTTTTGAGGTTGGATGGCCATCAGTCAGATATTCTTTAGTTATGATTCCTGCATTGTCGGGGGTTGGGCTAGATGGCCTTTGGGTCTCCCTTCCCACTCAACAATACTATGATGCTTCACTCCGCAATTAACAGAAGAAAAACATTCCTCAGGATCCCCGTCCATCAGCTCCCAATTCTGTGCGGAGAGCAATTTATCCTCGTTTGCATACATTTGACTTCGTTTGCATAATGCAGCCTCATTGCTCTACCCAGGCTTCTCTGCGGAATTCAGAATGGGTTTGGCAAAGAACAGGTGAAGGCGAGGACCCCGTGGGAGCAGCCCCAACGCAAGATCCCTGGGGCTGGAGATGTAGATCAAGAGGTCTGCATTTGGGACCCACCAAATGGGTCCAGCTCTGATTTTCAGGGGACCCTCAGAATTGAAGGTAGAAGTCAATTCATACTGAGTCAAACCACTGAGTCCACGTTGCTCTGTATCGTCAACACTGACTGGCAGCAATGGCTCCCCAGGGAGTCGGACTGAAGCGTCTCCCAACATTACCTGGAGAAGCCATTAGGGATCAAACCCTCTGCATGCAAGGACCTGGAATTGGCAGAAATGGATAAAGTTTGCTGGCCTTGTTTAATGGAAGAAAAGGCAGATGAAAACGTTATTTGGAGAGAGAGGGGTGCAGTTTTGCTCGTAAATTATGTGGGTGCAAAGCTTGAAACGTGTTTATTCCTGCAAATAACAAAACTTTGGCCGTTTATAAACTTGTTTAAAATGTAAGGATTCTGGTGATATTTTGGCTTTTCGTTCATTTGACTTGTTTGCATCTTATTGTGCTGTTAAGTTGCTTTGAGGAGGGAGGGTGGAAGATGGAGAAAAAGGAGGAAGAGGGAGAAGGAGGAAGAAGAAGATAGAAGGAGGGAAAGAAAGAGGAGGGAGGAAAGGGACCAATTTCAACTCTTTCCACAGCCCTCCCCCCCCCCACCAAATATCTCTATTCCCTTTCCCTTTAGCATTTTCCTGCCTCTAATATCAAATTAAAAGCAATGGGAGTTCGACAAGTATGGAGGACCCTAAGATGGAGAGCCCTTGTCTATCCCCCCCCCCCCAATTCTTTCATCACAAACTGGAACGTGGTGATTGTGAAGGGCAGAGCACAGTGAGTGTGGATCACCCAGCCTCCTGCATCAGCCGGGTCCTGAGGGCACGGTGGGCAGCCAAGGAAGGGGGCCAGGGAGGAGCTGCCAGCGGGCGCCTGAGTCCTCCCGCCCGCCACGCTCCTCCGAAGGAAACTGTGCCTGCAAAGCAGCTCTTCGCTGCCGGAGGCCGACACTAACAAATGAGCTGCGCTCACAGGAGCAGCTGCTTCCCATCTGCTCCTGCTTTAGTTACTCCTGGAGGCTCCAGATGAGGAATAAAGGGGGAGGATGAGGCCTCCGCTCCCGTGCGTGATCCTAAAAAGCGTTGGACTGCAGAGGATTGGTAGGGAACCCAGAAAGCACCATCGACGACGCCAGATCGGGAAGCAGAGGGGAAGGTTGTCCCTGCCCAGTCTCCTGTCTCCAACAGGGGACAGCAGCCCAATAGCTCTAGGATCCCCATGAGAAAGGGACATGAAGCTGGATGTTGGAAGATTCGGGACAGGAAAAAGGAAGGCCTTCTTTGTGCAATGTTGTGCTGGTCCAGGGGGGAGGCTACCGTGGGGTGAGGTCCAGGACCTGAGTTGAGGGTCAGCAGACAGTCCTCCACGGGCGAAGCAGGGTCCACAGCGAGAAGCCGGGCAAGGACAGGAACTCTGGGGGAACAGGACTGGATGCTGGCCAAAATAGCTCATCAACGACGTTGCTCCTGCAACCTGGGACTGGGCTGACTGGCCTTTATCTTCTCTGAGACCAGGGGCGGTCCCGGCCCCCAGGAGACCCGCCTCTCCTGGCCTTAAGGCGAGCACTCTTCCTGGGAGAAACCAGTTCCCTCCGCCTCTCTGCCCTGAGCCTCTGCAGTTCAGGAGAGGCTGAAGGGTTACTGGGCCCAGGGGGAGACTCACCTGTAGGCACTGAGTCCTCAACCACCTCTGGAGCCAGAGTGGACTCACCTGGTGCCTGCTCCTGAGGATCCGGCACAGGTGCAGGCGCTTCAGAATCAAGGCCCTGGCCCAGCTCAGCCGGCCCTGGAGGCGGGGACACCTGTGCAGGCTGGGATTCCTTCAGTTCAGCTTCTGAATCGGATTCCCAGGCCATCACAAATGGATAGTTAAACTCTGGAACTCACAGGAGGCAGTCATGGCCACCAAATCGGATGGCTTGAAAAGAGGATTCAACAAATTAGTGGAGGAAAGCTTTTAATGTTTGATGCATTATGGTATTTTAATATTTTGTTGGAAGCCGCCCAGAGTGGCTGGGGAAGCCCAGCCAGATGGGCGGGAAATAAATAATAAATTATTATTATTATTATGAATGCCAGTTTCTGGAAACCACAGGAGGGGAGAGCCGCTGTTGCACTCAAATCAAAGAATTGTACTCTTGGAAGGGACCCTGAGTATCATTTAGTGAGAACGGAATGCATTTCTATCGCACTTTTTACTTTGAGGAGCTCGAGGTGACATACATGGTTCTTCCCTCTCCTCATTTAATTCCTACAATACCCCAGCGAGGTAAAGTAAAGGTAAAGGTCCAGTCGTGACCAACTCTGGGGTTGTGCGCTCATCTCACTCTATAGGCCGAAGGAGCCGGCATTTGTCCGCAGACAGCTTCCGGGTCATGTGGCCAGCATGACTAAGCCGCTTCTGGCGAACCAGAGCAGCGCACGGAAATGCCGTTTACCTTCCCGCCGGAGCGGTACCTATTTATCTACTTGCACTTTGACGTGCTTTTGAACTGCTAGGTGGGCAGGAGCAGGGACCGAGCAACGGGAGCTCACTCCATTGTGGGGATTCGAACCGCCGACCTTCCGATCAGCAACTCCTAGACTCAGTGGTTTAACCCACAGTGCCACCCACGTCCCATGAACCCCATCGAGGTAGGTTAGGCTGAAAGACAGCCCCCCAAGCTCACCTAACAAACTTCATGGCCAAGGCAGGATTCGAACCCTGATCTCTCCCAGCTCCCAGTCCAGCACTCTAACTGCTATGCCACAGCAGCAAGGGGGCAGCCTGGCTTGACCCAGGAGGCAGAAACGTACCAGGGAAAAGCCCTTTGAGGTGAGCCCTGCGTCGCTTTCCCCCTGAACTCTGAGCATCGCCCCCCCCCCGAACGATTCCCCTCTCTCCGGCCTGAGCTTTTTCCCTGGCCCCATCCATTATGCACGCTGAGTGGCAGCTAAGTTCATTTGGCCATTTAATGTTTCATGGATAATTAATAATTCTCTCCGCAGATCGGAGTTAAAAGCAGAGGCAGGTAGCGGCGCTTCAAAGGCAGCCACGAGCAGCGCGATGAGAAAAACACGGCAGAGGCGGGTGGAATATTCACCAGGCAGAAAGTGGCAGGAAGTTCGCTCCCTGCCTTAATGGAGGCAGCAGGGTATCTCGGGCAACCCAGGAAAGAACACTATCTCTTCCTTTCTGGTGATTATTTTTCTGGCGGGGGCGGGGGGGGGGAGAGAAATGGGGATCAGGGAGAAATTCAGCACGACTAGAGTGTCAGACTAAGATCTGTGAGTTCTGGGTTCTAATCCCCCACTCCCAGGCCGACCTTGGTCACAGTCTCTCAGCCTGACCGACCGCTCACACAGCTGTTGTGAGGTATATATACCCATATTTTTCGCTCTATAAGACGCACCAGACCATAAGACACACCTAGTTTTTGGAAGAGGAAAACAAGAAAAAATATATTCTGAATCTCAGAAGCCAGAACAGCAAGAGGGGTCGCTGCGCAGTGAGAGCAGCAATCCCTCTTGCTGTTCTGGCTTCTAGGATAGCTGCGCAGCCTGCATTCGCTCCATAAGATGCACACACATTTCCCCTTACTTTTTAGGAGGGAAAAAGGGAGTCTTATAGAGCAAAAAATACGGTATGTATATGTGTGTGTGTGTGTGTGTGTGTGTGTGTGTGTGTGTGTGTGTGTATGCCACCTTGAGTTCCTCAAAGGAAAGGTGAAATATAAATTCAATAAATAAATAAATAAAAATTCAGGACAAGACCTGCCAAGAAAAAAAATTATTCATGTATGCAACAACAACGGCCAGAGTCTTGATAGCACAAGGATGGAAGAATGAGGAAATCCCAATGAAAGAACAGCAGCAAGAAAAATTGATGGGCTACGCAGAGTTGGCTAAACTAACATACAAACTGCGGGATAAGGACAACTGTGACTTTAAGGAAGAATGGGCTTTTTTTTTTTACAAATCATCTAAAAGACAACAAAATGAATTGGACTCCTTGGCAGGTTTTGAATAAACGTACACAAATTCGTTGGTTGATTACATGATAGATAAGGCAAGGATATGTATAATTTTATAACATGCAGAGAATAATATGTGCAAAGAAATCAGAGAGAGGAGCTGAGGGAGGTCCCTGGTGGGGGGGGAGAGGGAGGGAGGGAGGGAGGGGGGGCAACGTATGTGATTATATGGTTTGATCATTTGTTATGCTGAAATTGTTTAATAAAAATATCATAAATAAATCTTTAAAAAAATTCAGAGCGATTGCATCATTGGCAAATCAAATCAGAGCCATCCTTTTACAAGCTTCATAGAACTGTGGAATCATAGGTAAAAAAATAGGTATGGATGGTTGAGTTCAGTCAAAGGCGACTATGGGGTCACAGCACTCATCTTGCTTTTCAGGCTGGTGTTTGTCCACAGACAGCTTTCTGAGTCATGTGGTCAGCAGGACTAAACCGATTCTGGTGCAACAGGACACTGTGACAGAAGCGAGAGCGCACGGAAATGCTGTTTACCTTCCCCTCGGAGTGGTACCTATTTATCTACTTGCACTGGTGTGATTTCGAACTGCTAGGTTGGCAGGAGCTGGGACAGAGTAACGGGAGCTCACCCCGTCGTGGGGATTCGAACCGCCTACCTTCTGATCAGCAAGCCCAAGAGGCTCAGTGATTTAGACCACAGCGCCATAGAGTGGGAAGAGTAATCTAGTCCAACCCCTCTGGCAATGCTGGAAACACAGCTAAATAAACCCTGATAGAGGGCCATGCAGTATCTTTTTTGAAAACTTCAAGTGCAACCTTTCGAGACTTTGCTGGACTCCAGCTCCTGAACTGCTGGGTCAGGCCCATGACTAACCTAGTCCAGATTCCTCTTCTCATAATGGCCAGCAAGATGCCTTTTCTGGGGAGTCCACAAGCAGGACGTAAGCCCAAGACCACTCTCCCTTCCTGTGGCTTCTTCTAGCAACTGGGTTTCAGAAGCATTGCAGGGATTGGACTAGGCCCTTGGGTGCTCTTTGAACTCTACTGTCCTGTGATTCTGTGATCTGAAGGGCACCAGGCCCCCTCCGCCTGGGTCGAGAGATGCATGGCTGTTGCAGGCAACAGTCTTGCCTTCAATACCCCTCGAGAAACTGCAGGCCTGGGCCTTGGAGGCTGAACCTCTGGGTCAGGGTGGGAGAGACCCAATTCAGAGCCCCCAACCACTCTCTCTCTCCCTCTCAGAGATCTGTCAGAGCCCAGAGGCCCAGCGGGTGTCCCCCGTCCTCACGCTGCGAGGAAATTAAAAATGAAAGGACCGGGCAGGCGCAACACGCAAAGATACATTACACTAGTTAGATGCTACAAGCAAATTAAAGAGGACTCTAGGGAGGCATTATCCCGCTCTACATAATGGCCAATTGGTGGGAATCAAATAGCGAAATGCAAAGTTAATCTAGTGGAGGTTTACGGCAATCCCTGATCCCCGGGGCAGAGGGCTGTGTGTGAGGGAGGAGGACAAATCCCCTTCCTTGCTGGTGGAGCCACAGACCAATGAGCCGCCCCACCCCGACCTGGCTCTACTAAACGTGACAGAAGTTTACAAAATGATGGAATGGTGTACAGCAGGGACGTCCAACTCCCAATAGACTGTGATTTGTTGTTTAGTCGTGTCCGCCTCTTCGTGACCCTCTGGACCAGAGCACGCCAGGCACTCCTGTCTTCCACTGCCTCCCACAGTTTGGTCAGACTCACACTGGTAGCTTCGAGAACACTGTCCCACCATCTCGTCCTCTGTCGTCCCCTTCTCATTGGGCCCTCCATCTTTCCCAGCATCAGGGTCTTTTCCAGGGAGTCTTCTCTTCTCATGAGGTGGCCAAAGTCTTGGAGCCTCAGCTTCAGGATCTGTCCTTCCAGTGAGCACTCAGGGCTCATTTCCTTCAGAATGGATACGTTTGATCTTCTTGCAGTCCATGGGACTCTCAAGAGTCTCCTCCAGCACCAGAATTCAAAAGCATCAATTCTTCGGCGATCAGCCTTCTTTATGGTCCAGCCCTGAGTGCACACTGGAAAGATGGAGGGCACAAGGAGAAGGGGATGAGAGAGGATGAGATGGTTGGACAGTGTTTTCGAAGCTACCAACATGAGTTTGACTAAACTGCGGGAGGCAGCGGAAGACAGGAGTGCCTGGCGTGCTCTGGTCCACGGGTCATGAAGAGGCAGACACGACTAAATGACTAAACAACAACCTCAGTACTGTCTACACTGACTGGCAGCAACTGTTCTCCAGGGTCTCAGGCAAGGGATGCCCCCAGCCCTCCCAGGAGACTCTGCCGGTGGGGATTGAACCCCACAACCTCCTGCCTGCAAAGCAGATCCTCTTCCACCTCCAAGAGCCCCCTCGGAAGTCGTCCCCCCCCCTCCTGTCCTCTCTCTCTCTCTCAGAAAAGGGAATGAGAAAAGAACTGGCTCAGCCTGGAGGCGAAGGAGCTGCAAATGACATAGTGAGATGGTGCAAAAGGAACTGCAGCCTCTGCTAATTGGAAGCTCTCTCCGCCCCCCGCCCCCCCGAAACACACACACCTCCATGGCTGGCGCCCCCCCAACACCCTGAGTTTATTTCCAGTAGAGATTGCATTCTCAGGAGGCTCCTGGTTTTTTTGCGGGGACAGAGGGTGTTGGCACTTGGATAATTCAAAAGGTTGCAAGAGGTAAGTGCTAATGCCCTACCTTCCAGAGTTTTCTCCATCACCCAAGGGACAGTCCTTGAGATATTTGAAGGTGGCTCTTCTATCTCCTCTCAGTCTCCTCTTTTCCAGGCTCAACATACCCAGCTCCTTCGACCGTTCCTCATAAGGCTTGGTTTCCAGACCCCTGGTCATCCTGGTCGCCCTCCTCTGCCCACCTCCCAGCTTGTCAACATCCTTCTTAAATTGTCACAACCAGAACTGGACACAGCATTCCAGGTGTGGTCTGAGTCTGACCAAGGCAGAATAGAGTGGGATTATAACTTCCCTTGATCTGGACACTAGACTTCTGATGATGCAGCCTAGAATAACATTCTTTTTTATTGTGCTGGGCCAGGGGGTTAAACCGAGCAACAGGGTCCAGGTCCGGTCCCAAACCCAAGGATACCGCGAGGAGTCAGTCCAACAGGGACAAGGCAGGAAACCAGGCTAGGTCAGGCACAGGGTCTCAGGCAGGTAGCAGCAATGTTGCTTCTGCAACCTGGGGCGGGGTCCGACAGCCTTTTATCTTTGTCGGGCTAGGCTGGTCCTGATCCCCCGGTGACTCACCTCCCTTTCTCGCCCAAATTCACGCACTCCTCCTGCGAGTACTCAGGTCTCTCCTTCTCTCAGACCTTAGTCTCTGCAGCTCGGGAGATGTTGGTGGGTTACTAGACCCAGAGGCCGCCTCAGCCTCTCCTGACCCAACCGGTCATGGAGCAGCTGTAAGTGATTGTCCAGCTGAAGGCAACAAGGTAATCCCCGCATCTGGAGCCAGGGCAGGCTCAGGCCCCTGACTCAGCCCAGCTGGTGCTTGCTGCAGGGGAACCTGTGCAGACTGGGGCTCTTCAGAATCAGGCCCCAGACTCGGTTCAGATGCCCCCTGAGGCAGAGGATCTGGTGCGGACTGAGACTCCTCCAGTTCCAAGTCCGAGCCTGAGTCCCAGGCCATCACATTTTTAGAGTTGCATTCCAACCATACACTTCTTTGATTCCAAGTTCCTAGTCCTCATGATTCTGTGGGAACAGGATGCTGGACTATGTGGGCCATGGTCTGATCCAGCAGACTCTTCCTAGGTTGTTATGCACACCCAATGTGAATAATCCATTCCTTTTGCCATAAGGGTTTAAGGTTAAATGTTGCTAGTTTCTCTGCCTCACAAGGGTGGGTATTCCCAGGGCTACGGTGAGGTGCCCTCAAGAATGGTTGCTTCTGCACTGGCACCAAGTGGAGGGCTACAGCCCGGGGGTTAGAACACCTGCTCTGTAAGCAGAAGGTCCCGGGTTCAAATGGCGTCTCAGATAAGGCTAAGGGTGTTTCCCCCCTGAAACCCTGGAGAACCACTGCTGCCAGTCAGTGCAGACAATACTGAGCTAAGTATACTGTTTCTTCTGTGGCCAGCAAGGTCTCTTCAGGAGATCTTAAAAGTCTGGCTTGGTCTCCACCAGGGAAGGCAGTCCGTGCAAGCGGAGCCTCCACACTCAGTGGCAGTCTATTGCTGCGCACTGGGAACAAAGAGAGAAGGGAGGGCCGCTGTGTCCGAAGTTTGCAAGGCTCTTCAGACTAGCTGCTTGCCGAAAGAAGAGTCTGTTTTAAACCATAACAACCCTCAAGCCTGAGTCACCAAGGCAGTTCTTATGACACTCTCTCCACCACCGCCTCCCAGGGCACAAATACTCCAGCATATACCGGCAGCAAAGGAAGAAAGAATCCATTGTCTCCTTAAGTGGCAACTTAATTAAAACTGCTGGAGGCGGCCATCAGCCCAGGGGGCTCGTTGTCACAGAGGAAATTGAATCACTTCTCAGTCCCGCAAGAAGAATTAACGCCTTCGGTTCCTGCTCAGATGGATATCGAGAGAGATGAGGACCCTTCCCAGGTACAGCTTCCATAACGGAGGACACAAGAGAGCACCTGATGGATCAGGGCAAAGGTCTGCCGACTTCCCGGTGGCTCATCTGGTTGGACAATGTGAGAAGAGGATGCTGGACAAGATCGGCCTGATCCAGCAGGCTCTTCTTATGCCCTTATGGAACCTCCAGCTCCAAAGGCAGTCTATCTTGATTCCTAGAGGAATTTGGCCACCATGGAAAGAAGAGGCCAGCCTAGATGGGCCCCCTTTGGCCTGATCCAGTGTGCTCTTCTTAGGTTCTCATGGAGCCTCCGGGTCCAGATCCAGCACCCGTGGCATCCTCACCTTCACGAGTTTACAATTTGCACATGCGCATCCAATTTGACAGAAAACTTCTGCCTATGCGCCTATCTGTGCTCATTTTCTCCCCTTGATGCTTGACAGCTAATTAGGAGAATTAATTTACTTTTGCCTTTTCCTTTACAAAAAAAAAGGGAAGAAGACGGCATTATTTAGCAACTAATTGTTGTTATTACAAAATGTTAAATATCATAATTTATTTCCCTTCCCCTGAACGGCGAATCTCCCAGTAATTTATTAAATAGTGAGCAGCACCTTAATCACATCTTTCTTCCCCACCCCCACCCCTTTAAAAAAAAAAATATGGAAAAGCCAAGCAGCATGAAGGGGAAATTGGCAGCGATTTAATTTTTAAAGGCTGCTTGGTAGAGCGGAATGGCACAAAAGGGGTGGTGAATGACGGAAGGGAGCTTGCGGAGGGAGGGCGCAATATAGTCATTTGTGGCAATGCTTCAGGAGGTGAACATGAGATGGAAGATTGGATAAAATTTAAAAAGGAAGCATGATCAGGAAATGTGGCAGTAATATTTTTTCCATTCTCAACTCATTATTGTTATTAAAATACAAAATTATTCATCATTTCACAACCAGAACAACAGCCCAAATTTTCACAACCATCAGCTTTGCGTTCCGTCTCCAATTTTGCACTCTTAACAGCCGCCCTCAGATCTGAGCTGCCTTCTCTGCTCCTTTCCTGTAGGACTCCTGAGTAATTATTTCAAAGGCCCGATGCCAACCGGATGCAAGAGGGAGACAAGTTTCCTCTGCGGGGTTTCTTCGTTGCAGATGACTGTGCCAGGCCTCCTCAAGATGGGAGACGATACTTGGGTTAACTTGGGCACAGGTGGCGCTGTGGTCTAAACAACTGAGTCTCTTGGGTTTGCTGATCAGAAGGTCGGCGGTTCGAATCCCCGTGACGGGGTGAGCTCCCGTTGCTCAGAAGGCAGGGGATTTCCCTCTCATTCCTACCAGAGATCTTACGAGGTCTGCCTTTGGCTCAAACTAACATCTACAGTGCTCAGCATGTCTGCCCCATTAGCTAGAATCTGGCTAGTTGCAAAATCGGTGCTGATGTTCAAAGTAAAACAGACAACTGCTCACTGTCAAGGGCCTTCCTCCTTTCTCCCTCACCAGACTTTGTTGAATTTTGCAAAGCAGCCCAGTTCGCCTGCCCATTCTGAGACATTTCTTTGCAGCATGGGAGTTGAGCTAATCTAGAATGTGGACCCCGCTGCTCCTGATTCTACACCTGCAATTAAAATAAATTAATCTCCCGAGACCCTCCCCTGTTGCTCCAGGCTCCAGGCATTATTATTGTTAAAGCTGTGGGAATGTTCAGGGTGGCAGGAGAGGCTATATTGTTTGTTAATATCCTTCCAAACTTGCACTAACAAGTTTCTTTACTTAGCAGAGTTTGCATTCCCCTTTATTACATGCACAGCAGATAGCTGCTTGCAAGCTCGTGTGAGCCTCTCACTATTATACAATTCAGTCTGTTTCAGACTGAATTGTACGTTCCTGGTAAATTCCCTTGAATCCCTCTTAAAAGAATAAATACGCCACAATCTTATTCAGAGTCAATAAAAGAAAGTTTACTCACATCAGTTCACAGCTGGATTCCTGAAGGCAGACTTAGTTACAAATATGAACATGTGGATCTACCCCATATGGGGGAATAATCCCAGTGCTTCTGCTAGCTGAGAGCTAACAGAGCAGCCCTAAAAGCTGGTCAAACGAAGAAGGAAGTCAAAAAGGAGGAAAGGTGCTGTGTGACTCATCCTTTTGTTACCTGTACAGGTAAGGTCACACCCACTTTCTATCACATGCAAAAGGAAGGATGCTCCAGACAGGAGGAACAGGAAGTTTCGAGTGGCTGGACCAAGCATTCCCTCGCATGTCTTCTCTAGGAAAACAAGGAATGTTGTACTTGACTGCCTCTCATGGGTCACATCCCACAAAAGCCTTATCTCACTGTAGCCCCATGACAATCCTGCAAAGGAGGTTAATCTGAGTGGTAGTTAACTTGCTCCAGGCTGCTCAGTGAGCATCACGGTTCTTGCAACCGACCCTAGTGCTTTGCCCAATGGCTCTATGGTCACCCAGGGGACATGGGGAGAATCGGATCCCTTCCTCTGTCGCGGGTGGTGGGTTCCTAACCCCAATCCAGTGCTCTAAGCCTCCAGACATTTGGCACAGGTCTTCCCTTTCTCAACACCACATAGCTGGAGAAACACAGAAGGGAATCTATTCAAGATGCCTCAACTCACCCCATGAGCTATAGCAGCCTGCTGTGTTTGTCCTGGCTTGCTTAACCAATCTGCTCTGCAAAAGCACCTTGCTGCTTCTGTTAAAGACAGGATTTGGCGGGTTAATCGTGAGAAATGGGATGGTACTGGAGAGAGGATAGGGGAAATAATTGCTACCACAAAGCCCCTCCACAGCGCACCTCAAGCCCACACGTCCATATCCACGCATAGGGAAGTTCCAAATTCACATGAGCAAAAGAGTTGTTGTTGTTTAGTCGTTTAGTCGTGTCCGACTCTTCCTGACCCCCTGGACCAGAGCACGCCAGGCACTCCTGTCTTCCACTGCCTCCCGCAGTTTGGTCAGACTCATGTTTGTAGCTTCAAGAACACTGTCCAACCACCTCGTCCTCTGTCGTCCCCTTCTCCTTGTGCCCTCCATCTTTCCCAACAACAGGGTCTTTTCCAGGGAGTCTTCTCTTCTCATGAGGTGGCCAAAGTATTGGAGCCTCAGCTTCAGGATCTGTCCTTCCAGTGAGCACTCAGGGCTGATTTCCTTCAGAATGGAGAGGTTTGATCTTCTTGCAGTCCATGGGACTCTCCAGAGTCTCCTCCAGCACCATAATTCAAAAGCATCAATTCTTCGGCGATCAGCCTTCTTTATGGTCCAGCTCTCACTTCCATACATCACTAGTGATGTATACACTAGTGATGTATGTATGTCTGGAGGCAGCCGTGCTTCCCAATCACCCATGAGGCAAGGCGAGGGGACTGGCTCAGGCAGGCAGGATCCACAGGGCAGGGGCAGCAGATCCGCCCTCCAAGGAATGAATTGCCCGCTGCTGTTGCCGCTGCTGCGGTAGCAGCTACAGCCACATTGTGCTCCTTGGAAACCAGATCTGCCCTCCCCATCATGACACCTCTGCAGCGGCCTCTCTGTGCTGCTGATCTCCTCCCACTCTTCATCCCGATGTAGACCTTCAGTCACCCGTTCTTCTTTGGTGGGGAGAGAGCACCATTGTCGCTCCAGGTGTCAAAATGTCTTGGGCCAGCCCTGTCCCGGGTCCCAGATTCTGGAATCCAAAGGAGGGGAGAGGACTCCAGGGCTCAAATCCTGCTTGCTGGCTTCCCAAAAGAGGTTGGACTAGGACTATCCGCTGACATGATCCAGATTCTTATGCTTTTTATGAAGTCCGCACCCTTAACAAGCTAAAAAGGGTAAAGGTAAAGGACCCCTGACAGTCCAGTCGCGGATGACTCTGGGGTTGCGGCGCTCATCTTGCTTTATTGGCCGAGGGAGCCGGCGTACAGCTTCCGGGTCATGTGGCCAGCAGGACTAAGCTGCTTCTGGCGAACCAGAGCAGCGCCGTTTACCTTCCCGCCAGAGCAGTACCTATTTATCTACTTGCACTTTGACGTGCTTTTGAACTGCTAAGTTGGCAGGAGCAGGGACCGAGGAACAGAAGCTCACCCCGTTTGCGGGGATTCAAACCGCCAACCTTCTGATCGGCAAGTCCTAGGCTCTGTGGTTTAGACCACAGTGCTACTCGTGTCCTCCCCAAATCTTCTTTGGAAGACCATGAGTTCTGGTTCTATGAGAAACGGGGGGACGGGACTTTCCGTTCTGTCCTGTTTCCATTCCATTTCACTGCAATTCATTTTCTTTTAAAAATATTTTTCATTTTCTCATGTTACAAACTTATAACAATACAAATTTACACATCCCATTTAGGATACCAACTATTAATATCGACTCCCCTCCTCCACTTTCTGTGGTTGCTTATGTCATACCTTTTATCACTGAATATCCGATTTAAATCTATTTATTATTTGTCCGTTATACGCAATTTAAAATTTTTTCCTGCTCATTTCTAATTCAATCCTGCTAGTGTTTTAAGCTGTTTACAATAGCTATTCAAACAGTACTTAAATCTTTCCCAGTCTCCCTTCTTGAATTCTTACTCTTCCAGGCCCTGTTCAGGGAAGTTTTTAATGTGTGGCATTTTAATGTATTTTAAATCTTTGTTGTAAGCCACCCAGAGTGGCTGGGGAGGGTACAAATAAATTATTATTATTATTATTATTATTATTATTATTATTATTATTATTATTTTGGCATTTCCAAATACTCCAACAGCCGCAGTTCATTTTCTGCCAGAAACTACGTCACACACTTCATCATCCCCTGCGGCAAAACATGTGAATCATGTAGTTAATTACCTAAATTACGTATGTTGCCTTACCCATTACAACAACCCACCTTGTGTGTTCGAATGCAAACACAATGGGATTTGGGAGCAGAGGGAGAATGTAATCAATTATGTTTTGCTTGAAGGCTGAAAACAATTTTTAAATTAGTTTTACATTAAGGTTATACACCATAAACATAACATTTTCACACATTAAAGAAGGGAAAGGGTTCTTTTGAACCTTGAGACCTCCTTCCATCCCTCTATGGGTTCCAATTCTAAATTTTATTCCTGCATCTTTTCCTGTAATCTGTTATATAATCATAGTATCCAAAACCCATGTTACATTACAAGTGTCATTGTATTCCTGCCCTTGATTTCAACTGCTTACAGTGGTCTCTCAAATATGTTAGAAAGTTATTCCGGTCTTTTAAGAATACTTGGTCTTCCTGGTTTCTGGCCTTTCCCGTCAGTCTTGCCACTTCTGCATATTCCACCAGCTTGGTCTTCCACTCTTCTCTTGTCGGTACTTCTTCTTCTTCTTTGCATCTCTGGGCAAGAAGCATCCTTGCTGCTGTCATTGCACACATAAACAACCAAACTATCTGTCGTATATGTGAGATGTGAAACACAAGAGCAGTCAAGTACAACATTCCTAGAGTGAACATGTTTTCACATGGGGAGGAATGTTTGTCCAGCCAGCAGGTAAACTTCCTGTTTCCTTTTGGGCTGGGACAGACTTCCTCTGCATGTTACTAGAGGTGGGCGTGGCCTCACCTGTGCAGGTAACGACAAAAGCGCAGGGCAGGGCAGCCATCTCTCCCTCTTTGACTACATGCATCAAAGAAGCAACATCTGCTTAGCCAAAAATGCTCTCTTGGCTCCAGCCAAGAGAGGAGAAAGGGACTGTCTCCTTATGAGATAGTTTCCAGGTATATGTTACTTTTCTAAGCTAAGTCTGCCTTCTGGGATCCTATTGTGAACAGAATGATGTGTGAGTAAACCTTTTTTATACTTTTATAGAAGACTGTGTTGTGTCTTATCTTTTAGGAAGGAATTAGGGGAAAATACCAGAACAGTTATTATAGAGGCTTTAGCGAGCCTGAGCAAACGCATCCGCTGTGAGTTTAAAAAGGGGAATGTTACTCTGCTAAATTGTGAACTTGTTAACACAAGTTGGAAAGGGTTTTTATCAGACAATATATCCTCTCCTGCATCCCTGAACATTCCCACCGTATGCAACGACAGAATCATAGGATTCTCAAGTTGGAAGGGACTCCAACGGTTATCTAGTCCAGCCTTCTGAAATGCAGGAATCACAGCCCAAGGATCTCTTGACAGATGGCCACCCAACCTCTGTTGAGAAACCTCCAAAGAACAGCAGTTTGGTGGACTGCTTTCTTTTCTGGAGACGACACGAATAAGCGCACACCGGCGATTTCTGCTCCTGTTTTCGTTGAAAGTCTTCAACATCCTTGGTCCCTAGCAATGGCAGACCGGACCTCAGGGGGGTGGGCACTAAAAAAAGGACCCCATTGGAAGATCTCAGTGGTGGAGAATCATGCACACACACCTTCTCAGAGAGAGGGAGAGAGGTGGGAGCTGCTGTGCTACAGCGTTTCAGGAAATATATAGACCCAGCAGCCAGAAAGAGCACATTTTGGCACAAGCCAAGCACAGGTTTAAGTACATAAATTAACCAGTTGGCAGGCCAGAGACATTGCTCCTTACCTTCCCTCTAACACTTTTAATTACAGCTCCAAGAGCTTCAAGGTTTGATGCTTTGGGGTTGGGTTTTTTTCCCTCCTTTGGAAGGGGGAAAAAAAGCACTTCTCAATAAATCCAGCTTTTAGAGGTCTCCCCGACAAGCACCGCTCTCATAAACGCTCCATCACCTGACGGCGTTGGCGGGGTGTGTGTGTGCAGATGTGTGTGGGCTGCATTTTCAGTAGCGTCTTGAGGCTGCGTTGGCCGAGATCAAGGCAAGCGTGGGATCTTGCAGGGGGCATTTTCGCGCAGGCCTGGCATTGGAGGGGGAGTCTGGAGGCCAGGAGACGGCTGAGTCGTGTAACTCCTAAGTTCTCTCGGGGTCAGACTGGTGAAGTCAGCTGAGGGGAGATTCAGGACGGAGCAGATTTATTCCATTTAAAGCAATTCTGCACTGCCCTGCAACTCCCCTCAAAATAGTCCGGGGTGGTTTGCAATAACATAAATAAAATGTTGTCTCTGGCATGGATACAGAAAGGGAGGACTAAAAGCGAAGTTGCTGCATTCATTTACTTGGTGAGAACATTGCGACACAAGGAAGGGCTTATGTCGTATCCCGCTGGTTGGTATAAGAATTGCTATTTAGGAACTGGTGTCTGGGTTTGCTTTTTTCCTCTTCCCTCCCTGTTCCTCTTTCCTCACATGCTGCGTCTTTTGGATTGTAAGCCTGACTGTTTTTAATGTATTCTATATAAGCTGCTGAAGTGGGGGGCAGGCTTTGGAATAGCAGTGACATAGGGGCTCTAGCTGTGGTGCTGCGGTTGTGGCCGGGGCTGGTCCCAGACATTTGGGCACCTGAGGAGGACCCCAAGATGGCACCCTCCTCTCCACCAGGGAAGAACTACATCGGGAACAAGAGAGGAAAGAAAGATAGGCATTGGGATCTTCTGCCCCTGTGAGTGAGCAGGACCAGGATGTAGCAGCTAAAGCACCAAGACCAAGGTTCGAATCCCCCAAAGCAGCCGCGAAGCTCACTGGGTGTGACCTTGGGCCACAGTCACTGCCTCTCTCAGCTCAGCCTACCTCGCAAGATCGTTGTGAGGATTAAATGAAGACTAGGACCCAGGAGACCAGGGTTCAAATCCCCCAACTCAACTATGAAACTCACTGTGTGTGACCCCTCAGCTCAACCTACTTTGCAGGGTTGTTGTGTGGGATTAACAACAACATCATTATCAACAACAACAACAATTTTTTATTTATACCCCGCCCATCTGGCTGGGTTTCCCTAGCCACTGTGGGTGGCTGCCAACAAAATATTAAAAACAAAATAAAACATCACAAATTAAAAACTTCCCTAAACAGGGCTGCCTTCAGATGTCTTCTAAAAGTCAGATAGTTGTTTATTTCCTTGACATCTAATGGGAGGGTGTTCCACAAGGTGGGCGCCACCACCAAGAAGGCCCTCACTGAGTTGGACCTCAGTGTCTGGGCTGAATGATGGGGGTGGAGACACTCCTTCAGGTATACTGGGCTGAGGCCATTTAGGGCTTGAAAGGTCAGCACCAACACTTTGAATTGTGCCCAGAAACGTACTGGGAGCCAATGATTAAACAAGGAACATGAGAGCCATGCATGCCGACTTGAGCTCCTTGGAGGAAAAGATGGGATATAAATGCAGTAAATGAATAAATTCTTTCCGGTGCCAGGATGCAAGCTGTTCTCCACCTGGGCATGGGAGAGCCCCTCAGTTGACGTGAATAACGTTGGTGGGCCCCGGGGGCTATTCCGCCACACTGGGGTGGCGGTGTGCCAGTGCTCCACTTAGCTTCAACACTGCAAAGCCCCCCTACCCCCGGTGAGGCAAGCCCACCCCAGTCCACTCGCCCGCAGGGTTGGCGTCGAAGCTTGCCCGCCCAGCAGCCTCGATCGTCGGCCAGAGCACGCTCTGGGGACCCTTTAAGTGCGTAATGGCGCCCTCCTTGACCTCCTGAAATTGGCGCAGGAACCTCGAGGCGAGAGCTGGGTGATGTGCGTTTGGGGGGGGGGTGGAGAGAAGAGAGAAATGGCTGCTTTATTTGCTACAGAGTACCGCTTGCTTTTTTATGGGAGCGAGTCAGGAGAGAGGCATAAATATCCCGCATCCACAGGCGAGCTCAGATGGGGCTTATCCCCGGTGAGTAATGAAAGGCCTTAAATCCAGCAGCCGTTTAAGACACCAAAGAGTTATGGCGCGACGGCAGCGGCGCATCCAGCAAAGGCAGAAAGAGTCCCACAAGCTCCAGGAAAAAGACAGGGACACGAGCACAACCTTCCGTTAAGATCACGGCTTGAGCGGCAGCGTCGCTTTTCTGCAATGACCGTTCTGCTTCCCGTCACGCCTGCAAGCTGCTTTGGGTTGCCTGAGGAATCTGGGAATAGTGGGGAAATGAAGGTTTAAAAGCATAATAGCGGGGAAATAAAACACACAGTTAAAGGGCGAGAGAGCCTAGCAAGACTTTGGGTTGACTTTCTCATGCCTGCCCCCGGAATTTGCACCTGCAGCCTGTTGGTTTTTGTAAATTGTTGTTGTTAATTACATTTCTATACTGCCTTTCACCCAAGGATCACAAGGCATATAAATACGCAGAAGACATACCATAGCAACAAACAAAAACAGCACCTCTCTCCCTCTCTTCATTTGTCTTCTCCCACTCTCTAGCACACTATTTAATCTTGCAAGGAAAGTTGACTACAGCCCAGCTCTCCCAGTCTAAAACTGGTATTCTATCTGCCAATATTCTTCTTCTGTTCCTTACAGCTCCCGAGTGAAGAATAAAAAGAGAACTCCCTGGATTCCTAGATCCAAGTTTGAGGGAAGTACTCTTTGGTGAGAGAGCCCCAGCAGAGATTTAAAATCACAAAAACATGCAGCAAAGTAAGCCGTAGAAATGTAGGCAGTTAGACCTTTAAGATTTCCAATTCTAAGTTTTAATTCCAAAGTTCCCCACTCCCTCTTAACATAGAACTACGCTTTTGTTAACAATGGTTTACTTACAAACTCTTCAAAGGTCATATCCATGTGCTTTCCCATACAGCAGCAAAAAAACACAGGTAGTATAGCTTAGTTTCGAAAATGGTAAGTTTCTAAACTATTTGTAAAGAAACATAAAGATGGCTTGCTAAAGTCATACAGCTTGGAGCCTCTAGCTAAGACATCCTTATGGGAAAAGTTCACATGGTGGTATGAAGGTAGGAAATAGGAGAACGAAGAGTTTGGTAGCCCTTCCTCTCAAGGTGAAGGGGTGTGACCTAGCTAAGCCTGGCAGGACAGTTTACTCTATGGTCTTAACCCCTCCATGCATTAATTAGAATTTAAGCATTTTCATTATATGGGGCTGATTTATCCCACAATGCCTGCGTCAGGGGAAAGTAGGTATGCATTAAAATGCATACATAGGTGAAAGTAACATACAGAGAAACATTAGGGAAACTCATTTGCCTAATATATGCACATATTTCCTGCAAAATTGCATACAAAAGCTATTAGGGGAAATGTTCCCTAAAATGTTGACAGTCCCCCCCCCCCCATGGGATTAAAGAAAACAGTAATTCACAAACTGATGAAGAACATGGTGAACGTGTTTCATGCAGCGCATAGTGATGGCCACCAACTGGGATGGCTTTAAAAGAGGACTGCACAACTCTAAGAAGGAGAGGACTGTCGATGGGTACTAGCAGGGGTCAGCAAACTTTTTAAGCAGGGGGCCAGTCCACTGTCCCTCAGACCTTGGGGGGGGGGGCGGACTATATTTTGAAGAGAGAAAAAAAGAATGAATTCCTATGTCCCACAAATAACCCAGAAATGCATTTTAAATGAAAGGGCACATTCTACTTATGTAAAAACACGCTGATTCCCAGACCGTCCACGGGCCGGATTTAGAAGGCGATTGGGCCGGATCCGGCCCCTGGGACTTAGTTTGCCTACCCATGGCTATTAGGCATGCTGGCTGTGCTCTGCAACCACGGCCAGAGACAGCAATGCTTCCGAACGCCAGTTGCTGGAAACCACAGGAGGGGAGAGGGGTCTTGCGTTCAAATCCTGCTTGTAGGTTTCCCTTTGGCCACTGTGAGAACAGAAGTCTGGACTAGATGGGCCCCCTGTGGCCTGATCGAGCAAGCTCTTCTTATACTGTCCTTATGTTCTTAAGGCTGGGGAAGGAATTTTTAAAAACCCGGAATGGACAGGGTTTGTCCATCCTGAGGAAGGTGTTTGATGACGCCAGTGCACTTCCAAACTTGGTTGTCCTGAGAAGGTAACTGGAGCGAAACAGGTGCTCACCTGAGTAAGCAGGTAGGCCTCTATTGTAGGTCCCCACCTGAACCCCACCTGAAGGCAGGGAAGAATTGTCCAATTTTATCCTATCTGGGGGAGAAAGACGCCCTATATTTTGACTGAGAGGCCATGAATTTAGGGTTCAGTGTCCCTTTTTGCAATCAAATTATTTTATTTTTTTAATGGACCCAGGCTTATTGAGGAATTGACAAAGCTCACAGGTCACCCTCAGATCAAGAGCTCTGGATTTGAATAAAAAAAGCAAGATTAGAGGGGGCACAGAGAGAGACGTGGAATCAGGTGGCGAAATGAAGATCTTATTCCGAATGGAGATATCATTCTCGGCGGAACGAGAAGGGTCTGCAAAAGGTGCGGGAGACGCAACCGTGGCTCTCAGGGACTTTAATCAAGGCCGGAGGTCTCGCGTCTGACAAGTGGGCCCATCATCCCATTTGACATGGGTGGCCTTTCTGGAAAGATGGAAGAAAATCCGAGCAGCCTTCAAGAGGGCTCATTATGTTTAATGCTGGTGACACGGAGCGTGATGTTCACAGATGCCGAGCCGTAATGAAATGAGCCGGGGGGCAGGGAGGACGTGCGCAGAGGCGAGGGACTGGCACTTGGAAGACGCTTCGGGGCAAAGCGGCGGCTGCAGCAAAGGACCCAACTTCAGACAAACCGTGAGAACGTAAGACGACAAAGGGGTCAGATTTAGTCCACCGTAAGGAGATTAAAAGGGCCTCCTTGATCAGGCCAATGTCCCTTCTAGTCCGGCAGCAGCCAACCAGTTGCCCATGATGGAAATGGAAGGCAGGGCAGAGTTGCCTGGGCTAGCAGCCATCAATAGCAGATTGATGCTATCAACATTCAGATTCGTTGGATACTGCGCACAGTTAACCTGTGGAACTCACTCCCACAGGAGGCAATGATGACCACCGACTTCATATCGTAGGAGCGTCTCTACCCCCATCCTTCTACCTGGACACTGAGGTCCAGCTCCGAGGTCCTTTTGGCGGTTCCTTCACTGCGAGAAGCAAGGTTACAGGGAACCAGGCAGAGGGCCTTCTCGGTGGTGACACCCGCCCTGTGGAACGCCCTCCCACCAGATGTCAAAGAGAACAACAACTAACAGACTTTTAGAAGACATCTGAAGGCAGCCCTGTTTAGGGAAGCTTTTAATGTTTAACAGACCACTGCATTTTAATACTTGGTTGGAAGCCGCTCAGGGTGGCTGGGGAAACCCAGCCAGATGGGTGGAGTATAAATGATAAATAATAATAATAATAATAATAATAATGATAACAATTATTATTATTATTATTATTATTATTGCCATGTAGAGTTGGAAAGGACCCTGAGGATCATCTGATCCAACCCCCTGCAGTGCTGGAATATGCAGCCGTCCCCTCCAGGGATCGAACTTGCAACTGAGGCGTGATCAGCACCACACTCTAAGCAGCTTAGCTATGGATGGCTTGGACAAATTCATGGAGGAGGGGTAAAGGTAAAGGTACCCCTGCCCGTGCGGGCCAGTCTTGACAGACTCTGGGGTTGTGCGCCCATCTCACTTAAGAGGCCAGGGGCCAGCGCTGTCCGGAGACACTTCCGGGTCACGTGGCCAGCGTGACATCGCTGCTCTGGCGAGCCAGAGCCGCACACGGAAACGCCGTTTACCTTCCCGCTGGTAAGCGGTCCCTATTTATCTACTTGCACCCGGAGGTGCTTTCGAACTGCTAGGTTGGCAGGCGCTGGGACCGAGCAGCGGGAGCGCACCCCGCCGCAGGGATTCGAACCGCCGACCTTTCGATCGGCAAGTCCTAGGCGCTGAGGCTTTACCCACAGCGCCACCTGCATCCCCATGGAGGAGGGAGCTAGCAATAATAATAATAATTTATTTATACCCCGCCCATCTGGCTGGGTTTCCCCAGCCACTCTGGGTGGCTTCCAACAAAATTAAAAATACATCAAAATGTCACACATTAAAAACTTCCCTGATGTCTTCTAAATGTCAGGTAGTTGTTTATTTGCTTGACATCTGGTGGGAGGGCATTCCACAGGGCGGGCACCACCACCGAGAAGGCCCTGTGTCTGGTTCCCTGTAACCTCACTTTTCGCAGGGAGGGAACCGCCAGAAGGCCCTCTGCGCTGGACCTCAGTGTCCGGGCAAAATGATGGGGGTGGAGATGCTCCTTCAGGTATACAGGACCAAGGTCGTTTAGGGCTTTAAAGTACCAACACTTTGAATTGTGCTTGCAAACATACTGGGAGCCAATGTAGGTCTTTCAAGACCGGTGTTATGTGGTCTCGGCGGCCGCTCCCCGTCACCAGTCTAGCTGCCACATTCTAGATTAATTGCAGTTTCCAGGTCACCTTCAAAGGTAGACCCATGTAGAGCGCATTGCAGTAGTCCAAGTGGGAGATAACCAGAGCATGCACCACACTGGCGAGACAGTCCGCGGGCAGGGAGGGTCTCAGCCTGCATATCAGATGGAGCTGGTGGCTGTGCTCTTTTGCCACACTGGAGGCAGTTAGGCTCCTGAATAAAAATTGCTGGAAATGACAGGAGGGGAGAGCGATCATGAGCTCACATCCTGCTTCCTGGTCTACCATGGACATCTGGCCAGCCCCTGTGAGAAAATAGTTCTGGACTTGAAGGGCCATAGGCCTGATCCAGCAAGCTTTTCTTATGGAGGAGAAGGCCATTGGCTACTAGACGCAATGGTTTGTGTCAGAGGCAGCAATGCTTCTGAACACCAGTCACTGGAAGCCACAGGAGAGTAGAGCCACTGTTGCTCTCAGGTCTGGTTGGCTCCTGTGAGAACAGGATGCTGGACTAGAAGGGCCATAGGCCTGATCCAGCAAGCTCTTCTTATGTTCTCATGTGTGAACGGCTCCCTTGGTGAAATTTCCTTGCTGTATATGAAAAGGAGAGGCAGCTAATCAATCAGGGCCTTTTCCAAGGGAACTGTCTGACAGCTCCGTGCAGGAGAAGGGAGCGAGAGGCCTTGCGCCACCAGTAGAAGCATGCTGGGGATCAAACACAGTTTGCGAAATGTTTTAAATGTATTATTCATCCCGCCAATGAGATGCAATCTATGGTGCTTCTCCTCCTCCTCCCCCCCTTTCTTTTTCTTTTTAAATTTTAAGAAATCAAAAAGAGGACAAACACACAGGCACAGATCTCACTGCCACAAAAGCACGCTGCATTTCCAAGGGATTAGCGGTGGGCCTATAAAATTAAACCGTGTGTCGTCGTCGTAGTCTTCTCCCTTTTTTGCATGGGTGGAGGGGGCTGTAGATAAACACGTCGCGTGAGTTTCAGATCTTGGAGGCTTCAAATCATCACTCCCGTCTGACGTTGGGCGGAGGGGGAGATCGGAAGCGACAGGAAAATGCTTTATGGACATAATAAATTGCCGTCAAAGGGGGGGCCGGGGGGGGGAAGAAATGCTTCCCTTGAAACAAACGGCCGGCTTTTCCAATCTACAGACAAATGTGCTTCTGGAGATAAAAATGTGAGGGTTACAAACGACCCCTCATAAGGCCTGTAACGAGCGCAGACAAGACAAAGCGCCAGGGAGGAAAGGCAAATATATTGGAAGCAATTTCCCCCATCCAGCCACACCGGCTTCCTCACGTCGCCTGTGATCCTTTCTTTGGATGCTGGGCCTTGGGCAAAGCTGTACAGAGCACCTGCTTAGCATGCAGAAGGTCCTGGTCCAATCCCCAGTGGCAACTCCAGGTGGGACTGGGAGAAACCCCAGTTTGAAATCCTGGAGAGCCACTGCTGCCAGTCAGTGTAGACAACACAAAGCTAGAGGGACCAACAGACTGACTCTGTATAAAGCAGGTTCCTGAGCTTCTGTTTCAACAGTGTCTTCAGCATCATGAGGACTAGAATCTTAGTGTGTTCAGGGTTCAGGGCCCCAGCTCTGTGGCACAGCGCCCACTAGGCAAGTGGAAGGGCCTGGGTTAATTCCTGAAGGCAGCTGCCAGTCAGTGTAGACAGATTTTGGGGTATTGAATTACAAGAGGATCTGTCCTGGAGTGTCAACACAAGGGGGCTTGTGAAGAAGGCGCAGCAGAGACTGTACTTTTTAAGAATCCTAAGGAAAAACCATCTTCCGCAGAAACTGCTGCTTGCCTTCTATCACTGTGCCATTGAGAGCGTGCTCACTTAGGGCTTATGTGTGTGGTACGGAAGCTGTACTGCCCAGGACAGGATGGGGTTGTGCAGAGTTGTTAAGGCAGCAGAGAGCATTGTTGGCTGCCCACTCTCCACCTTAGAGCAGATTTATGCCACAAGGTGCCATAGGAAGGCACTGGACATAGTAAAAGATCCATCGCATCCTGGTCACTGTCTCTTCAAGCTCCTGCCGTCGGGACGGAGATACAGGATGATGATGACAAGAACGAGCCGTCTCAAGAACAGCTTCTTCTCCAGAGCGATCTCGGCCCTGAATAGGAAACCTGGACTTTGAAGTCATCTAATCTTCCTTGCTGTATTATATTATATTGTTTTAATTAGTGTTTTTATAGTTGTTCTGATTTTGAGTGGAGTGCCCTATCTGGGTGGATGGAGCAGCCAAGTAATTTCGTTGTCCCTGAGAGGGGGCAATGACAATAAAGATATTATTATTATTATTATTATTATTATTATTATTATTAGATGGAGCAATGGCCTGGTTTGGTACAAGGCAGCTTCCTACATTCCTGATTCTCTGCTCTTCCCTTCTTATTTTCTAAAGCAGTGGAGCCTGGCACCCTTTCAGGGCGATGGAAAGGATTCAAGCTTGTGTGTGTGTGTGTGTGTGTGTGTGTGTGAGAGAGAGAGAGAGAGAGAGAGTTCACCCTCCCTCCCCTTTTAAGCACAGAGTCTCAAAAGCTGGCAAGGATGCCAAGAGGCTTTGCCAAGCTGGTGAGAAAAAACCTGTTTGCCCAATTCCATACCTGCAATGATGAGGGATATATATATATATATATATATATATATATATATATATATATATATATAATTGCTAGGATACTATCCCTCTAGGGAAAGTGAGGGGATACATGAATTTATAATGGCAGCGCACCAATCCATTAATATTTCACACAGGTCCCGTTGCGTCCTCTGAAATGAAAAGATCCAGCGAAGGCGCAGAGGAGGTCCAGAGAAGAAGTGGCCTCTTTTGAGAAAGGAAGACAGGCGGAGGCATTCTCAGAGCCAGGAAGGCGGCTGAATGGGGCTCTCAGGCGCTGAGGACACACTCAGCATACAGAAAACCCCCCAATCCAACCTCAGGTTTACGAGGAGGGTGAAGCAGCACAGCTGTGGAAATCTGAAATCTGAGACGGGTGGCTGCCAGCCTGTGCTGGGTGGCTCTCTAGTCCGATTTTAGTCTAAGGCAACTGCTATTGTGTCAGGGGGGGGCAGGTTTCCTCAACTGGGGGAACAGTCTTAGGCAATGTGCCGTGGTCAAGGATGGTGGGAGCTGGAACCTGAGAAGAGCTGGAGGGCACTGAGTTGGGGAAAGCTGGTTTTTGGATGAGGTCATTGTCAATCTCAAGCCATGGTGGCTCTCTAGACATTTCTATCTGGCCCTTGGAACTCTCCCCAGTCCTCTTCCCCCAGGCCACACCCTCTCCCTCTAGGCCACACCTCCTCCCTGGCCACACCCTCTTTCTCTAGGCTCCCAAGATGTCTTACTTTTTCCTGGCTGCAGCCCTCGCTGGCCTTGAACCCTGACAATGCCTCTTGCCTTGCCTGGATGAGAGCTAGAGAGAGGAATGTGAGTGTAAAGACTAGCACACCGTTCGGAGGTAAAATATGCATTTGCTGCTCTGCCAACTTTTGCCTCTGCCCCGCCCACCCCTGGCACACGGCCCCCAGGAAGTCGCTCGGAAGGGAAATTCCCCATCCCCGTTCTATTTGTCCCCCCAAGATCTGGTTTTCCAGCCAGAGATGCAACCTTGACGCTGCTCCAGCCTCCCCCTTCTGCCACTGCCCCACACCTGTGGGGCGGCTGCTGCTGCAGCGGAGTCCCACAGGGGTCCTGCAGCGGTGCTAAAAATATCCAGAAATCTGGAAGGAAAACACTGGTGTGACGGGAGACAGATGGAGAAAGAGCAAAGTGGAGCTGAGAGAAGAGGCTTCAGGCAGATCCTCGGACTCTGGATTTGCAATTGTAATGGCCCCCATTGCTGGCAGCAGAGGAGCCAAGAAGGGAGGGGAAAGAGAGGAAAAGCCAGATTGGAAAGCAGGGCATGATTTGCCCACAAGGTCTAGCGATGGCTGCCAGCTTGGACGGCTTTCGGAACATCAGAATGAGCCCTGCGGGATCAGAAAGGCCCACCTAGTCCAGGATCCAGCTCTCACATTGGCCAACCCCAATGGCAAGTCCGCAAGCAGGATGCGATCACAAGAGCAACTCTCCCGTCCTGCTGTTTCCAGCAACTGGCGTTCAGATCGCTGCCTCCAACTATGGAGACATAGCCCTCTCCTCCCCCAGGAATGCGTCTCCTCCTCTTCGAAAGCCATCCAAATGGGTAGCCATCAAGGCCTCTCATGTTTAAAAAGAGCATTAGACAAATTCGTGGAGGAGAAAGCTATCAGTGGCTGCTAAACAGGATGGTGATTGCTCCACCTCCTCTGTTGGAGACAGAAAGACCTCTGGACGCCAGTTGCTGGCAATTGCAGGAGGGGAGCGTGGAATGTATTATTACTAGAGCAGTCAAGTACCACATATTCCTGTTGCCTAGAGTGGACACACTGTGGGAATGTTCAGGGATGCAGGAGAGGATATATTGTTTGGTTATAGCCTTTCCAACTTGTGTTAACAAGTTCATAATTTAGCAGAGTAACATTCCCCCTTTTAAACTCAGCGGATGCGTTTGCTCAGGCTCGCTAAAGCCTCTATAATAGCTGTTCTGGTATTTTCCCCTTATTCCCTCATAAAAGATAAGACACAACACAGTCTTCTATAAAAGTATAGAAAGAGTTTACTCACTCACATTCTGTTCACAATCGGATCCCAGAAGGCAGACTTAGCTTAGAAAAGTAACATACACCTGGAAACTATCTCATAAGGAGACAGTCCCTTTGTCCTCTCTTGGCTGGAAGCATCTTTGGCTAAGCAGATGTTGCTTCTTCGATGCATGTAGTCAAAAGGGGGAGAGATGGCTGCCCTGCCCTGTCCTTTTGTCATTACCTGCACAGGTGAGGCCACGCCCACCTCTAGTCACATGCAGAGGAAGTCTGTCCCAGCCCAAAAGGAAACAGGAAGTTTACCTGCTGGCTGGACAAACATTCCTCCCCATGTATAAACATGTTCACTCTAGGAATGTTGTACTTGACTGCTCTTGTGTTTCACATCCCACACACACAGGGGAATGTGGCTCCAGACAGGGAGGACTTCTTGTCATACCTGCTCCAGGGCTTCCTCCCCTTAGTGTGACCAGGTAGATGGGTACGCATGACCCTAGCTGACCAGATAAAAGGGCTGGCCATGCATCGGAAGGCAACCCTCTTTAGGGAAGTTTTTAATGTCCGATGTTTTATCGTGTTTTTAATATTCTGTAGGGAGCCACCCAGAGTGGCTGGGAAAACCCAGCCAGATGGGCGGGGTATAAATAAATTATTATTCTTATTTTATTATTATTTTTTGGCTGAACCATTCCTGGAGGTACTGCAATGCCAGGTCGATGCATGGAGTGGATGGAGCAAACCCCTATTCCAGCTCCCAGCTCCAAAAATCCATTTAATATACAGTCCTCAAATAGAGGACATTTCAGATATTAAACTGATAAGAACAGATACTACACTTGATCTTAGCCAAAAGTTTGAGAAGCGATTATATAAATGATGATGAAGATGATGCAACCATTTCTCTCTTGGACTTTTGCTCTCCTGGCTCTTAGCCAGCACATGGCTCAGCCTTCACATAGGATGGAGCCTGCAAGCAGAAAGTCTGAGATGTAGCTCAGACTTCTTTTCATGGTAACAGCAAGATAAAGCCTGCCTTCAGAATTACTGCTGTGAACTGAATGTGAGTAAAGCTTTTAAAGAAGACTGTGTTGTGTTGTTATTATTTTAAGAGGGAAATACAGTGGTACCTCGGGTTACAGACACTTCTGGTTACATACGCTTCAGGTTACAGGCTCCACTAACCCAGAAATAGTACCTCAGGTTAAGAACTTTGCTTCAGAATGAGAACAGAAATCGCACGGCGGCAGCAGGAGGCCTCATTAGATAAAGTGGTGCTTCAGGTTAAGAATAGTTTCAGGTTAAGAACGGACCTCCGGAAGGTAAGTTCTTAACCCGAGGTACCACTGTAAAGGGGAAACTTACCGGGAACCATTCAGCCAGACTGGATGGCTTAATTATAGGATTCAAACCTCCAGGTCCACACATAGTCTATCTGGATTCCTAGGTTCTTTGGGGTATTTGGCCACTGTGAAAACAGTGATCCTTTGGCCTGATCCAGCAGCCAGGTGAGGGGAAGGCCTGTTCACATTCTCCAGCCTTTTAAATGTGTTTCTGGGAGGGAGAGCTTATGATTTGGTTGTTTCTGCTTTAACTATCTGTGCTTTGGGCTTGCATTTTTATCTTGTGATCCGCCATGAGGTCTTGTAATGAAGACAGCATATAAATCTAATAAATCGAAATCGAAAGGTTTTTTGGGGGAGCCCGGGAGCTGCCCAGAGGAGAGCAGTGCTTGCCAGCGTGGCCAGGATCGAACTGGGAAGTGGATCGAACTGGATCGAACTGGATCAAACTTGAAGGTTTTCCTTCAAGAGGACCCTTCTAGCAGCGCCAAGCTTGATTTAAGAGTGATGAAGAGGGTCAGAGAGAGGGGGAATGGATGGAGAACACAAGCAGAGCATTGCAGGCTGGGGGGGGGGGCTGGGGGTGCGGCTTCACTTCGGATCAGTGGGAAAGCAGCCTTAAAACCGCAAGAGAGTGACACATCCTCAGGCTGCGATGTCAACGCAAGCAGAGGGAGGTGAGATGATGGGTTTAAAGAAGCACAAAACGAGCAACTAAATCAACCCTGGAGGACGGATGTTCTTAAAAAAACCAAAAAATCTCTCCCCCCCCCCCTTCAGCTTGGTGTTTGTGTCAAAAGGAGAAAGGGAGGGGCTGCTCATGAAATATTGAAAACACCACTAATGAGGACGGGAGAGAAAACGCCTCCAGTTGCTCCTGCGGCTCAGAGGAAGAGACTTACGGCTGGAAGACCCAAAGGGGCTGCTGTTCTGTTCAAATCCTGACTGGGGGGTTCTGCCTGGGGGCACCTGGTTGGCCACTGTGAGGCTGAACTAGATGGGCCCCCTTGGGCCTGATCCAGAAGGCTCCTCACATATCTTTCTGCCTTCACTCTTCCTTCGACACCCTTTGCTGACAAGCATGGCAAAAAGGCAGCCCAGTCTGGCATCTGGGCAACCCCTGTGAGAACAGGAGGCTGGATGATGATGATGATGATGATGATTATATTGTTTATTAAATTTGTATACCCAAAGATATACGGGTGTTCTGTGAACCGCCCTGATTTTTCTGTGAGACCTGCAGGTATAGGGCGGTACATAAATTCAATAAATTATCATCATCATTCTCCCTTTGGCCTGATCCAGCGGCAGGGCTCTGAGTTTATTTTAGATATTTGTTCATTTGTCTTTATACCCTACTGTTTTCTCCACCGAGCTCAAGGTGGCGTGTAATTGGTTCTCCCCAACCTCCACAACCACCCTGTGAGGTAGGTCAGGCTGAGAGAGGCAGCAACCAGCCGAACATCACCCAGCGACTCATAAAGGCCGGGTGGGCATTTGAACCCTGGTCTCTCCCAAGTCGTAGGCTGACGCTCTAACCACTACACCACGCCGACTCGAATGTGAAGTGTGGTGAGGTCTGTTGGTTGACCTTAGCATCTAATCCTCGAAGCTCCACTTTCTTTGTGCATGGCAGCTCCATTTCGGTATCATCGTCTCAGTATATCTGCCAACCATGATTGCGTCTAATGCATTTAAAAAGCCAGCGGTGTTTCAGTGGTTAGAGTGTCGGACTAGGACCTGGGAAAGTTACAGGTAAAGGGACCCCTGACCATTAGGACCAGTCGTGGCCAACTCTGGGGTTGCAGCGCTCATCTCGCTTTACTGGCCGAGGGAGCCGGCATACAGCTTCCGGGTCACATGGCCAGCATGACTAAGACGCTTCTGGTTAACCAGAGCAGCACACGGAAATGCTGTTTACCTTCCCGCCAGAGCGGTACCTATTTATCTACTTGCACTTTGACATGCTTTCAAACTGCTAGGTTGGCAGGAGCAGGGACCGAGCAATGGGAGCTCACCCCGTCGTGGGGATTTGAACCACCGACCTTCTGATTGGCAAGTCCTAGGCTCTGTGGTTTAACCCACAGCGCCACCCGCGTCCCTTTGTTACACTTTAGGACCTGGGAAACCAGGGTTCAAATCCCCACTCAGCCATGAAGCTCACTGGATGACCTTGGGCCATAGCCACTGCATTTCAGTCTAACCTACCTCACAGGATTGTTGTGGGGATAAAGTGAGAACCACATGTGCCACCTTGAGCTCCTTGGAGAAGCTTTTAAAATGCAATTTTAAAAGAAACAACCATCTAAGCCAACGACTGTCACCACCACGTTGCAGCGATGAGTTCCACTGGTTCATTGCATGGGGTGCTTAAAAAATTTCCTCTCTTTCTCTGCCAGTGGCTTTCATCAGGCAACATCACGGTTGGATATGTGAGTGAGAGGTGGATTTCTTGCCATCTATGCACAAATTTTCCTTTGCATTTGTCTCCGGGAAACAGGTATGACACAGTTGTATAGAGGTGGGTTGGTTGTCCCCGCCTTCCAGTGCCTCAAAACACACACACACACACACACACACACACACACACACACATATTTGTGTGCATTTAATGGGAGCAGGATAAAAGGAATGAGTTCGCCCATCAGAGGAAAAGGAGGCGTCTCTCAAGGCACCTTTGACCCTCTTAAAAGCGATTACCTGTCTCCAGCTCCGGAAGGAAGATATAAAATGCTCAGGAGGGAAGGAAGGAAGGAGGGAGGGAGGGGTGGATCCTGAATCAGTCTGAACTACACACACACACACACACACACACACACACACACACACACCACCTTCAAGTCAAGATCTGTGTCAGCTGATTTCCCCACCCGCTCTTGTCCCAACAAGGACCTCTTTAAAAAGGTGCTGGTGGAGAAAACCATATGTTCCAAGCACTGCAGAACTGCTCCATTTATACGTAATGTTTCTTCCATGCTTGTGGGGAATCAGGCCTAAAAGGCAGCACCTGAACTCTGGAACTCCCTGCCTCTTGAAATTGGGGAGGCGGCTTCACCAACCTGGTGTAGTGGCTGGAGTGTCAGGCTCAAACCTGGAGGAGAGCAGGTTTCAAATCCACAAAGCCCATCAGGTGACCTTGAGCCAGTCATTATATCTCATCCTGACCTACCTCACAGGGCTATTGTGAGGACAGCATGGAGAGTTGGTGGAAGAACTATGTACTCAAACCAACCTCAAAGCAGTTGACAAAAAGAATAGAATGATCAGCAAAAGCAGATATCGAAAACATTTAAAAAATAATAATCAAAATTGGCAGCAAGCTTTAAAGAAACAGATTAGAACATGTCAACATTCTACATAACTAAGTAGGCTTGTCTAAACAAACAAATAATATTTCAAGAAAAACTGTTGGTTTATTTTGATCATTTTAATATGTCAATTTTTTAAAGATCCATTTTTATTACTGTTTTGGAATGAACATTTTATACTGTCTTATGTAAACTGCTAAGGGATTTATTTGTTTACTAAGCAGAATTGTAAACCTTGCTAAATAAATGAATGCAGATTTTTCAAAGGACCCAGCCCTACTACCACCCTCCAACTCACAGGAGCCAAAGGCCACAAAATAAAGAAAGGCCCCTTTAACTAGCCCAGCCCGGCCCAAATCTGATCAGGCTATATAAGGCTTCCCTTGGCTCTAGTTCCCTGCTGAGACAACGTCTCAACTGGAAGACCCCATGGGGCTAGAGCCCCTCTGCTTGTTTCAGCACATTGGACAGCTCTGCTTGATGAAGAATTGTGACTCCGGCCTGCTCTCTGCTAAGACATCTCTGCCAGCTGCTTTAGCAATGGCTCCTGGAAGCTCTCCAAGGTCCTGAATGCTCCTGGATGGATTGAGAAGCATCCCAGGGGTGCCCGCAGAATTGGGCACCAACAGCGAGGGAGGCACAACTCACTTGGACGTGGGAGAAATAGTCATAGTCTTCTCTGTGGCTGCAGCTAAGTTCTCTCAGGAGTCCTCTCTGTCCATCTCTCACCTAGCCTTCAGTCTTCCCCAACACAATGCCCCCGTGTTTGTTATTTTCACTGATACGTAGGCCTTCTTGTATACACTGATGTTTGGGTTGGAGAACTGCAGTTGGAGATTTGGAAACGTGCAAAACGTGATGCCCATGATGGCTCAGTTCTGCTCTTGGCTTGGGAAGTGTGGAAGAAGAAGAAGAAGAGGAGGAGGAGCAGGAAGAGGAGGAGGAGGAGGAGGAGTTTGGACTTGATATCCCGCCTTTCACTCCCTTTAAGGCAGTATTTCTCAACCTGTGGGTCCCCAGATGTTGTTGGACTACAACTCCCATCATCCCTGACCACTGGTCATGCGGGCTAGGAATGATGGGAGTTGTAGTTCAACAACATCTGAGGACTCGCAGGTTGAGAAATACTGCTTTAAGGAGTCTCAAAGCAGCTACCGATCTCCTTTGCCCTCCTCCCCCACAACAAAAACTCTGTGAGGTGAGTGAGGCTGAGAGACTTCAGAGAAGTGTGACTGGCTCAAGGTCACCCAGCAGCTGCATGTGGAGGAGCAGAGACGCGAACCCGGTTCCCCAGATTACGAGCCCACCGCTCTTAACCACCACACCATGCTGGCAGGTTTGCGTGAACCAATTTCTCCCTCACCCATGACATATTCACATCCCACCCTCTGCCTAATTCCACCCCACCCCAGGCTCCTGATGCAAACCCGCAGGGGTGGCATGAGATGTTTGGCTTCCTGAGATGAATGACAATGCCCTGTCTCCCTCCCTGTTCCGTAAACAGATAACTTCCCCCAGTGCTCTTGAGGCGGTAGAGTGGTTTAGGGGGCTCTGGAGGGGCCATGTGGCAACAGAGGGAATGGGCTGGCTCCACAGTGAGCATTTGGGACACTTTAGTTTCGAGAAATGGTAAGAGGTGACATGATGGAAGTTTATACAGTGGTACCTCAGGTTAAGTACTTAATTCGTTCCGGAAGTCCGTTCTTAACCTGAAACTGTTCTTAACCTGAAGCACCACTTTAGCTAATGAGGCCTCCCGCTGCTGCCACGCCGCCGGAGCACAATTTCTGTTCTCATCCTGAAGCAAAGTTCTTAACCTGAAGCACTATTTCTGGGTTAGCAGAGTCCGTAACCTGAAGCGTATGTAACCTGAAGCGTATGTAACCCGAGGTACCACTGTATATAAAAAAATGGCATGGAGAAAGTATGTGGAGAAGAGTTTTTCTTCCTCTCTATTATTAATAATAATAATAATTTTTATTTATACCCTGCCCTCCCCAGCCAGAGCCGGGCTCAGGGCAGCTAACACCAGTAAAATTACAGCAAAAAGATAATAGGGAAAAAAACCTAATTTAAAATACAGGTTAATAATAACACTGGAATGTGTGGACGTCAACAAAGCTGAATGAAGTCCTTCTTCACCCAGCACAGAGTTGAACTATGGAACTCCTTGCCACAGGAGGCAGTGATGGCCAGCAACCTGTATGGCTTTCAAAGAGGATTAAACAATCAGAAGCAGGCATGGTTCTGAACACCAGTTGCTGGAAACTGCAGGGAGGGAGAGGTCTCTTGTGCTCAAATCTTGCTTGTGGGCATCCCTTTGGGCGCAGCTGGTTGACCACAGCGAGAACAGGTTTCTGAACTGGACAGGCCATGGGCCTCATCCAGCAGGCTCTTCTTATGACCACTGGGCTACGCTGCCTGAAGGGAGCTGGAGTCTAACTCCATCTAGGGAAGGGGTATCTTTGGGTCTGCTGTTGCTGGCGGCCCCTGCCCTCTGCCGCCCGAGGCCATTGCCACCTTCTGCCTAATGGCAGAGCCGGTATCAACCCCAAATATAAGGGAAGCCATCTCCCCCATCAAGAATTCCGCACAGGTCTCGGCTGTTCTGTCATTGTGGCATCTTTCTCTTCTCCCCCCACGTTCCTTTCCTCCCCCGCTGGCATTTAAAAACTCTACGTGCTGAGCAAGGCGAATCGGAATCTTGCTCAGAGATGAATCTCTTTCTCCACGCACCTTGGTATTTGAGAAGTATGAAAGTCATCGCTCTTTTTTGAGCAGAGAAAAGGAGAAACTTCCAGCTCCATTCTGCGCCCTTGTGCATGCACACACACACAGAGAGAGACACACAGAGACTCACACACAGAGAGAAAGCAGTCCTCCTTCACTGTTCAATTAGGCTTCGGAGGCAATTTCCTTTGCATTTGGGAGCTATTAAGACCTTGATGTGTAAACACAGAGTCCATTGTTCTCGACAACGCCCACCTCCCAACAATTAAACAGAAGCATTAAAGGAGAGAGAGGAGGCGAGAGATACAGGGGGAGTGTGAACAATTAAAACCCAAGCTGCACAATTTACTATCTACCTCTCACTTGGAGCTGGGAGCATGGATTCCTGCCGTGTTGGCTCAGAACCATGCAAGAGAGAAGCGCTTCAAGGGGCATTTCTGAATGGGTTGGCAAAAGCTGCAAGGCCGGAACATCAAGAGGAGGCCTGCTGGCAAGGCCAGTCTGGCCAGGATGGAAGGGGTGGGCAGGAGTGAGTTGCATTGTTATGAATTTAATAACAACCTGCCAGATCAGGGCAGGGGCTCATCCAGTCCAGATGCCCCATTGGGAAACCCACAAGCCGCATCTGAGCCCAGCTGCACTCTCCAGTTGTTCCACATTGTCTGGTCTCCAGAGGTAGACTGGCCCCGGGCCTGGAGGTTCTGCTACCACAACACACCTACAAAGACAAGCCCTGCTGGATCAGGCCCATGGCCCATCTAAGTCCATCATCCTGCTCTCACAGTGGCCAACGATAGTTCTCTTCTGGGAAACCAGCAAACGAAGCGATTTCCCCTCCTGTGGTCTTCAGCAAATGCTGTTCAGAAGCACTGCTGCCTCCACCTGGCTCCATCCTGGCTAGTAGCTACATATGGCTAGTAGCCATTGATAGCCCTCTTCTGTAGGAGCTTGTCTTTTTTTAAAGCCATCCAAGTTGCTGGCTATCACAGCCTACGTCATTCATCCAGGAGCACTAGGAACTTGGGTTTATTTTGAACAAATGAAAGCTGAGATTCCCAGGGATAGCTCAGTCAGTACAGCACGGGACTCTTAATCTCAGAGTCGTGGGTTTGAGCCCCATGTTGGGCAAAAGATTCCTGCATTGCTGGGGGTTGGACTAGACGACCCTCATGGTCCCTTCCAGCTCTACAGTTCTAGGATCCACTGTTGGAGGCAGCATGCTTCTGAACACCAGCTTCTGGAACCTACAGGGGGCGCTGTTGCACTCATGGCCTGCTTGTATGGTTTTGCATGGGGGTATCTGGCTGGTTATTCGGAGAGCAGGGGCTGGGCTAGATGGTCCCCCTTTGGCCTGATCCAGTAGCCAGACTCTCGCGATGTTCTTATGCTCCCCTGTGCAACCTTTGCATCCAATGGAAATTCTTTGGAACATGTTTGGCTTGAGAAAGGCATAGGCCACCAGGCTTGTCTGGGCTCTGCTTCGGCTGTTAGGGGCCAGCTCAGTCGTGCCGCAAGTCGGCTGCCTGAGCATCGCTGCCTGCCTAATAATGGTGATTGCCTTTATTAGAAAACTTAATGAAAATCCGGGAGACAGAGAGAGAGAGGATACAGAAGCCTTTCAGACTCTCTTTCTCTCTCTGGTGTAACTGGAAAGACAACTAATAAGATTTTGCACAAAGTCTTGGAGGCAAGAAATGAGAGCGTAAAGTGCATTACCAGGAAAGCAGATAATCAGATAAATGAGAGATCTCCAGGCGAGACGGTTCTGCCTGTCCTCATGCAGGGTGGCTTCAAAATGTGATGCTGTTGCCCACATCCTCTGGGTCTGACCGTGGGTTGTCTCTCAGGGTCTGGGAAGGGGCAAAGGGGTCTGCTGGGTATCTAAAGGAGTCAGGGGACAGGCCTCTGGCATGGAGGCAACCATCCTCCTCTGCTGGCGCTACCCAGCCATTGCTGTTTCAGAGGTAGACTGCCTTTGCACCTGGAGGTTCCATTCCACACTCTTCTGGGCGGGAATAAAGAACTCAAGAAAAGACCTGCTGTATGTAACACAAAGCTCATTTGGTCCATCGCCCAGCTTCCCACAGTGCCATAGGTGCCAGCTCCAGGGGGCCCAGGCACCCACAAAATTTCTCCCGTGGGTGCCGAGCCACCACCCCTGCTGCTCCACCTGCTGCTGTGTGCCAGCTTTGCTAACTAGGTTACTGAGCACACACTCAGTAACACACGCCGCCGTAATTTGCAGCATTGCACTGGCTCCCAGTGGAGTATAGGGTCAGGCTCAATGTGCTGGTCTTGACCTTTAAAGCCCTTTGTGGCTTAGGGCCTTCGTATCTACGGGACCGCCTTTCCTGGTCTGCCCTGCAGAGGACCTTAAGGTCCATGAATAACCATAGTTTAGAGGTCCCGGGCCCTAAGGAAGTCAGACTACCCTCCGCCAGGGCCAGGGCCTTCTCAGTGATGGCTCCGACCTGGTGGAATGCTCTGTCCCATGAGACCAGGGCCCTTCAGGATTTAACTTCCTTCTGCCAGGCCTGTAAGAAAGCGCTATTCCACCTAGCCTTTAATTTGAATTCCCCCTCCCCTTTTATGAAGATCACCTGCTCTGAGACCCCACAGCTAATTTTCCCCTGGCCCCCTCGCTGGCCCAAGTAGGACCAATTCAGCTAGCTAGCCCTGGGGATTATGTAATGCTTATTTCTCCCAAATTGATTTTTGAATTTTATTGTTATTCATGTTTTTATACTGTATTTTATGCTGCTTTTATAATTATTTTAAATTTGTTGTTAGCCGCCCTGAGCCCGGTTTTTGAACTAGGAAGGGCAAGGTATAAATAAAAAAATACCATTATTATTATTATTATTATTATTATTATTATTATTATTAAATCAGCACATGCAAATCTTCTGCCAGTTTGTGTCCTCCTTCCAGAGCCTTTTAAGCATTCAGCCGTGCCCCCTGCCCACAGTGCTCAGGCAAAGGCAAAACCACCTCCACCGCCAGTCCTGGAGGGTCTTTGCCCAGGCTGCGTTCAGCTCCCTGGAAGTGGGATTGGCGAGCCAAGAGGAGGGGGGCTCAGCTCGAGACAGGGAGGAGGAGGAAGAGGAGGAAGCCCTCCAGACTGCGGCGGAAGCTGGCAGAAGCCAGTGGAGGGGGCTGCCTCCTCTGCAGGTTTTGCATGTGCCAGGCCCCTGCTGCTTTCAGTTCCAGGCAGCTGCGTTTTGAAATCCTCTTGAAAGGCAAATCCGACTCATTGCAATTTCAACACCCCTCCGTGTGACACTGGCTTAGTTGTTCTGGTGCCCTCCAGGAGGGGGGAGGCCAAGGAAGGCAGATCTTCCTCCATCTCGACCCAGGTATTAAATTGCAAGAGCTCCATTCCTGCAACTCGATTAGGAGCTCAGGGACCCAGAGAAGGAGGCAGTTCTGAGCACAGAAAGAGAGAGAGACGCAGCACGATCCTCTGTCCCCAGTGTGCATTTCAAGGAGAATTCCTGCAGCAGAATTCCCCAGCAAACTCAGCAAACACTTTCTAAATGGCTCCAGCTCATTTGTTTACTTATTTATCACATGTATATCCCACTTTTTCCTCCAAGGAGCTGAAGCTGGTGCACACGATTCTTCCTTGCCCTTTTGTTCTCACAACAGCCATGCGAAGTAGGTTAGGCTTAGAGGGAGAGTGACTGATTCAGGGTCACACCCTGTGAGCTTCATAGCTGAGTGGTGTAATTTGAACCCAGGGCCCTTCCCAGGTAATATATTCTAACCATTACGCCAATCTGGCTCCCGATTCATTGAGCAATGCATGGTGGCTCCGACTTATTATTATGCCCATACTGCAGATTGGGGAGGAGGAAAGTTGAGGCCAGGAGCAGGCAGCTAGCCGAGGGGTGCCTGGATCAGGTGTTAAACAGGGTTGTGTTATTGCCCCAAATCTATTCATAATTTTCGTGGCCATGATCCTACACTTTGTCGAAGGGAAACTCCCCACTGGGGTAGAAATCATATATCGAACAGATGGAAAGCTCTTCAATCTGAGCAGGCAGAAAGCAAAGAGTAAGGTTACCGTAACTTCCGTCATAGAGCTTCAGTATGCTGATGACAACGTAGTCTGTGCATGCTCAGAGGATGACCTCCAAACCATCCTAAATATCTTCGCAGAAGCTTACAGAAAGCTTGGCCTGTCACTCAACATCCAAAAAACCAAAGTGCTGCACCAACAAAATAACCCCTCCGCAGCACCACAAATCCAACTCAATGGTGTAACATTGGAAAATGTCAATCACTTCTCCTACCTAGGCAGTTATCTTTCCACAAGGGTCAGCATTGATGCTGAAATCCAGCATTGCCTGAGCTCTGCGAGTGCAGCTTTCTCCAGATTGAAGTGCAGAGTGTTTGAGGACCGGGACAGTTGCAGGAAAACCAAAATGCTTGTTTACAAAGCTATTGTACTACCAACCTTACTGTATGCTTGTGAAACATGGACCACTTACAAACACCATCTCCAACTTCTCGAAAGATTCCATCAACGGTGTCTCTGAAAAATCTTACACATCACTTAGGAAGACAGGCAAACTAATATCAGTGTACTGGATGAAGTAAAGATCACCAGTGTTGAAGCAATGATTCTTCAACATCAACTTCATTGGACTGGTCATGTTGTGTGGATGCTTGATGATCGTCTTCCAAAGCAACTACTCTATTCCGAACTTAAAAATGGAAAGCATAATGCTGGTGGTCAACAAAAGAGGTTTAAAGACTCTCTCAAGGCAAATCTAAAAAAATGTAGTATAAACACAGACAACTGGGAAACACTGGCTTGTGAGCGCTCCAGTAGGAGAACAGCCTTTACCAAAGGTGTCATGGGCTTTGAAGACACTCAAACTCAGGATGCAAGGGAGAAACATGCTAGGAGGAAGACACGCTTGGCAAATCCACACCGTGATCAACTCCCGCCTGGAAACCTATGTCCCCACTGTGGAAGGACGTGTGGATCCAGAATTGGCCTCCAGAGTCACTTAGGGACTCATTGTTAAAACCATGTTTATGGAAGACAATCTTACTCGGGTACGAGTGATCGCCAAAGAAGAAGATGTTCCACCACTGAGCCACAATAAATTCCCTATCCTTTGCTCCATACCACAAGGCTAGAAACCAGGAGAGTCTGAAAAATGGCAAGATCAGTTGTGCAAATGAAGAGAAATGATTCTCGATTTGCATCAGCTTTGGAGATTGCAGAATCCAAGTCTGCTGTGGTACTAAGCCTGGCAGAGGTGTGTGTGTGTGTGTGTGTGTGTGTGTGTGTGTGTGTGTGTGTCCCCCTAAGCACAAAGCACACACAGACTGGCCGCCCAGATTGAATCTCAAATCCCAGGCTCTATACCTTGATCCTTGACGCATCAGCAATTCTCCCCGCTGGTCAGCTCCTGTGTTAAGAACAGGGATTCTCCAACCAGCCGCAACAAGAGGAAGAGAGAAAGCTGCCTTATAATGAGTCAGGCCTAGCTGAGTACACCTAGCTCAGTATTGCCTGCACTGGCAGGCAGCAGCTCTCTGGGGCTGCACATGGGGGGACACCTCCAGCCCTATCTGGAGAGATACTATCAGGGATTGAAACTGGGACCTTCTGCAAATGAAGCTCAGCCACTGAACTCCCAACCCAAGAGAGCTGGGGGTGTGTTGCATTTGGGACAGGGAACCTGCGGCCTTCCAGATGTTGCTGGACTCCAGCTCCCAGCAACCAGTGATGGATGAGAGTTGTAGTCCATTGACATCTGGAGGACCACAGATATTCCCCTGTTCCTGATTTACACCCTCCGCTAGCTGCCGACCTTGCCACCTGCCCTGCAGCCTCAGCCGGCATATTATTACAGAAGTCCCATCTTTTTCATAAATCACCCCCCTTCCCTTCCCTTCCTTCCTTCCGCTCAGCAGCCCTGAAGTGGGCCTGTAAGGGATGGGCTTTAATTCCTCCTCTCCTTCTTTTCTTCCTTCCTATAGATATATTTCCCCCCTCTTAACGCTTGATCTTATCAGCCCTTTATAAATCAAGTGTGTGTGTGTGAGAGAGAGAGAGAGAGAGAGAGAGAGAGAGAGAGAGGGAGAGGGAGAGAAACTTTTATCTGCTCTCCCGGGCTGAGGTATCACCATGGCCAGGAGTGGGTAGCCTGGCTGTTTAATTTTCTGGCTTGACTTTTATAAATGTAGCAAAGAGTATCGGGGGATCTAAATAAATCAAATTGTTTCGGAGAGGCCAGCCCAGCCGTTCTGCACAGCTCCTTGCAATTCTCAAAAGCTACACGCACAAGCACACACATAGACACCGTTCGGAAGATTAGGAACGGCTCTCTTGCAGGGGGGACGTGCTCCAACACAATTCTCTCAAACGCAACACGCACACAAACACCTTATTTTCCTGAACGTAATGTCACAGATCTGGGCCACCTGAAGCTCACAGCTCCTCACCCGCCCTGAATATTCCACCTGCTGGATTTAGGCAGTGGTAGACCCTGGGGTGTCAAATTTCGGCGGCACCCAAATTCGGTGGCCTCCCACCCTCCATGCTACAACACAGTTGCAGCGCCCCCTGCGGTGCCCCCGAGGCTCTGCTCGCAGTGCGACTGAACCGGCCGCGTTCCCCCAAATCCGCCTCTGATTTAGGGTGGATCACTGGGGATGCATTCAGCCCTGTTTGCATTATAAAGGCGGACTTACCATATCTGGCCTCTCTTGGAAGTGAAGCACATATCAAAAATTCGCCACTGAGCTACCACCCTTCCACCAAAAATAAAGCAAGCTTCCAGTCCTCATGGTTCTGAATCAACTATTTATTTATTTATTTATTTATTTATTTATTTATTTATTTATTTATTTATTTATTTATTATTTTCTTAGTTTACAAAAGTATGTGCAATCTCTCTCTCTCTCTCTCTCTCTCTCTCTCTCTCTCTCTCCTCCAAGTAACATTTTTTACAGATCAGTTTCATTTGTTAAGACATTAGGAAGAAGGGGAAAAGGGTGGGGAAGATGGGTGGGGGTGGGGTCGGGTGGCGATGTTTCTATTTTACTTAATATATGTGGGGTTTTGTGTCAGCATCGCTTGTGCAGGTTCTGTGTTGTTCACTTGTGTTCCTTTGGTGGTGAGAGAGGTTGGGGTTGGCCTAGGATGTGGCTGTTCATTTGTGGTTGGCTGTGGTGGTCTTTGTTTTCACGTGTGAGCAGGGTGGGTGGGTGTTTTGGATCAGGTTAGCCATATGGATTTGTATGTTGTTGGTGGATTTTTGTCGTTGTCTTGTTGGACTGTGTATGTGATAAAGGGGAGCCATACTGGGGTGAAGGCTCAACTTCTGATTTAAACAGCAACCTAGAAAGCACCCTCATACCGAATCAGAACACTGCTCCATCCAGCTCAGTTCTGCCCACACGGACTGGCAGCAGTGACTTGCCAATGGTTCTGGCAAGGGATGTTCTCAGACCCACCTGGAGATGTTGTCAGGGACTAAACCTGGCCCTTCCAGTCCACATAGCAGGTGCCCTTAGAACCTGCTGGATCAGGCCCATGGCCCAGCTAGTCCTCTTCTCACAGTGGCCAATCAGATGCCTCAATCCTGCAAGCAGGGTTCAAGCACAAGAGAACTCTCCCCTCCTGTGGTTTCCAGTAACTGGGATTCAGAACCACCGCTACCTCCAGCTGTGTTGGCAAAGCCTAGCTGCTGTAGCTAGGAGCCATCCACAACCCTCTCCTTCCACATGAATTTGCCCAATCCTCTTTTAATGCCACCCAAGTTGGTGGCCATCCTGTGGCCGTGAGTTCCACAGTCAATACATGAACAAGTCATTTCATTTACCTGCCCCGAATCTTCCAGCCTGCAGCTTCGATGAATGTCCATGCGTTGTAGGGTTGTGAGAGAGGGAGGAAAAATTTACCAGCTTTCTCTGTGCCATGCATGAATCGAATAAATGCATATTGTTGTAGCTCTACCACTATGCTACAGCCATGCCATCCCACCCCACACCCAGCAAGCCACAGAATGCTCTGTACACCCTTTAGAGGACTGCATCTTGGGATGTTGAACCCAAACTCCTCCAGTGCGCCCACCCCAGCCCTTTCTAAGATGCAGGAGTGAAAGAGCAGAACCCGAACCCCACCCGGCCATGCGCAGCACATCAGATGAGCCCCAGAAGCCCATCGAGAGCTGAAGCGAAGCCTTTTCATCCGGCCCCCCGCCTGGCTTTGATCACGTCCTCTTCGCTCGCTCAGCTCCCTTTGATGAATTTTTTAAAAAGTCACGGGAAGCACCAAAGAGGACAAAACTCTTGTTTTCAGGCTTCCGCTTCCCATTTCGGGACAAGGGGGGCCACAGTGGAGAGAGGACTCCCCCCCCCATCCCAGCTGGGGAGAGCAAAGGACCTGGTTAAGAACACAAACGGACTGGGAAACCGGAGCCCCCCAAGCACACACTAGGAGCCCGGCGCAAGGAGGACATTTTTATTTTATTTTATTTTCTGCTGACATGGCCTAGTTTGTTCCTTAACGATAGAAAGAGGGGGAGAAAATTGCTGAGCATATTAGTTTAAGGGTGAGGGGGGGGGTGAGAATCATCCTCCCCTGCAGTGTGGTGACATCTGTCCACAAGACTAATTGGGGCTCTGTCCATGGTGCTGAGCACACAGCCAATTCTCTTCTTTCTGCCTTCACCAAAGGCCTCTTCTCTTTTTTAATCGCTGGAGGGGACGAGACATGTAATGGACTCTGTCTCTTTTGAAAACTGGAAAGGGGAGAGAGATCAAATCTTGGCACAGACGTGTGTGTGTGTGAACTGATCTGGGAAGCATGAAGGCACAGGACTGGAGGCGATATAAGAAGACAAGGAGACCCTGTGCTGGATCAGGCCCATGGCCCATCTAGTCCAGCGTCCTGCTCTCACAGCAGCCAACCAGATGCCCCAATGGGAAGCTCAAAATCAAGATTCGAACACAAGAGCATCTCTCCTCTCCTGTGGTTTCCAGGAACTGGTGTTCAGAAGCATTGTTGTCGCTGAGCCTGGGTGCAGAACGGAGCCATCCTGGCGAGTAGCCATCGCAAGCCCTCTCCTCCTCCATGGACTTGTCCAATCCTCTTTTAAAGACATCCAGGTTGGTGGCCACCACTCCCTCATGTGGGAGGGAGTTCCGTAGTTTAACTCTGCTTCATGAAGAACTCAGCATCAAGGCAGAGGAGGAAGGGATCAAGAGAGGAGTGTGTGGCTTGGGGTTAACAGCTCAGCGACAGGTGCTGGCCCTGGGTTCAATCCTCAGGGCTTCTAGGTCGAAGAATTGGGAATCAGGCAAGAGGAACAGTCTTCCTCTGCCTCAGCACATCCTCTGGAGGTCACTCCTGCAAGAGGCAGCGAGGATCACCAACTCCAAAGAGAATTAGAGGCATTCGAGGAGGAGGAGGAGGAGGCCATTGATGACAGTCAGAGGCAGGAAGTGCTTCTGAATATCATTTCTGGGGAGAGTGGCTGTTGTGTTTGTGTCCTTCTTGTGGGCTCTTTAGCACCTGAAGCTCAGCCTGCAGCTTAGGGGCTGAGCACTGTTCATGCGTGTTTTACGTTCTGTGCAAACTGCTTAGAGTTTTCGACAATTAAATGGTATAAAGGTAAAGGCAAAGGGACCCCTGACCATTAGGTCCAGTCGTGGCCGACTCTGGGGTTGCGGTGCTCATCTCGCTTTATTGGCCGAGGGAGCCGGAATACAGCTTCCGGGTCATGTGGCCAGCAGGACTAAGCCGCTTCTGGCGAAGCAGAGCAGCGCACGGAAACGCCGTTTACCTTCCCGCCGGAGCGGTACCTATTTATCTACTTGCACTTTGACGTGCTTTCGAACTACTAGGTTGGCAGGAGCAGGAACCGAACAATGGGAGCTCATCCCATCACGGGGATTCGAACCGCCAACCTTCTGATCAGCAAGTCCTTTAACCCACAGCGCCACCTGCGTCCCTAATTAAGCGGCATGCACATGTTTAAAAATCACACACACACAAGCAAACAAACTAACAAACACACAAGCTGCAGCCCCCCCCCCCGTTTCACCTTCAGACATCCCTTCAAGTCCAGGATAGCTTTCCTGCCACTCCCCCCCCCCCTTCAAATCCCTGCTCAAAAAAGCCATTTCTACAGCGAGGCCTTTTGGCTTCACCCCTTAATCCTCCCTCCTGCCTACCTGATCACAGGCACCCTCTTCGCTCCTGACCTCCTCCCCCTTCCAAAAGCCAGGTTTAATCTTCCTTTTGAGCAGAGACACATTTTCCTCTTCTTTCGCTGGTGAAATCCTAAAGCAAGGCTCAGGATCCTGTTCCCTCAGGGCCCAAACCTGGCCCTTTCGTCACTTAGGTGCCAAGGAGGAGGGACGGGTGAGGGGAGAGGTGGAGGAACAGAGAAGCCCCGCCCACCTTTGTCTAAGGCTCCGCCCATGAAGGCCCTGGGAGATTTCCCTCCCCACAGAATGTGGCTTTTGTGCTTCCCATTCCTGCTCAAAGCACCTTTGCATGCCGGTGATGGCATCGTTTCACAGCAACGGCAAGGCGAGCTGCAAATGTTAGTTGCCGCTTCACCCTCTAACCAGACACACACAAGACATCACCGGCTCTATGTTTGAAAAAAATAATATATACTATTCATTGTATTGAATTGTAGATTTCAACAGAAGTAGCTCATCAAGTTCAACAAAGAAGGATTCTGTGGAACTGCAACAACCTTCCATGTGGATTGTTGGACAGGCGGAATAGACACTTTCACATATATGGACCTTATGCATAAACTGATTAGAGAATGAAAAGATCCACTGGGTCTTCTACTTTTTTCGTTGAACTTGATGAGCTACTTCTGCTGAAATCTACAATGCAATACAATGAATAGTATATATTATTTTTTCAAACGTACAGCCAGTCACGTCTGTTTACTGAATATGTTTCACGTAACCAGAGGTTTGTTGTTGTTTTGTGCAGGGTTTCATCCAGGCAAACAGGCCCTCCTCTGGGATATACTGTAAACCACTGGTTTTCAACCAGTGTGCCGTGAATGAGGGTCAAGGGTGCGGCCTCCTCTGATGCCGTCTCACATACCCACCTCCCAAAAGCTTGGGGGGCTGTTTGTTGCAACAGGCAACACTCCACAAGGGAGGGTGTTTGAAAAAGGGTGAGGGGCTGCCAGCTCTGCAGGCAAGGGGTGACCCAACTGGGCTCCTGAGCCTCACAGGGATGCCCAGTTGGTCAAGGGAGCCGCGGACTCGAAAAGGTTGAAAATCTCTGCTGTAAGCTGTTAACAGCAAAGGTGCAGAATCTTTTTCCATCTGAGGGCCACATTTCCCTTCTGGGCATTCATCCGAGGGCCACATGCTAGAGGCGGGTGAAGCCAGAGACTAAGCTTTGCAAAGTGGGCCAGTTTCTACACCCCCAGCCTCTCTATCCTCCATCTGAGAAAGCAAGGGGTGTTAAAGGTAAAGGGACCCCTGACCATTAGGTCCAGTCGTGGCCGACTCTGGGGTTGCGGCGCTCATCTCGCTTTACTGGCCAAGGGAGCCGGCGTACAGCTTCCGGGGGGTCATGTGGCCAGCATGACTAAGCCGCTTCTGGCGAACCAGAGCAGCGCACGGAAACGCCGTTTACCTTCCTGCCGGAGCGGTACTATTGATCTACTTTGACGTGCTTTCGAACTGCTAGGTGGGCAGGAGCAGGGACCGAGCAACATCGTGGGGATTCGAACCGCCGACCTTCTGATCAGCAAGTCCTAGGCTCTGTGGTTTAACCCACAGCACCACCCACGTTATGAGAACCCAAAAGCCTATCTTGCACAAAAGCCACCCAGATTCTGCAACAGAAATAGAGGAATTCCACAACCTCTACACTGAATGCAAATTTAGCAAGCGGGCAAGGTTCCCTCTCCTTGTTTTGCACTGCTCAGGGAGAGCAGCAAAGAGCAAGCAGGACAATGAAGTTCTGTCACTGAGCATTAGGAAATCACCTCCCTGCTGGCTTCAGAGGGTACCAGCTCCACAGTCAGAGGCAGCGATGCTTCTGAATACCAGTTGCTGGAAGGCACAAGGAGGGAGAGTTGCTGATGGACTCAAGTCCTGCTTCCCCTGGCGGCTTCTGGTTGTTCCCTTTGAGGACAGGATGCTGGGCTAGACGGGGCCTTTCGGGCCTGATCCAGCAAGCGCTTCTGATGTTCTTATGTTTCCACACGCCCCAACGCTCACATGCCCTTCCAGCCCCCTTCTTTGCACAGCAAGGACTAGGAACTTCAAACTCCAAAAGCGACGGCAGCGATGCCCACAACTCTGAGCCTTTCCTGAAAGAAGCCTGCTTTTTTTGCTTCCTCCACCACCACCCCTTCCCTCCGAGGAAACATTTGAAGGTAACTCTCAAGGTTGCAATATTAAGAAACAGCAACTCAACCCCCTCTTCTCTCCAGGGGAGAGTTTTGCTTGCACAGCTGCTTGCAAGTGAACAGCTGCCTGCCCACCTCGAACCTGCAAGAGGTGAGTCTGTTCAGGCCTCCTCTTCTCCAGGGTAGCAGTTTCTGACCAAAATCCACCCACATTCTCCAAACAACACCTCCAGAGGGTCTTCCCCCCAGTGTGGACCTTGGGGAATTACCCTGATTTATTTATTAGCTCCCTGGGTCCAGGTAGATTCAATCTCTTTTCCATTTCCCCTCCAGTCTCTCTCTCTCTCTCTCTCTCTCTCTCTCTCTCTCTCTCTCTCTCTCTCTCTCTCTCTGTGATCCGTCAGTCAGAAAGCACAATATTACCCCAATACATGCTCTCATTCTCCTCTTCTCAAATGCCTCTGGCCACAGACAGCAAATTGCTGACTACATAAGCGCAACCGTCTGCTGGCTCCCCCCCCCCCACATGACACACACCCCTCTGACTTTTGCATCAGCATCATTATTCATATCAAGAACCAGGTCTGGAAGATGTTTTTTTTAAAAAAGGGAATTAGAGAGAGGCGTTGAGTCATCCTGACAGTTGTTAAATCGGAGGGGGCTGGGGGGGATGTGGATCATTTCCCTTTGCAGAAGGAAAGGTCTGCTGGTCTATTTCCTCCGAGCATCATTTATATTTCCATTTTTTAAAAAAGAATGAGACGAGAAGCATCTTGTTCCCAGCGTAGGGTAGAGCATCAAAGTTAATGCAAGGACACAGCGCCAGAGGCTTACAGCTGTCAGGCCCTCAAAGTTGGTCCTCCGATTTTGGCCTGACGAGTTCATCTTGGAGAAGGGTCGGGGTGAAAGGGACAGAGCCGGTCCTGTGGGAGGGAAGGAGGTCAACAGCCAGACTGCAGGGCGGCCGCTTTTGCACTTTTCACAAATCGGTGAGAGCAGGTTGCTGTGGATTTGGATAAGGGAATGGCTGCAGAGCAGAAGAACTGGATCAAGCCCACAGCCCATCTAGACCAGCATCTTCTTCTCACAGTGGCCAACTGGGTGCCCCTACAGGAAACCTACAAGCCGGACCAGGGCTGGATTTAGGTTTGATGAGGCCCGAAGCTACTGAAGGGAATGGGGCCCTTTATATGTCCAGCTGTCCTTTGTCAACAACAATAATAAATGTGTTGAATAAATGCTATATGGTAATTGATGGACCTAATAGGCATCTAAAGCCATTTGCACATAACAAAATATGTATCTTATCAAAGTAATTGCTGAATTGAAATACAATGAAGAAGAAATATATTAATAGTGAATTTTTTTGGGTGGGGCCAAGAGAGTGGGACCCTAAGCTATAGCTTGTTTAGCTTATACAGCGGTACCTCTGTGTGCTGGTCCCGGGGGGGGGGTTACCGTGAGGCGTGGTCAAAGTCCGGTCCTGGGCCGAGGGTCTGGAGACTGTCCAGCAAGGGAGAAGCGGGGTCCAAAGCAAGAAGCCGGGCATGGTCGGGAACTCCGGAAAGACAGGTCTGGGTGCTGGCAGAAACAGGTTTCCAACATTGTTGCTCCCGCAACCTGGGACTGGGCTGACTGGTCTTTATCTTCTCTGAGGCCAGGGGCAGTCCCGGCCCACAGATGACCCACCTCTCCTGGTCTTAAGGCGAGCACTCCTCCTGGGAGAACCCAGTTCCCTTCACCTCTCTGCCTTGAGCCTCTGCAGCTCAGGAGAGGCTGGAGGGTTACTGGACCCAGGGGCAGCTTCACCTTCCCCTGACAGGGCTGGGAGAGGGGCACCTGTGCAGGCTGGGACTCCTCAGGTTCAGCTTCTGAATCAGATGCCCAGGCCATCACACTCTGGTTGTGAACAGGATCTGTTCTGGAGGCCCATTCACAACATGAGCAAAATGCAACCCGCACCTGCGTGTCTGCATGTGCGCAGGTCACGATTTGCTGCTTCTGCGCCTGCGTGTGACGTCATTTTGCGTGTCTGTGCATGCGTAAGCGGCAAAACCCAGAAGTAACCCTTTCCGGTACTTCTGGGTCGCCGCAGGACACAACCTGAAAACACGTAACCTGAAGCAAACGTAACATGAGGCATGACTGTGCGTGAATCTGGCCCTGAGCACAGGAGCAGCTGCCCCCTCCTGTAGTGTCTCCAGCTTTGCTGCCTTCGACTGCGGAGGCAGAGCCATCAGGGCCAGTAGCCATTCACAGCCTTTTCCTCCACGAATTTCTTCAATCGCTCCTCTTCTAAAGCCATCCAAGTGGGTGGCCATCCCCGCCTCCTGTGGCAATGAGTTCCACAGTTTGCGCTGCGTGAAGGACTTTCTTTTATCCATCTGAAATCTTCCAGTGTTCAGCTCCATTGCATGTCCCTGAGTTCCAGTGTCAGGAGACAGGGAGAATAACTCTTCTCCATCAACTTTCCTCACACCTGGCATACTTTTATAAACTTCTGCCATGTTGCCTCTTACTCTCCTTTTCTCCAAACTAAAAATTTCCCAAATGCTGCAACTGTTCTTCATAGGGGACTCGTGCCATCTCTGGATAATTTTGGGTGCCCTTTTCTAAACGCTTTCCCTTTTATATATATACATTTGTATTGATTTTTTTTAACATATCATTCCAACAGTCATATAACATGACTTTTCATCTTATACAATGTTTTAGATTTCCATCAACACCTCTGATGATTTTTCGTTCTTTATCACTTATTCCGCTTTTCTTAATTTCACCATTACTCTTAATTGTCCTTAACCACCATAATAATTCTCCTCATAGACTTTCTTGCAATGTTGCGAATAATCCTCCTTACAAAACTTCTTGCAGTCCTACTAGCGTAATCTGTTCATTACAATTACTTTTCAAATAGTTCGTATACAGTGGTGCCTCGCAAGACGAAATTAATTCGTTCCGCAAGTCTTTTCGTCTTGCGAGTTTTTCGTCTTGCGAAGCACGGTTTCCCATAGGAATGCATTGAAAATCAATCAATGCGTTCCTATGGAAACCACCTTCAGACCAGGTTTGGGGACAGTCTGTCCCCCGACCTCTTCTGAAGGCCGACGTGGGGGGGCGAAAGTCTTTGCTTCCCCCCCCTTCCCGGGACAGCGGAGACTTCTCCGCTGTCCGGGGCGATCTTAAAATGCTGGGGCGGCAGCGCTGCCGCCCGCCAGCATTTTAAAATCCCCCGGGAAGGCAGGCAGGGGGGACAAAGACTTTTGCCCCCCACCCGCCTTCAGAAGAGGTCCAGAGGGCTCTCCAAGCTGCGGATAGCAGCCTGCTGCCCCGCGCGAGGGGCGCTCTTAAGAAGAGCGCCCCTCGCGCGGCGCAGACATTCGCAGCTTGGGGAACCCTGCAGGACTTCCCCGCAGGGCTCTCCAAGCTGCGGATAGCAGCCTGCTGCCCCACGTGAGGGGCGCTCTTAAGAAGAGCGCCCCTCGCGCGGCGCAGACATTCGCCGCTTGGGGAACCCTGCAGGACTTCCCCGCAGGGCTCTCCAAGCGGCGAATGTCGGCCTGTCCTGAAGGCTTGCGGTGGGAGGAGGGCTTTCCACCCCACTGCCAACATTCAGAATGCTGTTCTGAATGTGGCGGTGGGGAGGAAAAACCCTCCTCCCACCGCAAGCCCCGGGAACAGAGGAGAAGCGCTGCGCACCTTCCCCTCTGTTCCCGGACCTGTCCTGAAGGCTTGCAGTGGGAGGAGGGCTTTCCTCCCCACCGCCAACATTCAGAATGCTGTTCTGAATGTTGGCGGTGGGGAGGAAAAACCCTCCTCCCACCGCAAGCCCCGGGAACAGAGGAGAAGCCCTTCGCGCATTCCCCTCTGTTCCCGGACCTCCCACCGCAAGCCTTAGGACAGGTCCGGGAACAGAGGAGAAGGCGCGCTGCGCTTCCCCACTGTCCCCGGAGATTTCCCTATGGGCTTTCGTCTTGCGAAGCAAGCCCATAGGGAAATTCGTCTTGCGAAGCCGCTAAAAAATCGGAAAACCCTTTCGTCTTGCGGGTTTTTCGTTTAGCGAGGCATTCGTCTTGCGGGGCACCACTGTATTTACTCCAGTCCTCTAAGAATCTCTGATCCCGCAGGCTTCGAATCCTTCTGGTTAATTTCTAAACCCTTTTCCAACTGTAGCCCAGTTGTAGAGCTCCTGCTTCACATCCAGAAGGAGGTCTGTTTTATTCTGTTACAGGGGATGTGTTCTAATTTTAATATGTAAGCTTTATTTGACACCACCACCATTGAAGAGGGGGAATGATGGGAGCCACGGGAAGCTGGACACAACATGAGTTCCCCAGGCACCTGGGGGCCATGGGAGCCGGACGCAGCATGAGTTCCCTTGGCACCTGGGGGCCACAGGAGCTGGACGCAGCATGAGTTTCCCTGGCACCCAGGGGGCCATGGGAGCTGAACATCCCTTGGTGCCAGAGGAACTCACACAGGTGGCACTTGGTGTCCCAGAGATAGATTGCTTTCAAGTGGGACAGGGAACCTAGAATCCTCAGACATCGTAAGACCACAGCCCCCACTTTTTGACACCACCCACATTGAGGAGGAGGAATGATGGGAGCCATGGAAGCCAGATGCGGCATGAGTTCCCTTGGCACCCGGGGGCCACGGGAACTGAACATTCCTTGGTGGCAGAGGAACTCAGACAGGTGGCACCTGGTGTCCCAGAGACAGATTGCTTTCAAGTGGGACAGGGAACCTAGAATCCTCAGACATCGTAAGACCACAGCCCTCTTCATCCCTGACCATTGGTCATGCTGGCTTGGAGCGGGTGCTGACGGGAGCCAGAATCCAACCCATCTGGAGCGTGACAAGGTCTCCAGTCCCAGCCTTAATGAAGCCGCTTGATTCTCCCTTCCCTTGGGAAACATACACAAGGACCAAATAAATTAGACATAAATCAGAGAAAGCTGGGAGCAGCTAAATCCGATTAAATTGACAACTATGTTGAGGAATCAGAAAAGGTATTTAGAAGTGCTAAATAAACGGAGCTTAGGAGCCATGTATGTCGGGAGAGAATCAGGAATACCTGGAAACGATTTGCTGGTATAATTGATAATAGCGCTTATGTGGATTTAAAGCCGGGGGAATTTAGTGGTTAGAGTGTGAGGGAAAGTACAATAGAAGATTATCTCTATTTTATTTTAGGGAGGTAGGGAGATTCTGTATGTCTGTTTTATATTGCTGAATTGTATGTTTAATACTGATTAAATAAAATTATATGGGTTGCAACTGACGTTAGCCCTGATCGGAGGAGTCCAAGGGAAATTAATGGGCCTGAGTAACTTAGGGCCATTCGTTGCAGAGGGTCTACTCTGAGTAGATTTGATACAAGCCTAATTTTTCTTTAAAAAGGAAGAAAGAAAGCTTACCTGCTATAATTAAAAGCTACAATAATTACCCTCTAGCATTTTTATGTTTCGTAATATCAGTTAGCTAATTTTTTTTTGGTGTGTAATTAACATAAACATCAAATCCATCAAGGATTAAATTGATTGTTTTTATTGTACTAATAAAGTTAGCGCTTTCCAAAGGAGAAAAGGGTTCCCCCCCCCAAAGAAAAACCCCCAGCAGAACGGCACTTAGAAAGGGGCTTCTAATATTTGGCATGCTTCAAGAGGTCCAACCCCTGGGGGAAGGAGACAGTGCTGCGGTCCACCTGCAAATATCATTTTACTCCTACGAACCATGTTGGCTGAAAAGTGGTACCCACAGAAACACATTTCCTTCGCTGGAGCCTTTTAAGTAGAGATCGGATGGCCACCTGCCAGGGATTCTTTAGCTGTGATTCCTGCATTGCCGGGGGTTGGACTGGATGACCTTTGGGGGCCCCTTCCAGCTCTACAGCTCTATGATTCTGTGTCATCATTTAGCCAATGACATCCAGCACCCAAGCAGGGCAAATCCTGCACCAATACAATTCCTCGTCCTACAGCCTGGCTCAATTTTGTGAACTTCTTTGTGCATGGGGCATCAATAAAGTGCCCTGAAAAAATAACAATAAGAATAACAATAACAATAACAATAACAATAACAATAACAATAACAATAATAATAAATTTATTTATACCCCACCCTCCCCAGCCAAGACCGGGCTCAGGGTGGCTAACACCCAATATAAAAACAAATTGATTGAAATACAACTTTAAAACAAGATTAGGTAAAGGTAAAGGGACCTCTGACCATTAGGTCCAGTCGTGGCCGACTCTGGGGTTGCGGCACTCATCTTGCTTTACTGGCCGAGGGAGCCGGCGTACAGCTTCCGGGTCATGTGGCCAGCATGACTAAGCCGCTTCTGGCGAAGCAGAGCTGCGCACGGAAATGCCGTTTACCTTCCCGCCGGAGCAGTACCTATTTATCTACTTGCACTTTGACGTGCTTTCGAACTGCTAGGTTGGCAGGAGCAGGGACTGAGCAACGGGAGCTCACCCCGGCGCGGGGATTCGAACCACCAACCTTCTGATCGGCAAGTCCTAGGCTCTGTGGTTTAACCCACAGCGCCACCCGCATCCCCAAAAACAAGATTAAGATACATTAAAATACAGCCTCATTTCAATGGAAACTCAAATCAAAAACTTTTTGGGGGATGAAAACGTCAAGTCTTCACCAAGGCTAACTATCCAGACTGGTCCTACGTGGGCCAGAAAATAAGCTAGGGAAGTCCCCAAATAGGAGTTCCGCCACAGAAGGAGAAAGGAAAAAGGAAAGAGGGGAAGGGGATCAAGTTGATTCCAAGCCAAAGGCCAGGCGGAACAACTCTGTCTTACAGGCCCTGCGGAAAGAAATCAGATCCCGCAGGGCCCTGGTCTCATGAGGCAGAGCGTTCCACCAGGACGGGGCCAGTGTTGAAAAGGCCCTGGCTCTAGTTGAGGCTAATCTGACTAAAACTACATTTCCCAGAGTCCCCAGCATTTTGCAGGCTGCTGTTTCAGCACTCCAGATGCCAGGGTGGGCAAGAGACCTTGTACTGGGCTGTCACTCTGGCAGAGAATCTGCTTGGCATGCAGCAGGTCCAAGGTTCAAACCCCAATGGCATCACCAGTAGGGCTGGGGGGGGGGACTATGCCACCTGAAACCTTGAAGAGCCGTTGCTGCCAGTCAGTGCGGCCAGTTCTGGGCTAGATGGACCAGTGGCCTGTCTCCATATAATGCAGAGCTTCCTGTGTTTCTATTCCATTCAGCCCTTTTTTCAAAATCATGAGGACTAGAATCTTACATGATGTTCACGGAAAGGTTCATAGCTCAGTGGCAGAATGCCAGCTTTTGATGCAGAAGGTCTGTTCAATCCTCAGAAGCATCTCCAGGCAGGCCTGGGAAATGCTGAAACCCCAGAGAGGTGCTGCCAGTCCGTGCAGGCAATACTGAACCAGATGAACCAGGCACCTTCTTACATTCCTGTGCTCCAAGGAAGCCTCAGTTGCAGCCACCAGCCGTCTTTTGGGAAGGGCGATTTCACTATCGGCCAAGCCTGAATCCATCTCCAGGCACTACACTTTGGAACTCCCTGCCTATGGACGCCAGGCAGACACTTTCTCTGCCCTCTTTTCAGAGCCTGCTGAAAATGTTTTCGTTTAGTCGAGCCTGCCCATATGTTTAGAAAGCTGGTGAGAGTTTATTTCTTGTTATGTTAACTCTTTGCAAGTCTTAAATTGCCATTAATTCTCCTTGCCGGTAACTTTCTAGTTTTTCTCTCTTTCGTAAACTGCTCTTGAGTCTTTTTAAAAAAAAATTTAAAAGCAATCAAGCGATGTCTAAGTTATAGGAAACAAATAATCAATACAAGTTAAACCTCCCTCCTGGACTCCAGGATTTTTGCTGCAACTTAACTCGGACCAAGGGGGGGTGCGGGGGACTGCGTCTCGCTTGGCCTAGTTTGCTGCAACAGACCGGCTGCCAAGGCGGTTGCTCGGTGCCCGGTGTGTTCTGCTTGCCAGGCCTGGTTGGTACAAACGCAGGAGGAAAAAATAATAACCCAGCCCCCAGAGCAGGAGTGGAGATGTTAACAGATGGAGCCGCTGGACCACAGGGAGGAGAGTTGACAGGCCAAAAGGCGCAGGTGGAGAGAGAGGAGGGCCCTAATCCATCATCTCATCCAGGCAGTTCCTTGGGGTATCGCCCACCTGCCTGTCTCCGAGACTTGGTGATGCTTTTGCTGCACCAGCAAGTCTGGGATCCACAGCTCTGGGCTGTTTGCTTCTGTCTGGTCCAGGGAACATCTGAAGAGCCTTGCGCAGGATCAAGCCAAAGGCTGGTCTGACCCAGCAAACCTGTTGTGCCAAAGCAGCCAACCCAATGCCCTGATGGGAAGCCCACTGGGTAGGGATGTGGTGGGGAGAAATTCAGTTTGGAGTGCATCTTAATGCACTACACAAGCTGGAACGCAGCAATCCTTTCAGAATTCGCACTCTGAACTTTGCAATTCAGCTCCTCAGTCAAAAAAACGCGTAGTGAAATGAATATAAACTGGAGGTTTTTAAACAGAGGTGGGATGGCCACCTGTCAGGGATTCTTTTAGCTGTGATTCCTGCATTGAGAGGGGGGTTGGGATAGATGACCACTGGGGGGCCCTTCCAACAGTACAATTCAACAGTACAAAAAGGTTGCTGACCCCTGGCTTAAGTCACAGAACCACGAGGGTCATCTAGTCCAACCCCCTGCAATGGAGGAATCCTTTACCCAACTTGAGGCTCAAAGCCACAAATCTGAAATTAAGAGTCTCATGCTCCTCCATGAGGACTGGAACCTTCTTTTATTTTCAGGGGCAGCACTACAGCTCAGTGGTATAGAGCTTTGCATGCAGAATCTTCCAGGTCCAGACCCCCAGGAGGGGCCTGAAACCCCAGAGAACTTCTGCCTGTCCGTGTACAAAGTACTGTGCCAGCTGGGCCCACAGCCCAGCTCCATGTAAACAGCTTCCTCTCTCGTTACTGAGTGGCGTCCAAGTTGGGACTCTGGACTTTGGCCCTGCCCCTTGGCTCAGCTCCCCACAGCCAGCAGCAAAGCCCAGTCGGGGAGAAAGATCGGCCATGGCTACCCCAGAGACAGCTGCGCCCAACCGCTTCTACGATGCCATCGTGGTGGGAGCAGGGATCCAGGGCACGTTCGCTGCCTACCACTTGGCCAAGAGGGGGCAGAAGACCCTCTTGCTGGAGCAGGTATGCCCCTTTGCAAACACCCACCCACAAACCCCTCCGAAAATGCTGCTACCGTCCCAAAGACCAGGGGGGGGGATGGAGGCATTTGATCCCACACGGGCAGCCCACCCCCCATTGCACAATACCAGGCACTCAGGAAGCTGCCCTAAGCCAGTTCAAACCACCAGTCCATTTGGCTCAGTATTGTTCACACTGGCCGGCAGCAGCGACTCTCTTCTCAATGGAAACTTTCTCTGATTTATGTCTTAATTTATTTGGTCCTTGTGTATGTTTCCCAGGGGAAGAGAGAATCAAGCGGCTTCATTAAGGCTGGGACTGGAGACCGTGTCACACTCCAGATGGGGTTGGATTCTGGCTCCCGTCAGCACCCGCTCCCAGCCAGCATGACCAATGGTCAGGGATGAAGAGGGCTGGGGTCTTACAATGTCTGAGGATTCTAGGTTCCCTGTCCCACTTGAAAGCAAACTGTCTCTGGGACACCAGGTGCCACCTGTCTGAGTTCCTCTGCCACCAAGGAATGTTCAGTTCCCGTGGCCCCCAGGTGCCAAGGGAACTCATGCCGCATCCGGCTTCCATGGCTCCCATCATTCCTCCTCCTCAATGTGGGTGGTGTCAAAAAGTGGGGGGGGGGGAGAAAATATTTTTTTCAGAGTCCTCACTTGCTGCTTCAGTGCATCCCCACACCGGTTTATATATTTTATAACTTTAGCATCCCACCTTTGTAAATAAAAAGTCCTTCAGGCCAGCATACCTATTAACATGAGAGTACATCAGCTGTAGGAGACGCGGGTGGCGCTGTGGGTTAAACCACGGAGCCTAGGACTTGCCAATCAGAAGGTTGGCAGTTCGAATCCCCGCGACACGGTGAGCTCCTGTTGCTCAGTCCCTGCTCCTGTTGATTTGAGTTTCCACTGAAATAAGGCTGTATTTTAATGTATTTTAATCTTGTTTTTGGGGATGCGAGTGGCGCTGTGGGTTAAACCACAGAGCCTAGGACTTGCCGATCAGAAGGTTGGTGGTTCAAATCCCCACGACGGGGTGAGCTCCCATTGCTCAGTCCCTGCTCCTGCCATCCTAGCAGTTTGAAAGCACGTCAAAGTGCAAGTAGATAAATAGGTACCGCTCCGGCGGGAAGGTAAACGGCATTTCCGCGTGCTGCTCTGGTTCGCCAGAAGCAGCTTAGTCATGCTGGCCACGTGACCCGGAAGCTGTACGCTGGCTCCCTCGGCCAGTAAGGTGAGATGAGTGCCACAACCCCAGAGTCGGTCACGACTGGACCTAATGGTCAGGGGTCCCTTTACCTTTACCTTACATCAGCTGTAACAGAATAAAACAGATCCCCTTCTGCTGGAACGCCGGAAGCTGCTATCTACTGGGTCAGACGATTGGGGTTTCAGGCTGCCTCCTTCTCTTTCTCTTGCCCTACAAGTTCCCCCTGCCCCACACCCGAGGAAGCTCCCATGGACAGAGCCGAATCATCCGCACCGCCTACCCCCAGGACTATTACACGGCCATGTTGGGAGAGGCCTATCGCCTCTGGGCAGAGCTTGAGGAAGAGGCAGGCACCAAACTCCACAGGTGAGGAGCCTCCGGGCAGAAATGGGGGGGGGGAACGCTGGGGGGGGTGCTTTTGTGAGGAGGGGAAGCGGGGTCCGTCTGTGGTTGTGCTTCAGGCGTATTGGAAATGGTATATAATGTATATGAACATATGTCTTTGTTTGTGTATTCATAGAATTGTGGGACCTCCAGGGGTCATCCATTCCAACCCCCTGCAATGCAGGAATCACAGCAGAGTGATAAGCTGGTTCAGGGATAGGCAAAGTTGGCCCTCCAGATATTTTGGGACTACAGCTCCCATCATCCCTGACCACTGGTCCTGTTGGCTATGGATGATAGGAGTTGTAGTCCCAAAACATCTGGAGGGCCGAGTTTGCCTGTGCCTGAGCTGGTTCCTCACAAGCATCGCTGAAGGAGCAGGCAGGGCCTTTAAACTGTGCATGTGGGCATTCCTGGGCGTAGCTAAATTCCTGCATCCAGCAAGTGTTAAAAGCTAATCAAGTCAGGCCATTTCATTAAGAGATGGGACATTAAGAGAGCAAAGGAGAGGGGGCTCTGTGCCAGATGCCAAATTGGGGGGGGGGTCTCCCAGTTTGCAGTTAGTTAGAAGGACAAAAACCAGAGAGTTGAGTTGACAGTAAAGCAGCCAGCTGAAAAACTGGAGAGGCAGAGCATGAGGTTTTATTTGAATCCACGGTCTGGTTCACAGGTGATCAAAGTCCCGACAGGGGATGTCGGGACCGGGGGCAAGATGGCGGGGTGGGAGCAGGAACAGGGGTCCAGAAGCCAGGAGTCAAGAAGCCAAGGGTCTGAGGGTCAGGAAGCAAGGAGGCCCGAAGTCAAGGGTCTAAGGACCAAGAAGCAGGGGATCAAGAAGCCGAGATTCAAGGATCAGGATGCAAGAAGCCAAACGCAGCAAGGCAGGGAACGTGTTGCTGTGGCAAAGAGCCGAAGGGAAATGCTGACCTTATATCCCTTCCCAGCTCTTGCCACCAGGTGCTGTGAGTTACCAATCGGCCTCACCTGTGTGGCCACACCTTGCCTCTTCAGAACAAACTTAGGAAGGCCCCTGTCCTGCAAAGTCCTACTGGTCACAGGGCCTGGCTCCTGCATGCACATACCTGTCAGCTGTGGCTGTGGGAGAAGCGAGACCCTTTGGGGGTGTTCATGCTGCGAACCCCTCCATCGCAGGCTCAGGTTGTGCCAATGAACCATATATCCTAAAGACACCACAGGCTCCGCTGTGCCGCATTCCCAAAAGGAATCACAAACCCTGGAACCCCCGAAATCTCACACTGCTCAGAGATTGGATGGTGTGCAATATTCTACATTATTTTTTATATGGAACTGTTTCAACTCTCTACACATACGGCATTTTCCTTGTTGATTCCAAATATGCAATTGCTGGATACGCTTTTTTTTTATAGCACTGTCAAAGGTCCTTGTTGGAAGTGATTCATCAGCAAAATAGGTCGGAACAGAGGACTCTGCCTTGCTCTTAAGTCCTCATGATAAATGGTCAAAATGGGAACCTAGGAATCTGTTTCCTAGCGAGTCAGACCCCTGGGTCCATCTCACTCAGGACACTCTACTAACTACGCTGACTGGAAGGGGGTTTCTGGCAGGGGGTCTCTCCCCAAGCCCAAAAGTACCACTGCCTTTCACCTTAAAACAACGCAAGGTTCTAGTCCTCATGACTCTCTGTGACTTAACTTGAGAGTTGCCTTATACTGAGACAGCACATTGGTCCTTCTAGTTCAGTATTGGCAGCACTGACTGGCAGCAGCTCTCCAGGAATTCGGGCAGCGGGGTCTTCCCTAGATCTACCTGGAGACGCCATGGGGGATTGAAGCAGGGACTTCTGCATGCAAAGCAGATGTTCTGCCACTGCCTCTCTCCAAAAGTAGCATATTTTCTCCCCCACCCACCCAGACCTGACTCTAGATCCCTCTTCCCCCCTCCTCCTGCCCCCCTCGACACGCTCCCTGCCCCATTGAGAGCCAAGACAGATTCCCCCTGTAATTTATGTGACTCTATAAAGGAAGCGCCATTAAGGAAATGCACGTCTAAATGATTTTTCATTTCGCCAGGGTCAGACGTAATAGACCCATCCATCTTGTTAGCGACAAGCCCAGGGAAAGGCTGGCACCGTCTCCCTGACGTCAGCTCTGTTTGTAAGGACTGGCTGGCAACGCCTCTCTAGGAAGCTGCCTCCATGAGCGGTTTCAGGGCGTTGGTTCACCTTGGCCAGTGTTGCCTCTTCTGACCGGCAGCAACTGCAGGGACAGAACCTTTCGCATTGTGTTTTGATGCAGGAGCAGGGAACCTCTGGGCCCAGGGGGGAAATGCACCCCCCCAGACCTCTGTATCCTGACCTCAGGCCACTCTCCAGGCCGCATTGCTCCTCAACAGCCTTGGTGGGTCACCTCAGATGATCTTCAGCTCTTGATTCTATGCTGAATCAAGAGAAGTCTAGTGTCCAGATTGAAGGAAGGCAGAATGTTGCTCTATTCTGCATGGTCAGGCCACCCCTTGAGTCCTGTGTCCAGTTCTGGGCACCACAATTTAAGAAGGATGTCGACAAGCAGGAGGAGGGCGACCAAGATGATCAAGAGTCTGGAACCCAAGCCTGATGAGGAACAGTTGAAGGAACTGGGTATGTTTAGCCTGGAAAAGAGGAGACTGAGAAGGAATGTGAGAGCTATCTTCAAATATCTGAAGGGCTGTTCCATGGGAGATGGAGCAAGTTTCTACTGCTCCAGAGGGTAAGACCCAAACTAATGGACTCCAATGTCAACATCCCAACTAAACATTAGAAAGAACTTTCTGACGGTAAGAGGTGTTTGGCCACCCTGGATGGCCACCTGCCAGGGATTCCTGCATTGCTGGGGGTTGGTCTAGATGGCCCTTGGGGTTCCTTTTCAACTCCCCAATTATATGATCCTAACCCCATAAGCTTCTTCCCCCCACCCGCCAAAAACCGGGCTTCTCCAAGGTCACTCCAGCAGCCTCAACTGCAAACCCATCCTCTCTCCTTACAGGCAGACACCAATGTTGGTTCTGGGGCGCAAGGACAACCCTGCGTTTCAAAGGTTCTGGGATGCCATGCAGCGCAACCACATCCCCAGCGAAGCACTAACAGCAGAGAGCTTGGCCCAAAGATTCCCAGGAATCCACCTGTGTGGCGGAGAGGTGGCAGTGTGTGATCACACCGCCGGGATCTTGTTTGCTGACAAGGCGGTAAAAGCTGGACAGGTAACAAGGGTGTGAAAAGAGAGAGAGAGAGAGAGAGAGAGAGAGAGAGAGAGAGAGAATTCACAGTGGCGTAGCGTGGGTTGTCAGCACCCGGGGCAAGGCAAGTAATTTGCGTCCCCTAACCCGTGGATTTGCACCCCCTAACCCGTGGATTTGCACCCCCTAAACTGTGGATTTCCCTAACCCCCAGATGTTGCGCCCGGTGTGGCCGGCCCCCCCTGCACCCCCCAAGCTACGCCACTGAGAATTCATTCCAATTCTTTTTCTTTTCACTCTTGCCTCTCACACTCTCCCTTTGCTCCCTCATCAGCAGAACTCTTGACTGTAAGCTCCTTGCAGGCAGCGGCCTGTCTTCTTTACTTACACCAAAGCCAGAGGTGGAAAACCTTTTCTTTTCTTTCTTTTCTTTTATACATTTTTATTGGTTTTTTAACATTTTAATTCCAACATTCATACAACACAACTTCTCATCTTATACAATATTTTAGGACTTCCGTCAACACCTCTGATGATTTTCCGTTCTTTCTCACTTATTATGCATTTTTAAATTTCCTATGGCCTTTAATTATCCTTAACTTATAATTCTCCTCATTAACTTTTTTGCAATATTTCAAATAATACACCTTACAAAACTTCTTGCAAGGTGGAAAATCTTTTCTTTGGGGTAAAAAAGGTAAAGGCACCCCTGACCATGAGGTCCAGTCGTGGCCGACTCTGGGGTTGCGGCGCTCATCTCGCTTTACTGGCCGAGGGAGCCGGTGTACAGCTTCCGGGTCATGTGGCCAGCAGGACTAAGCCACTTCTGGTGAACCAGAGCAGCGCACAAAAACGCCGTTTACCTTCCCGCCAGAGCGGTACCCATTTATCTACTTGCACTTTGAGGTGCTTTTGAACTGCTAGGTTGGCAGGAGCTGGGACCGAACAACGGGAGCTCACCCCATGATGGGGATTCGAACCACCGACCTTCTAATCAGCAAGTCCTAGGCTCTGTGGTTTAACCCACAGCGCCACCCGTGTCCCTAGCAATCCGCATTCTTTTGGGTGGCGGGGGGCAAAGGCCATGCAACCTCATTGGGCAGGGTCAGAGACACAGTCACACACTCTTAGCTAATGACGGGAAGGGGCAGAGCCTGACCCAAATATCTCCCCCACAAAAAATGACCACTTTCCCCACTTTCCCCTCTAGGACCAGTTCCAACGCTATGGAGGGACCATCCGTGACGGAGAGAAGGTCCACGGGATCCTTCCTGGGACCGTGATCAAAGTGACCACCAGCCAAGGGGAGTATCGTGCCAAACACCTCATAGTGACCGCAGGAGCCTGGGCCAACCGCCTCCTGGCCCCGTTGGGGCTGCAACTGCCTCTCCAGGTAAGCGGCAGACCCCTGACATGTCGCGCCCCCCCCCAAGCCGGCCAGAAGGAAGGCAGATGGCACAGAAGAAGCCCCATTTTTATGTTGTGGTTCTCTCCTCCCTCCAGCCTCTGCGTATCGCTGTCTGCTACTGGAGGGCAAAAGCTGGGAGCCCCCCAGGACTCCTGGAGAAGCTGCCTTGCTTCCTCGGGATCAATCTGAACGGGGAGAAGCGAGATCTCTATGGGCTGCCGGCTGGCGAGTACCCGGGTCTTGTCAAGGTGAGAGGAAGGGGCCGGGTGGCAGTGGGGAAGGACACAAAGGCAGTCGGAAGAGACTTCCCAATTCTCCACATTTTCGCATCAGTTTTTCGTGCATTTGCTTCTAAATTTTGGCGTTTCCGTGCAGATTTCTCTCATGCACACTCTAGCAGATTATTGTCTTATTAATTATTTAATTAATATACCATCCGAAGATATCCGAGCAGTTCACAAAATAGCATGCGTCCCTCAGTTGATGCTCCTTGACTGGAAAACTCATGGGTAGGCAAACTAGAGCCCAGGGGCTGGATCCGGCCCAATCGCCTTCTCAATCTGGCCCGCAGATGGTCTGGAAATCAGTGTGTTTTTACATGAGTAGAATGTGTCCTTTTATTTAAAATGCATCTCTGGGTTATTTGTGGGGTGTAGGAATTCATTCATTCCCCCCCAAAAAATATAGTCCGGCCCCCCAGAAGGTCTGAGGGACAGTGGACCGGCCCCCTGCTGAAAAAGTTTGCTGACCCCTGGGAAAACTGCACTGCAAAACTCAAGTGTGGATTTCGAGGGATGGCTGCTGTTTCCATAGAATCTAAGAGCTGTAGAGTTTGAAGAGACCCCCATGGCCATCTAGTCCAACCCCAGGAATCTCAGCTAAACAAGGCCTGACAGATGGTGATCTGGCCTCCGTTTAAAACCTTTCAAGGAAGGAGAGCAAGCCCTTATCCCAGCTAGTCCGTTCCACTGTCAAACAGCTCTTGCCATCAGAAAGTTCTTCCTAATGTTTAATGGCTCTAAGGTATTTTTTCTACAATCAAGCAGTATATAAATTGTATGAAATAAGTTAAATCAATGCCGGAAACTCGTTTCCTGCAATATGAATTAATTGGTTTGGGTTCTGGAGCAGCAGAGAGGAAGGTCTGGGAAGTGTGAATTAGGAAAGTTCTCCTTTCAATGCAAACTGGATTGAATTTCTGCCCCAGCTCAGTCTTACCTCTATAGTCTTACCTCTTAAAACGAGACACCATGGGCTGACTCGCCATCTAGCTAAGGGCTGCCCACACTGACTGGCAGCAGCTCTCCAGGACTCCAGGTAGGGTCTTCTTCGGCCCTAACTGGAGATGCCTGGAATTCAACCTGTCACCTCCTGACTGCTGCCCTGTGGATCTGCAGCCTGGCTCTCCCCCTGCCTTCCACAGGTCTGCTACCATTATGGCACCCCCGTGGACCCCGACCATCCCGACCAGCCAGGCTGTTCTGCTCCTGACCTCCGCATCCTACAGGATTTTGTGAGCAAGTATCTGCCAGGTCTTGAACCCGAGCCAGCTGTTCAGGAGCGTTGCATGTATACGGTAAGTACCATCAAAAGCTCTGCCACCCACCAACAGCCCATTCAATGACCAAGGAGGTTATTCATTTAGTTATAAAAAATATGTGTATGCCCTGCGTGATTAAAAAGCAAAACAAAGCAGTTTGCAGAAATGAAAATATAAAACCATGCAAGATCGGGCATTAAAATTGTTAAAAGCAGACCTCAATTAACCACTGTGAAAGGATATGTTGTTAATCGTCTGCATAGGCCTGGTGGTTTGCAGCAGGCATTTAAAAGTTGGCAAGGAAGTGCCTGCTGAATTTCCAGTGGCAGAGAGTTCCGCAGGACTGTACCAACACCAATAAAGGCTCGGTTTCTCATTGTGGTCAACCGAGCCTCACCAACTCCATGGATGACCAACGACGTTCCTGCAGGGATCAAATTGGGATAAAAGGGTTCAGGAGGTCCCTGAGTTGTCTTGGACTTAAATTGATCAGGGCTTTATAAATTAATGCAATAACCCCAAAACCTGATTGGTAGTAGATGGGCAGCCAGTGCCGCTGCTTTAGCAAGGGTCCACATGTCCTCCTTCTATCAACTCCCCTCCCTCCTCAAGCATCTTTGAGTGGTATTTCCTGAACATGGTGGAGGAGACTGTAGACGTTTCTAGAGAGACGCTTCTCACACTGGTGTGTTAAAAAAAAGAGAGGTGTTGCAATGGAGGGAGGCTTCACCTGTTGGATTTCTGCCCATGGTGCCACTGTTAAAAACAATCAAGATAAGCGGACATTTCTCTCTCTCTCTCTCCCATCATTCTCGGATCGCTGTATGAAAATTGATTGGCAGGAGGCTCATTCCGGACCGATGATGGAAGCACTTCTTCAAATGATGTATAATTAAACTCACAGTCCTCACTTCAGAGTGATTGCCAGAGGCCCAGAGAGCTTTTCAAAATGGAAACAGACAAAAAAAAAACAACCCCACAAAAGCGAGGGCTATCAGGAGCTATTATCCCCCCTTGAGAGATGGAGCCTCCATAGTCAAGGGGCAGTCTACCTTGGAGTGGCGGGCGCTGGGACAAAGCAATCCATCATGCCTGGACCATTAAGTGTCCCGGAGGGATCTGGATTAGACGATACCAGCCGCAGAGCAATCCTTATGTTGGCTGGAGTTTTGCCAGGAACAGAAATGGGGGCAATCCAATTAAGTTTGGTAGGGGGTCATTATTCACAGAAGCTGGGAGACCAGGGAGGGAGAGACTGCAGTGAGAAGCTGAGGATCCAGTCTAAAACTCCAGCTAGACTAGACAAAGCAGGCTGGGATGGGGGAGACACGAGAAGCAGGGTTGCCAACTTTCCCCTCTGGCTCTGCTCCAAAGCATGTAGCAAGCAGCAGCCTGACACATAGGAAATTCAAACAGATAGGAGCTTTTTTCTAGCCCAGAAAGATGTGATGAGCAAAGCTTCTCTCTCCCATTTCTGCAGTTAAAGGCGGAGGAGCAGAGCCACTTTTCCGCTCCTAAAAAGTTGGCAACCTGATCTGGAGTGGAGGCAGATGGGGAGAAGGACCCAGGGCTGGAAAGAGCAGATGGAGAAGGTTGGAGAGGCAGCATATTTTGGCAAGGAGGTTCCCCTATGCCTTTGAGACCCCCCCCCAAAAAAAGTACCCCTGCCAAAATCTTGTGCACCGCGCACATGGTCACCATGTCTGGGACTGATGGCTGCACTTTCCACCAGCTAATTCAGCAAATCAAAGAGATTTGAGAGCTCCCAGCAATGGAAGGTTTATGTATGTATGGGTGGTGCAGTGGGTTAACCACAGAGCCTAGGACTTGCCAATCAGAAGGTCGGCAGTTCGAATCTCCGTGACAGGGTGAGCTCCCGTTGCTCGGTCCCTGCTTCTGCCAACCTAGCAGTTCGAAAGCACGTCAAGGTAAGGTAAACGGGAAGGTAAACGGCATTTCCATGCGCTGCTGTGGTTCGCCAGAAGCGGCTTAGTCCTGCTGGCCACATGACTCGGAAGCTGTACGCCGGCTCCTTCGGCCAGTAAAGTGAGATGAGCGCCACAACCCCAGAGTCGTCCAAGACTGTACCTAATGTTCAGGGGTCCCTTCACCGTATGTATGTATGTATGTATGTATGTATGTATGTATGCATGTCTTAACATAGATTGATTTTTCTTTTCTTTCTCATCACCAATGCCTCCTCAGAACACCCCAGATGAGGACTTTGTGTTAGATCGCCACCCACATTTTAGAAATATTGCCATCGGGGCAGGATTTTCAGGTAAGGAACGGAGAACGGCAAGAAGGTGCTCTTCCTGAAACTCTGGGGAGCTGCTGCCAGTCAGTGTAGACAATACTGAGCTAAATGGACCAACGGTTTGATTCAGTATAAGGCAGCTTTCTAATTTGGGACATTTTAACTTGGAGAAAAAGCAAGTAAGATGCGACAGGATAGAAGAGTTTAGAACGATGCAGGGCCTGAAGAAAGTGGACCGAGAAAAGCTGCTCTCTTTCTCTTATAACACAAGAACTCAGGGACCTCTGATGATGCTAAATGCTGAAAGATTCAGGACAGAGGAAAGGAAAGGACTTCTTTTAAACTATGGAACTCCCTGCCACAGGAGGCAGCAATGACCACCAACCTGAATGGCTTTAAAAGAGGAATGGACACTGAGGTCCAGGGCTGAGGGCCTTCTGGCTGTTCCCTCACTGCAAAAAGCCAAGTTACATGGAACCAGGCAGAGGGCCTTCTCGGTGGTGGTGCCTGCCCTGTGGAACGCCCTCCCACCAGATGTCAAAGAGAAAAATAACTACCAAACTTTTAGAAGACATCTGAAGGCAGCCCTGTTTAGGGAAGCTTTTAATGCTTAATATGTTATTATTTTAGAGTTTTGTTGGAAGCCGCCCAGAGTGGCTGGGGAAACCCAGCCAGATGGGCGGGGTATAAATAAATTATTATTATTATTATTATTATTATTATTATTATTATTATTATTACTACTACTACTACTACTATTACTATCTGCCTCCAGAGTTGGAAGCAGCAATTTCCACTGTGAGAACAGGATGCTGGGCCATGGGCCTGATCCAGTGGCCCCTTTGCATTTACCTATTTCATTTATTTATTTATCAAATTTCCATACTGCCCTTCCTCCAAAGATCACGGGGCAGTCCTGCCTGGAGACACTGTCTGGGGTTGAACCCGGCACGTTCTGCATGCAAGGCAGATGTGGAGCCCCTATCCGCAAGAAGCTGGCAAAGAGGGTTCGACGGTTTGTCTATCTTGCTTGGCGTTGTCTACACCGACGGCAGCAGCTGGCTGTCCGCATCTGTTCTCACTTCGTCTCTCTTTCACAGGTCACGGGTTCAAGTTTGCCCCTGTTGTTGGGAAGATCCTTTGCGAGCTGAGCTTGGGTGAGGAGCCCTCTTATGACCTGGTCCCGTTTCAGATCAGCCGCTTCTCACCCCAGCTTAAGGCCCCCTTGTAAACCCCCAAATTGACAGGAGGTGGGAAGAAATGGATGCCCCTTCCTCATCTTCCAGCTGAGAAATTAGAAATCTTAGGAAACCCTGGCCGGCTGTGTGTATGTGAACAACTCCTAAGAAATAATTTCTTTTTGAATGAGTGAAAGCTTGCCGCTATTTCCCCCTTTTTTCTTTAACGCAAGAGAAAATCCACAGCATTAGCAAATAATAACAAGGCTGTTGGGAAGAGTTCAGTATTTTCAGTGTAATAAAGTTTAACTCATTGGCCAGATATATGGAAAGTACTGAAGCTTTTAACTGTACGAGACAGTTTCTGTCCAAATAACATGCTTGCTTTCTGTTGAAAACAAAATTTGTGGTTTCTATTTTTGACTTTCCTTTTTTCACCTACTCCTCAGATGGGGGGGAATCCCTCACGAAGATACATGTGCTTAGACAGCATTGGAGGAGCAATTTTCAACTCCTCATTTTATTCTCCAGCTACGGTCTTTAGGGAAGAAAGATAACTGTGGGGTTGATGGATATGGGCACTTCAAGACTAACACTATTTTTAGGTGGGATTCAATCACGGAGCTGCAATTCCAGGTAGCGCAGCAAAAGTTGGGGGTGGTGGGAACTGTGCTTTGCAACGGGTGCCAGGAACTCCAGCTCCGCAAGGGGCAAGCTACAGTTCCCGGGATTCCTGGGGGGAAGTAATGTGCTTTGAATGCAGGGTTCATCCTCTTAACTTCCCCACAAACGAGTCAGAATGAATACTCAACCAACGGGTTGATGGAAACAAACGACAGCAGAAGTATCACAAAATGTAAAGGGATCTGGGGTGGTCACCAAGACCCACATCCCAACAAGACTGTCCCAAATGGGCAGGGTCTGGGATTTTGTACATGAGTAAATCTCTCCTCTTTGTGCTGTGGCATCATAAACACTGATGTGCATGTTTGACACCAGCTGTCAATCTGCAAAGAACAAGGACCACAAAGAACCCTGGAGGTTCTCTCTCATGGTACTATTCCTTGCGATGTTGACCTTGGACTTTGTCTTACATTAGTCTAACTCCATGAATGCATCGCTGTCAACTTTTCCCTTTTCTTGCGAGGAATCCTATTCGGAATAAGGGAATTTCCCTTTTAAAAAAGGGAAACGTTGACAGCTATGCATGAAAGTCCAATTTTCATCTTTTAAAAACCAGCCAAGTCATTTGTTGTTGTTTAATCGTTTAGTCGTGTCCAACTCTACGTGACCCCCTGGACCAGAGCACGCCAGGCACTCCTGTCTTCCACTGCCTCCCACAGTTTGGTCAAACTCATGCTGGTAGCTTCAAGAACACTGTCCCACCATCTCGTCCTCTGTCGTCCCCTTCTCCCTGTGCCCTCCATCTTTCCCAACATCAGGGTCTTTTCCAGGGAGTCTTCTCTTCTCATGAGGTGGCCAAAGTCTTGGAGCCTCAGCTTCACAATCTGTCCTTCCAGTGAGGACTCAGGGCTGATTTCCTTCAGAACGGAGAGGTTTGATCTTCTTGCAGTCCATGGGACTCTCAAGAGTCTCCTCCAGCACCAGAATTCAAAAGCACCCATTCTTTGGCGACCAGCCTTCTTTATGGTCCAGCTCTCACTTCCATACATCACTACTGGGAAAACCATGGCTTTAACTATACGGACCTTTGTTGGCAAGGTGATGTCTTGCATAGCTGCCAACTTTTCCCTTTTCTTGCAAGGAATCCTATTCGGAATAAGGGAATTTCCCTTAAAAAAAAGGAAAACATTGACAGCTATGCATGAATGTCCAATTTTCATCTTTTAAAAACCAGCCAAGTCACTAGTCCCTGGTTTTTAAAAGATGAAAATTGGACATTGATTGGACGGTGATGTCAAGTCAAAGATGCAGATGGGATTCTACCCAATTCCTCACAAAGAAGCCCAGGTCCCATTTGGGGGCTTCCTTTTGGGGGATATCTGGTTGGCCACTGTGAATATGGGATGCTGGACTAGATGAGCCCCCCCACTTTGGCCTGATCCTGCAGGCGCTTCATATGTTCAGCCAAACTCTCCTTATAACAGATGGACTGGTCCCTCGGCCCCAAAGTCCCTGCCACATTAGTGCCACTCACAGCCGAACAATAAACTCTTAAAAGAGAAGTCATTTCACATTCTGATTCATTTAAAAGAAAAGAAAGAAGATGGAAAGAGATGAAGCCTCGTGGGCTAAGAAGCTGCTCTCCACCCCCCACCCCCTCCACACACACACTTCGCAGAGTCAAGTGAAATGTTTTAAAGTTAAATGTGCCATTTTATTATCATCAGATAGCTTAGCTTAATAGAGGCGCATTACCAGCACGCAGACATTATGGCCCCGGGCCAGAGAGGGGGAAGCTTCTCCCCTCTCAAGTGCCTTGGCAAAATTGACTCGGCTGGGGCAGGGGGGAGCTGAGAAGTCTTAGGAAAACCGCACAATTGCTGCGCATCCTTGCACACTCGCTGCGCAATCCGGTGTGTGCTGCAGTGGCAGGTAAACAGGTTTGTGCAATGTCTAAGGATGACTCTCTGTCTCTCTTACACACACACAAACACACACTCCCTCCTGATTTAGAAGGCGATTGGGCCGGATCTGGCCCCCAGGCCTTAGTTTGCCTACCCATAGGTTAGACCAGGGGTAGGCAAACTAAGGCCTGGGGGCCAGATCCGGCCCAATCGCCTTCTAAATTCAGCCCGCGGATGGTCTGGGAATCAGCGTGTTTTTACATGAGTAGAATGTGTCCTTTTATTTAAAATGCATCTCTGGGTTATTTGTGGGGCATAGGAATTCGTTCATTCCCCCCCCCCCAAAAAAATATATAGTCTGGCCCCCCACAAGGTCTGAGGGATGGTGGACTGGCCCACGGCTGAAAAACCCCTGGGTTAGACTCTAGCTGTCTAGCAGAAGAGGCTACAGAAACCCTCCAAACCAGTTCCTTTCTTAAGGTAATAACTTTGGCTAGTAGTTAAGTGCCTTCATCAACATCCCAAAAGAATGAGCACTGGCCTAGCTTCTAGGTAGGAGAGTAGCCAGGAGGTTGTGTGTGAGATGAGCTGCAAGCAAGCTGGAAGCTGGAGACACAGAGACCTGCTTGCTCCATTCTGGATCCAAAAACTGTGAATCATGGAGAAGCAAGATCTTTGGGCGTGCAAATGCTGAGCCCCTCCATTTTGTGCTCAGACTTTTAAAAAGTCCCATATGCTCAAAGAATTTGCGCCTGTTCATTGGGGGAGATAGGAAGCCCAGAGCACTTGTTCTTTAGATGTCCCTTTTATGAAGAGGCACGTAGTAAGACCATTGATCCCTTACTGGTGAGGTTCGCTGACCTCCCGGAAAAGCAAACTTTTGACCTTTTCCTGTTAGGCAAAGATCAGAAGATGACCTGGATAGTTGCCAGATTCTGTGCACAGATCTGTAGGCACAGACCATCTCCCGACTCAAACTAGTTTAAGAAAATCCCCAAACTCGGTTCCATGGGTGACTCTGGGTCAGCTCCCTGCGGTAGTTTATCTTAAAGTTTTAAGTGTCTATACGCTTATTGCATTTATAAATTTTAAATTTATTGTTGTACATTGTTTTAATTGTTTGTTTTCTTTCTGGGACTGTACCCCCAAGTGTATATTAAAAGCTGGGCTCCGACTGTACTAAATTCTATCATCTATCTATCTATCTATCTATCTATCATCTATCTATCTATCATCTATCTATCTATCTATCTATCTATCTATCTATCTATCTATCATCTATCTATCTATCAATCATCTATCTATCTATCTATCTATCTATCTATCTATCTATCATCTATCATCTATCTATCTATCTATCTATCTATCTATCTATCTATCTATCTATCATCTATCTATCTATATCTATCATCTATCTATCTATCATCTATCTATCTATCTATCTATCTATCTATCTATCTATCTATCTATCTATCTATCTATCTATCTATCATCTATCATCTATCTATCATCTATCTATCTATCTATCTATCTATCTATCTATCTATCTATCTATCATCTATCTATCTATCATCTATCTATCTATCATCTATCTATCATCTATCTATCTATCTATCTATCTATCTATCTATCTATCTATCTATCATCATCTGCTCAGGTTGTATATGTGCATAAATGAAACCATATAACCTAAAGGCACTACAGTCAGAGAATCATTTTACTGTAGAATTGGAAGGGTCCCCAAGGGTCATCTAGTCCAACCCCCTGCAATGCAGGAATCTTTCGCCCAATGTGGAGCTCGACTCATGGCCCTGAGATTAAGAATGCCATGCTCTACAGACTGAGCTGACCTTCCTTCTAAGGAAAGCAAACCCCGGCTAAGTGCCTGGAACCCCCTGGTCTCCCACCACTCAGAGACTGGAGTGGGGTGCAATACAATTTATTCACTTTATTTTGGGACAGCCAGTGCAGATGAGCCCCAGAAGAGAGTTGCTATTTGAGTTGGTTGGGGGGACAGTTGACAGGGGAGAATCACCCTCCAAAAAAAACCAAATGTTTTGATGGGCGACATCAGCACCTAATTCCCCCCCCCCCCCAATGTTCTCAAAAGCAACATTTTGCAGCAAAAGCAGTGATTCCTGTCCAGTCCCAAAGATTAAAAAAAATAAAAAATAAGAGAGTCCCCAAACCATTAGAGGAGCCTAGTGTGATTTCTCACAGAGGTGGGAAAAGGAAAGGATTTTGCAGGCTGCCAAATTTCAGCAACAATTAGGGGCAAATGGGGCAGGTGGTGCTCAGCTAAAGGGACTCCAATATGAGAGAGAGAAAGAGAGAGAGAGAGAGAGAGAGAGAGAGAGAGAGAGAGAGAGAGAGGACTTCAGGGGGGGGGTTTACCTTTTCCCTAGCAGACAGGACCAAATTGATGGCCACAAAGTCTGTTTCTGTTCTTCAATCCCACCCTCAAAGCAAAATGAATAGGTCAGTCACACACACAAATATCTCCAGGAGGTTTTTTTCCGGAGGTAGGAGGGAGAGTGATCTGTGTCCGAGGGCTGGGAGGGGGGCTGGGGGTGAACTTGAATCATTTATAGACCTTAATAAATATGCAGATGAGGAGAAGAGAATCTGAGCCCTCGAGCTGTTCTCATTAATTATTGAAAGTTATGGTAATGCAAAGGAGCCCGCTCATTTGCATAAAATTGTACCCTGCATCGCGGCAGCGCTGAGCAAAGCGAGGAGAGTCCCTCTCTGCCCCCGCTCACCGGAAAACCTTTGCCCCCTCCAAGGCGAAATGGGACACTCGATGGGGCAGAGCTGTTAGCAGGGAGAGAGCAGAGCAAAGGGTTCTCCTTAGGTCCTGAGGCCAAATGCGGCCCTCGAGACTTCTCCATGTGGCCCCCGGATCTCTCCCCGAGCCATGCCCCTCCCTGGCCCTGTTTCAGACCCTCCCCTGGCTGGAAATGCACCCGTGAGCTCTGATAATGCCTCCTGCTTGCCTGAACGGAGGCCAGAGCAGTGTGCAGCTGGAATTGTACAGCTGGAGGGGGTACCTAGGGGTCATTTAGCCCAACCCCCTGCTCCTCCCACTTTTGATTCCAGCTGCACCTGGTATCCTGCTCCCCCAGGAGTTCGCCCAGTAAGGAACGCACCCCTCAGGCCAAAAATGCCCCCCAGTCCTGTTGTGAGAGCCACCAGAGTTCTCTAGTTATCTCCCACTTGGACTACTGCAATGCGCTTTACGTGGGGCTACCTTTGAAGGTGACCTGGAAACTGCAATTAATCTAGAATGTGGCAGCTAGACTGGTGACTGGGAGCGGCTGCCAAGGCCACATAACACTGGTCTTGAAAGACCTACATTGGCTCCCAGTACGTTTCCGAGCACAATTCAAAGTGTTGGTGCTGACCTTTAAAGCCCTAAACAGCCTCAAAGGCCCAGTAGACCTGAAGGAGCATCTCCACCCCCATTGTTCAGCCTGGACACTGAGGTCCAGCTCCGAGGGCCTTCTGGCGGTTCCCTCATTGCGAGAAGTGAGGTTACAGGGAATGAGAGAGAGGGCCTTCTCGGTGGTGGCGCCCGCCCTGTGGAACACCCTCCCTTCAGATTTGAAGGAAATAAGCAGCTATCTTCTCTTTAAAAGACATCTAAAGGCAGCCCTGTTTAGGGGAAGTTTTTAATATTCAATGTTGTATTGTTTTTAACACTCGATTGGAAGCCGCCCAGAGTGGCTGGGGAAACTCAGCCAGATGGGCAGGGTATAAATAATAAATTATTATTATTATTATTATTATTATTACACCCACCTTTCACCATTTGGGGAGAGGGTCCCTCAAGCCGTTCCCACCCCCAACACAGCAGATCCCAATTTCACCCTTTTGCAGAAGAGAGAGACATAGATTGTGGTGCAAGGGCCCATAACACCCTAACAGGAACCCTGAATATGCCGCCTGGGGCAGACGATTCACATAACTTCATGGCAGAGCTGTTCCCGATGCTTCGACCGGGCTGCATTTGTGTGCTTGCCTTTTTTTAAAAAAAGAAAAGAAATCCTCTTCTACGCTTTTTCTTGGGAGCTGGGGACTGAACATTTTTAAAGAGCTCATTGGTTGGCCGAGGAGCAATCAGCCTGGAGGAAAGGGGCTTTTTATGGTTTTGGTTTTTTTTTAAAAAAAAATCCCGATCTCAAAACATTGGATTTTTTCAATTAGAAAATCGCTGTGCCAAGGTCTCCGGAGCAACCGCCATTTCTGCCAGCAGCCGGGAGTAATTTGGGGAGATGCCACAAACGTGAGGAGAAAACGGCTCCCTCCCTCTCAAAGCCAGTCTAACAGTCCCCCCTCCCCTTCTCAACACATTATGATTTTTTCTTTTTTTTCAAGCGCAAATGGCATCACATTTCTTTTTTAAAAGAACACACTACCTTAAAAACACAAGGGCTGCATCCAGGTTGCCACCAGGCCAGGTTCGAAATCCTGGCGTTCTTTCCCAAAACCCTAAACAACTCTCCTTCGCTGGAGGTTTTTAAGCAGAGGTTGGGTGGCCACCTGCCAGGGATTATTCAGCTGTGATTCCTGCATTGCTGGGGGCTGGACTGGATGACCCTCAGGGTCCCTTCCAACGCTACAGTTCTATTATTCTAACCTGGGCCCAAAGTACCAACAGGACCTCCTGATCTCTTATTCTCCACCTTGATCGCTAAGATCCTCTGATGGGGCACTTCTGGAAATTCCTCACAGCCCCGCAAGCCTTCAGTGTGGCAGGCCCTGCCCTGTGGAACTCCCTGCCACTGGAAGTTTGGCAGAAATCATAGCAGCCTCATTTTAGACATCCCCTTTTAAAAACTGTGCCATTTAGACAGGTCTTTGAAATGTGATTTTCTTTCAACCAAACAGTATTTGTGGATTTATTTATGTTTAAGCGATGCTTTTTTCTGAATCATCGAGGTAACTTTGGGCCTTGATGTCTGCTTTCAAACCAAAGTGCTTTAAAAAAAAATATTTAAATAAAGTTCTACTCCTTGAAGTTAACGGACCAGAGTGAGGTGGGCCACTTTGAAAGTGAAGGCAGCAAGCAGGTGTTTCACAAAGAAACAGGTATATCAGGCGCCCCCTGCTGGTTATAGGCTCTGTGGCAAAAACTCGCCTGTTGGGGCTGGGCCAATGCGAAAAACTGGCTTTTGTGTACCGGTATTTGCCGCGGAGCAGGGTTGAGGGAGCCTGTCCTGTGTGGCCCTTCAGCTGCTGCCTGAACTCTCAACAGACCTGGTAGCCAGCATGCCTAGTGGTCAGGGAGGCCTTGCAGTCCAGCAGGCAGGCAAGCGGTGCCTCTTCCCTCCGACAGAGAGGGAGAAACTTCTCCAGCCTCCATTAAAACATGCTAATAAAAGGCTGATGAATTCCGGCTCCGAGAGAAGGTGAAAAGGCCTCCACTTGGAAATCAGTGCTCCTGGCCTGTAGTGGCGTCACGAGTGGGGAAAATGGGCTGGGCTTGCAAATCTAGTCTGTGGCGGTTTGCAGCCACCAGCTCCCTCCTCCTGCACAGCCCCAGGGGGAGGGAACATTTTCCAGCCCGAGGGCCGCATTTACTGAAGAGCAGCTTCCAGGGGCCACATCCCAGCAGTGGGCAGAGCGACAGATGTGATTCTGAGCCTCCGTGGGCTGAGCTATTTCCCAACCACCCGGAAACCAGAGATTTCAACATACACACACACTGCTCTCCATCGAAGCAAGGATGAAGCGCCATCAGAGTTTACAAGGACACGCTCCACAGAGGCACAAGCACTCAAGGAGAGGCACAGAGGTGGGTCAGCAAGGGGAAGAGACATGAGGGCCGGATGGCGAGGTCTGGAGGGCCGGATTTGGCTTCTGGGACTGAGGTTTCCCCCACCTGACGTATCCAGAGACAGATGAAACAGAGGGTGTTCTGCACAAATGGGGACACATGCTCAGAGGCAGCGTGCGCCACAGTTGCTCTGTATCAGGTGTGCAGAAGCTACAGCCCACCAGCTATTGTCAAACTACAACTCCCAACATCCCTGAACATGCTGGCTTCTGGGAGCTGGGAGTCCCAACTCGATGGCGAGGGCCACGGGTTCTCTTCCCCTCCACCAGCCGCTTCGCATGCACCCAGGAGTCTCCTCCTCGCTCAGCAAACGTCATCCTGGCACCTTGAAACGCCTTCCCTGGGAGGCCCTTGCCAGGACGGGGTTTTGAGGAGGAGGCATCTCAGCCGCAAACATGTTATCTGTGCCTCTGTGTGGCTCTGGAGAGGATTACACTGCGCAGCAAAGGCAGGTGGGGGGAGCCCACGGCACCAGCACACTCGGCCCGCACCATCTGTTCCAAACAAGCCAGGATTTGTGGCCTAGATCGGCGCCTCGCTCTCGCACTCCCCCTCCCCAGCTCTTGCAGGCCCTTTCTAAAATCATGGCCCCCCAACCCCATGAAAGGAAGAAGGCTGTGGGGCCACTTAAGGGGGTACTGGCTCCACAATGCCGGTTGCAAATTAACTGGAATCATAGCACTGCAGAGTTGGGACCCTGAGGGTCATCCAGACCAGCCCCCGCTGCCACGCAGGAATCTCAACTAAAGCATCCCTGACAGAGGGCCATCCAAACTCTGCTTAGAAACCTCCAAGGAAGGAGAGTCCACCACCTCCCGAGGGAGTCTGTTCCACTGCCAGAAAGTTCTTCCTGATTTTCAGCTGAATTTTCTTGTAACTTGAATCCATTGGCTCGAGTCCTACTTGCCAAAGCAGGATAAAAGGGAAGGAGCAGCAAAATTCACACGGATTAGGTCCTCCAGATGCTGGACTGCAATTCCCAGCTGCTGGTGCAGCCAATGGCCAGGGATGGTGGTAGTTGTAGTCCAACAACAGCTGGGGAGCCACAGGTTCTGGAGCAAGCAATGGCTCCCTGTTCCTGCTTTGCATGTGTGCATGCACAAACACACCCACCCACCTCTTCAAACATCTAAAAGCAGCCTTCCCCAACTGGGCATGCTCTGACTGTTTTGAACTACAACTCCCATCATTCCCAGCCAATACAAAAGAAGAGCCTGCTGGATCAGGCCCATGGCCCATCTAGTCCAGCTTCACTCTGCACTGCGATAAGTCCTTTCTTCTATCTGTCCTGATTCTTCCCATTTACAGCTTCATGGCATGTCCTTCAGAGTCTTCAGACAACAACAGCTGTGCTGGACGGGGGCCGATAAATATAGTTAACCTTATAGCCATAGCACAACCACACTTTTTTTTAAAAAAAGGGAAATAAAATTGATTAGCATTTTTGGACTGCATCCATAGGGTACCGGTCCATTGAATGGCTTAGAATATTGTGGGCAGAACCAGCCAGTCAGCTGGAGGTGAAGTGGCCCATCCCTAACCATTGACTTTCTCTGTTGTAAGCGATAGGCTCGGAGGCCCCATAATCTCTAGATCAGCCTTTCTCAACCTGTGGGTCCCCAGATGTTGTTGAACTACAACTCCCACCACCCCTAGCTAGCAAGGCCAGAGCTCAGGGATGATGGGAGTTGTAGTCCAACAACACCTGGGAACCCATAGGTTGAGAACCGCTGCTCTAGATGCTTCCATGAGGCCAAAGTTCTCACAGTGGCCGAACAGACACCTATGGGAAACCAGGGATCAGGACCACAAGAGCAACTGGGATCCAGAAGCGTTGCTGCCTCCAGCCACAGAGACAGAGTAGAGCTCTCCTGGCTAGTAGCCAGCAGTAGCCTGATGCTCCTCCATCAATTTGTCTAGTCGTCTTTCAAAGCCATCTCAGTTGGTGGCCATCGCTGCATCTAGTGCAGTGGTTCTCAACCTGTGGGTCCCCAGATGTTGTTGGACTACAACTCCCATCATCCCTGAGCTCTGGCCTTGCTAGCTAGGGGTGATGGGAGTTGTAGTTCAACAACATCTGGAGATCCACAGGTTGAGAAAGGCTTATCTAGTGGGAGGGAGTTCCACAGTTTAAAGAAGTCCTTTCTTTTTCTCGATCCTTCAACTTCCAGCGTTCGGCTTCATTGTCCACAAAGGACGTTGCCACTCTCTTATGAGGGATTCTGTTCATTCCCTAAGCAGGCGGTCACGCTTCTGGTGAAAGGAACCCAGCGGTCACTGGAGGTCACAAACGTGGGCAGCAGCTGGTGCCGACAGCATCTGAGAGGCCTGAGAGAAAAAGCTAGGACGCATTCCAGGTTGCTCGAGTCAAAAATTGCCCATGATCCGAAAACGAAAGGGAGGCTGCTGAAGGCAGGAATGTGCCACACAGGGTTAGTGTGATTTGCTCACCATGTTGAGGGTTTAATGCATGCCCAATGCAGCCTCGGCGCCCAAAGCTGAACTCCTCTCTGTACATACAAGTTCTGGTCCCAAAGACAAGACAGGATTTGTGCCAACACTGGCTCCTGACTGCAACCTTTGGAACATAGAGTGCAGCACCATCAGAACGAAAGTCTATGAACTCTCTAAAACAGGAGGCAGCGATGGCTTTAAAAGACAAATGCCTTTAGAAGGAGAGGGTTATGGATGGCTACCCGACCGGGTGGCTGGGCTGGGCTCTGCCTCCAAAACTGGGGGCAGCGATGCTTCTGAATGCCAGTTGCTGGAAACCACAAGGGGTTTTCCACTGGGGCATCTGGTTGGCTACTGGGAGAGTAGGATTATGAACTAGGCGGGCTTGATCCAGCAGGCTCTGCTTATGTTCTTAAAGTTTGCTCCTTGTTTTATGTTCTTAAAGTTTGCTTATTGTATTTTAATATTTTGCTGGAAGCTGACCAGAGTGGTTGGGGTATAAATAATAAATTATTATTATTATTATTATTATTATTATTATTATTATTATTACTACTCCTGCCATGGAAGACAGAAGTCTTCTCCCAACAGTGTGACAGTGTTGCCCCCAGAGTTGTCATCACCTCTGCCTTGTAGGTTCTAGTAATGAAAGGCTGAGGACCCAGCAGCCCTCCAGATGTTGTTGGGGTACACCTCCCATGACCCCCTGAGCACATGCCATGCTGGCGGAGGCTGATTTATTTATTGCATTCATACCACACCTTTCTTCCAAGGAGCTCAAGGTGGCGTGCACAGTTCCATTCCCCATTGTATTCTCACAACCACCCTGCGAGGCAGTGACTGGCCCAAGGTTGCCCAGCGAGCATTATGGCCCAGTGGGGATTTGAACCCTGATCTCTCCAATACTCTTAACTCCTGCACCACAACGGTTGTTAATTTGCAGCAGCAAGGGGGAAGGGGCAATGCTTCTGCTCTTGGTGCTGTGAAACGGGGTGGGGGTGTTTTGAACCAGCACTACACCATCTACAGGTTGCCCTGTGTGTGTCTATTTTTTTAAAAAAGTGAATACGCCAGATTTAACACACAACAGATTTACAACATACTCTTCTAAGTCAGTTGCTGCCAAGAACAGGCAATTACTGGGTACTGATCTCTGTTTCTTAATTTTTTTTCTGATCCGAAATTCCGTTCTGCACATTTCCACAGCTTCTGTGGATTTAAACATCGGCATGAAAATTCATCTGCATTTTCTTCAAATAAACCAGGGGTCAGCAAACTTTTTCAGCAGTGGGCTGGTCACTGTCCCACAGACCTTGTGGGAGGCCGGACTATATTTTTTTGGGGGTGGGGATGAAGGAATTCCTATGCCCCACAAATAACCCAGAGATGCATTTTAAATAAAAGGACACACTCTACTCATGTAAAAACACGCTGATTCCTGGACTGTCCACGGGCTGGATTTAGAAGGCATTTGGGCTGGATCCGGCCCCCGGGCCTTAGTTTGCCTACCCAGGAAATAAACACATTTTTGTGTGCAATTTTCTCTAATATAATGCATTTGTTCATGTTATTATCACAGGAAGGTGCACTGTGAAGCACATTTCCCCCCTAATGATTTTTGCAACCGTTAGCTGGCTGGAAACTGCATCGCAAAATTCAGAGAAGAGCAAATTTCAATCAAGGTCTGCATTCCAGTTCTTGGATTGTTTTTCAGAAAGTGCGAATGAGGCAGTTTCTCATCCAAAAGCAAACAAGAGTGAACTCCTGTCCCCTCCCTCCCAATTCCATCTCACCTCTGAATTGTTGTGTCACTTCTAAAGTGGACACAGAGGGAAGAATTACCTACAGCCGAAAGGAAGCTGCCTGCTGCATCTCTACAGGAGGGAAGTGTGCTGGACCTGCCTCTTCATGGACTAGAGGAATGCCCAAGTCAGGGACTCACACAGAGAGGTGGGCTCCTGTTAATGCGGATGATCTTTATGTTTCCACACTCTAGAAATAAATCTTTTGTGCAGCATGAGAACAAAGTGTGCTTCCAACTGTAGAGGTTGGTGGTGGTTTTTTTTGCAGAATTATGGCTCCATTATATGGGGAAACGTATCCTCCACCCCTTCCCTTGGCCAGGACCATAGAATCACAGAATTGTAAAGGGATCTCCGAGGGCGATCTTGTCCAACCCCTCACCATGCAGGAATTTCAGCTGAAGAATCCCCGACAGAGGGCCATCCAATCTCTGTTTAAAATCCTCAGGTGGATAGTCCACCACTGACACTCTCAGAGAAGACACCGACGGCCAGAGGGTTTACACTACCCATAAATGACATTTATTTTATTTAAAGTCGACAGACAAGGGAGGGGAAGGGAACCAAAAATAAAATTAGAAAAAAATCCAACGCACAACTGAAGTAGTGCAAAAAATAGTAATAATAGAAACCAAACCCAGACGAGAGAGAGAGAGAGAAGCTTGGCAGTGCGGGACGCCCCCAGCACTCCCCCCTCCAAGCTCTCCACCCCCACAAAGAGTCCAGTCTTGTGTATAATTTAGCAAGGGTTATAGGCTGGGGGGGGGGCAGTGGGGGGGGCTCCTGGCCAGGGAAGCAAAGGGTGTTTTGGGAAGCTAAAATGCAAAGCGGCTCCTTTGGAAGTCTGCTGGAGGAGCAGCAGCAGAGAAAAATGAGCGATAAAATATGGATCAAGCCGGGGGGGGGGGGAGAGGAGAAGACGACTGAGCCATTTTGGTTAGCGGAAGGGGTGGGACCTGGGACCCCCTGCGCAAAGATGGCGTGTGTGGTTTTGTGTGTGTGTATGGAGACGGCAGAAGGCAGAGAGGATACATTCCGCTCTTTCTTTTAAAAACAAAAGCGTTCCTGGAGGTAGGGAGCCTCTCAGGGGTGCTCAGAAGGTGTGGCAGAACAGCCACCCCCCTGTGCCCACCCCCCCCAAATCCAAGTGCAAGAAAATGTGCGCATGGAAATGATGTGGATTTGTGTGGCAGCATGCAGGGCATGAGCTGTGCATGTGACTTGAGCTCGAGGGGCAGGTGGGTTTTTCTCCCATGGTTGGGAGGCAGAAGACAGAGAGTGCATCTGTGTTTTTCGGCTCAGCTATTTTTCTAAAAAATGTTTCGAGTAAAAGGGGGGTTGTTTCTCATTTCTTTGGACATCACACAAAGGTCAGAACGGATTTAAATTATAATGTAAGAGGGGCAGGCACTGCGTTGAGAAGGTCTCCCCCGCCAACACCTTGATGCACGCACAGAGAGGAAGTGAGGAGGCGGCTGGCATCCTCTGCTGTCCACGGAACAGTCCTGCAGCCACAAACGGGGCCACCGGAGGCAAGCTTGGCAGGAGCGCAAAATCCCTCTGGCACACACACAGGTCAGCCTGGCTGCAGTGGCGGGGTGGGGGTGGGGCTCCCTGCAGCTGAGCAGGGTGGCCAGGCCGCCCACCCCCAGCCCACCTCTTTGCCGCAAGGAACAAGTGGCCTCGCAGAGTCCTTGCCTTTCTCTCGTGGTCGTGCGGCGCCCCCAAGCTGGTGGCAGGGGTGAGAGAGAGACTACCTGGAAGCGCGCCGGCTGGAGGCTGGTGCTGCAGAGGGGTGCCTCCGTTTGCGCCCGGCGTGCCCAACCACAGAGCGAGAGGGTCGGGAGGCGAACGGCCCGCCGGCCTGCCAGCCTTGCTCCTGCCTGGGGCTATGCTGTGGTCTCTGCTGGCTTGCTCTCCGAGTCGCTGTCGCTCAGGTAGCTCCGGGAGGAGTGCTTAGACCGGTGGGCGCCGTCAAAAGTGTCTCGCTCCTCGTCTGACTTGTCGTAGGTGAATGATTTCCGATAGCCGGGGGGGCTGCGGGAGGGGGAAACAAGAGGACAAGGTCAAAAACCGAGGCAGAGGGCTGTTCTGAGTGAAGTGGAGGCTCAGCGGCTTGCATTTTCCAAGCTGGACACCCTAAAAGCTGCCTTTCTTCAGCTTCTAATCCCATCTATTCACACACATGCACAAGTAGCAGCAAGAAGGCCTAATGATTAGTATCAGTTGTAAAAACGCCCTTTTTTCTCCACTCCTGACCCGCCCCCAGGAAGGTCACTGCTGTGCCCTGTAATGCTGGCCGACACACACACACCAGCCGCATCCTACAAAACAAGGCCGGAGCAACTCAGTTTTCGCCACATGATCCATCTCGCTGTGATGAAATTACGCCAATTTTTGTTGTTGCATTGCTCCCCGCCCCCATTCCTTTCAATGCAAAGAAACACAATGCAAATTGGGAGGAGGAGTGTGATCTATTACATATCGTTTGCGGACTAAAAGTGACAATAGCAGTGAATCCCAATAACATTTGCTGGATTGATTTCTGTTCCGGGCATGGAAGGAAGAAGCGATTTCCATCAGAAGCCTCCAACATCCCCAAGCCCTGGTCCAAGTTCTGCTTTCAAAGCCGGCTCTGAGTGCTCTGGCCTAACCAGGGCGAGGAGAAGATGGCAGCTCAGAACCCATATCCTGCGCCCAGAAAAGCAGATTCCTGCAACGCACATAACTTGTGGGTTCGCCAACGCACTTTTGCTTGCTGTACACAATTTATTCTGCCGCTGCAAGCTAAAGGGGCAAGACATGAAGCGCCTGCAATTTACTACTGGCATTCCAGCACACTGCCTCCCAACCCCTGCCTCCGCTTGGCTTGAAATCTCATCAAGGATCTCACACTGTATTAGGGACTAGAAAGATGAGGCTTCTTTTAAAAAGAAGGGGAAAGGGTGCGATATTCAGAAGACTGAATCCTGTGCTCATTACAAAATTGGGGGCTTGGATGGTGCGGTTATGGGGCGTGAGTAGGCTTATGTGCCCTCTGCCAGAGCTGGACTTCTCTTTCAGGAAAAGGTGGTTTGCAAAAAGCAGAGCTTGATTTAAAATAGAGCTTTTTTCCTCAAGGTGGGGCGTTCAGGGGTTCTCTTCCCAGCTCAGAGTGGGGGCCCCCACATCTCCTCTGGGTCTCTGCTTGCCTCGGCAAACTGTTAAGCCAGCAGCTCACTTTCACGAGAGCTCATTATTCATTTTTATTTTATATTTTTTCCTCTCCTCTCCCAGACACTTCCAGGGCATTCCGCAGTGATTTACTCTCCCCCGTAGTTAGCAGAGCTAAGCAAATAATCTGTAGCAAATCAGGCATTTGTTGGAAATTTCACCCCTATCTGTTGCAAGCCACGCTCGGGGAAAAGGGGGGGGGGAGAGGGAGAAGAAATAACCTCGCAAACTCGCTCATTACGCGGAGCCATTTGGAAATTCCCTCCCGGCACGAAGGATTTGCTGGAGGGGAGCTCTGCGATGGGAGCCTGGCAATTGAGCCTTGCTTGCCACCCCCCCTCCACACAAATTAGTTAAGTTGCGTCTGAAACAGCCTTTCTGTCTTCTGTTAGGAGAACGCTGCTGTAGGCACGGCACAAATGTAAAATCCAAACACGCGAATGGGAAATGCAGCACTTGGGCCTTGCGAGGATTTGTTGGAAGTCGGGCAGCTGAAATCAATTCAGGATCCGAACGGATCCAGCTGTTTCCTCTACAGCTCTGGGAATCCTGATTCCGATCTCTTCATCCTCATTAGGTTTCAGGCTCATCCAGACCGGAGGGAGGGAGAACCAGCTGCGACGGCTCTCCAAACCAGGAGGAGCCCAAAGAGAAGCCTTCACAGTGTGAGGGAGAGGCAGTGCCGGTGCAGCAGTTAGAGCACTGGAGTAGGATCTGGGAGAGACCAGGGTTTGAATTCCCCACTCGGCCATGGAGCCCTCGCTGGGTGTGACCTGCCTCCCACCGTAACCCACCTCACAGGGGATGCTGTGGGGATTAAATGAGGAGGGAGGGAGAACCATGCATATACTACCTAGAATTCCCAGGAGGTGGGGGATAGAAATGCAATAAATTAATAAATTAAATAAGCCCAAATGGCCTGGAGATGAAGGACGGTGGAAGCTGTCCATTTCCCTTCCTCTCAAGTTCCCAGTCTTTCCCAATCTTGAAGTTCAGTTCTTCACATTGCTATGTCAGTTTGCAAATGCAGAGGTTGTGTTCCGGGTCACTGCCCATATATAAATTTTTCATGTGTGCGTAAAAGTCCTCGTGAAAATTCGGCAGCCTTTTACTTCAAATTTCTCCTAACGCATATTTGTATGCAATCCTAATTGCAAACAGCTTTGAGGTGGCTCTTCTGTTGTCGTTTTTGTTTACAATCAAGCAGCATATGTTACAAATAAATAAAATAAGTAATAATCCTGCCTAATACATTTTTGCAAGCGACGTTCATTACTGTAATGCATTTTTTTGTATGCTATTTTCACTAACTTATGCCTTTCTATGCACACTTTAACCCAAGCACATGCATTTTTTTTGCACATGCAAAAATTCAGATCGTTAGGAAAATTCAGGCGAATTTCAAAGGACGGTTGCCGTTTCGGTTTGTGTTTTGCGGAGTGCGAATCAGAGCAATTCAGCTGTGAAATGAATCAAGTCCCACTCCACCACAATAGAGACAGGTAAGCATCGCCCTGAGCTGAGGGTGGCAAAAGAGCGACAGGCCAAGCCGTAAAAGGAATCCATAAAACCCATAAAACTATTTGACACTCCAGAATGCCTTGGAGGGGGGTGTGTGCTTCGCAGACTTTTGATACCCTTCTTTCTCAGGATAAAAACCTGGATTGATTTTTTTAAAAAAACAACAACACAGGTTTCTCCCACAATACACACAGTGTCGGGCACATTCACCGAATCTCTTGCTGTTCTCGCAAACACACACACACGGCCAAATTGTGTGAAACTTGCAGGAGTGATCACAGAAAACAGGGAGTGTGTGTGCTTAAGATGGGTTTGGGGGCGGGAGAGAAAAGAAGGCTGTGCATTACAGACTCACTAAATGACCTCCCTTGTCCCTTCTTCCAGCTCTCGGCAATTCCACACCCTGTTGCACCGTTGCTTAGAGGGGAAAAACAGACACATTTTCTTCCTTCTCTTCTCTTCTCTCCCCCCCCCCGCCCCCTCTCTTACTCGTGCACCCGAACCCAATCCTGCCCCTCCCAGCTCCATTTCTTGTTATGGCAGCTGGAGCGTTAAGTGCATTAAGAAATCTAAAGCACAACATTCCCCCAGCTGCGGGAGGCTGCAATAGTAATTGAACATTTAAAAGAGAAAATGTCTTTTTTTAAAAAAAAAGTGTGGGGGTGGGGGCAGGGAGAAGGAAATAAAAAGAGAGAAAATGCAGTCTCTCTTTTCTAGATAATTCTCCCATTCAGAGCTGTCGGAAACCATTTAATACACAAATAAATTTTTGTTAGGGATTGGCAGGGGGGGGAGAGGGACGCGCACACAATCTTGCCTTCGCTGCCGTTGCTTCTCTTCGAAATACTTGCTGCAGAGGCAAACACACACACACACACACACACACACACACACACACACAGCCGTCTCTCCCTTGTCACATCTTCGAAGTGGGCAAACAAAGGCTCCCAACCTGGGCGTGCGCAGCTGCCAAGCGCAGCGCAGCCTCATCAGGAGATGTTCAAGCCTTCAGAGCAGCAGTGACACTCCGAGAGAGACACGGCTTTCTTATGGCTCTCCACCCCGCCCCCCTCTGGGAACTCTCTTCTCTCTGGCCAAGGTAGATGCACCCTGGCCGCTCTTGTGCCACATGCCAGAATAAAACCAAGCCAGCAGTGGCCAGGAGGACGGGGGTGAACCTGGAGAAGATAAGGAGAAGATTGGTTGTGAGGATGGAGGCAGTGGGGGGCACAATCCTCCAGGTCAGGCCTGCACAATGATGGCCTTCTAGAGCTGGACACAGCCTGGCACCTGTACATGGTGGCACACGCTGCAGGAATGAAGGGCACCTTGGGTTTTGGTGGGTGAGGAAAGTGCTGGGGCAAGTGGTGGCCTAGGGCTGGCAGGGTTTTGTTTGGTTCTGCAGATCTGCCCTTGTGGCAATCAGGAGAGCTTGCTCACCTGACCATGAATAGTGCATTCAGACAGGAGAAACATGCACACCCAAAACTCAGGTTGGATTTCAGCCTGGAACTGGGTCTGCCCAGAAAAGGGCTGCATTTATTGTATGGAGGCTTGATCTTTGACCGGGTCAAGTAGGATTCTGATTTAGATACAAATGCACCCAAATAGCTGAAAGATCGCCGCCTCCTTCCCTACAAACTTTCTCAGGTGCTGAGATTGGTAGTTCCTCCACCCTCAGCGGCTTGGGGGTGTGGTGGCCCAGGGGGAGAGGGCCTTCTCTGCGGCAGCCCCAAAGCTGTGGAACTGCCTCCCCGCAGAGGTGCATCTGTATGTCTATGTTATGTATGTATATAGTTTTAATTCTATCAACGTTTAATTGTTTTTTAATGATAGATTTTCCCATGTTTTTAGTAATTCTTGTTTTTATCTGTAAGCCGCCTTGAGGCCTGTCAAGGGAAAAGGCGGGGAATAATAATAATAATAATAATAATAATGCCAACCAATGATGCCGAGAACCTCTGCATGGCAGGAACAGCCAGCCAGGCCACCACTGATGGCAGGCAGCCCGGCTCCAACCACAAAGAGAGGAGCTCGGCTTCAACATCAGGCAGGCCACATCATCTGAAGACCTCCCTTTCTCAATAAATGGAGATATACTTCTTCTTCTTCTTCTTCTTCTTCTTCTTCTTCTTCTTCTTCTTCTTCTTCTTCTTCTTCTTCTTCTTTATCCCAGCCCGTTATCTGTATTGGACTTGAAATTGTTTTTATATATGAAATTGTTCTAATCGCTTTTACCATCAGCGCGTTCAAGCCTGTGGAAGCCCTCTCTCAACTCAGTCAGATTAGACAGGCAACCCTCCCTGCAGAACTTCAGGCGCACGGCTGAGGCTTCCTCGTTCTGGCAAGCTTTTCAAGATAGCACTAGGTTTTATCATAGATTTCTATTTCACAGTTTCAATTTATCCAGTTTGGCTTTTTTTTACGTATGCCGCTGAGAAACGCAAGCGATTAAGCATTATACAAATGCCTTAAATAAAATTTGTGAAATTGTTTTCATTGGGCTGCATCCAAATGTGCTCGCTATGCTAGCTTTAAGGATTTCGGCTGGTGCAATGGAAACCATCCCACTCTCTTCTTCTCACCCCTTTCCAAATCTGCTCCAGAGGGTTGAGGAGAAACCTAGAACAAGTTTAGAGCATGCTCAGGAAGAAGAGAGGCGGTGGTGAGTTCTGCTGCACAAGCATGGATTCCTTCTTTGTAGGGGTTTCGACTAGATGACCCTATGAATCCTTGCACAGACAGGATGAGTTGCTTAGCACCGTACTGGATAAAACCCAGCTGATTTAATAGATGATATATATATATCATTTCTGGTGCCGTTATTGTTGAATTCCTGGAGTTGTTTTATAGGAATTGATGCAAAACATGAAATGAAATCAACGAATGCCCCACTACTACCCTGTGTCACGTAGGTTAGGGGCCGCCCCCTTGACTGAGCAGGGAGGACCCAGAAACCCAGTGCACAGGAGTCAGGATCCAGCCTGAAAAGGAAGGCAAGTCCTGGAGGACGAGGTTAGTGGGAGACACACCAAACACATGCACACTCCGAGACTAAGGCGACGCATGCCGTCCATCCGCTGCCAGCATGCAGGGAAGAAGAACCTGGACATCCTTCCGGTTGGGTAAGCTGAGCTGCCGTTGATCCAGGATAAGGCACAAATCCAGCCTGGAGGGCAACCCACCCCTCCCCCTTGTTAGAGGTTAGTCAGGAACGCCGTGCTCACACCTGGCACACAACTGCCTCCATGCCACCTGCCTTAGTCGCTCTCCGGGCGATACAGGTACTTCATCATCAGGCTGTCCACTTCCTTCTTGCGCTGCTTCTCGTCCTTCTTGAGCTGCTTGTTGGACTTCCCCACCTCGGGGCCCTCCCTGGAAACGTCCTCCCCTTCAGAGCCCAGGCCTGCCCGCTTGGGGCCCTTCTTGACACTGGAGTTGCTGCGATAAGAGACGGTGGAGCCCGACGAGCCGCTGGAAGAGGATTCCGAGGACCCCGAGCGCGAGCGCTGCTTCTTCTTCTTCTTGGACTTCTTCTTGGACTTCTTGGAGCGCTTCTTGGAGCTCTTCCGCTGGCGCTCCGGGGAAGAGGACGAAGAGGAGGAGGAAGAGGACTCGCTGGAGCTCCTCCTCCGGCTCTTGCCCTTTGTGCCGTGAGGCCTGGAGAAATCCAAGGCCGAGGCTGACCTGCGCAGGCTGCTGGCCGGGGGCTCGGCCGAGTGCTCTGCCAGGACGGCACTCTTGGTGCTCCGCACGCTCTTCCTGTCGTCGTCGGCATCCGAGTCAGGATCCAGGCTGGAACGCTTGAACTTGACGGGCTTGTAGCTCAGCACTTCGTTGATGGCCGCCTCCAGGTCCGGGTCCAGGTAGCTGCGGTGGCTGACGGGCCGGATGTTGGGGTCCTCAGCCTGGAGCTCATCCGCGGCAGAGCTGCGGGGCCGCGGGGGCACCGAGAGGCTGCGGGAAAGGGAGTGCTGGCTGTAGAGGGAGAAGGAGTCGCTGGGGGCAATGCTGGCTGCGTCGTCCAGCTGGGAGTGGCCCATGGAGAGGCGGGAGCCCGGGCGGCTGTAGGAAGGGCTGAGGTCGTCCAGGTGGGAGGTGCTCCGCCGCAAGCTGCCTGGGCTGGAGAGAGCAAAGCTGAGGGATGACCTGGCGTCCTGCTCCCGGGAATCCAGGCCGCCCCAGGAGGCCCCGCCATGAGTCATGGGAGCGGACAGAACTGAGGTCTTGTCAAACTCCGCAGCCGAGATGGACCAGCGTTTCTCCAAGCCCTTGTGGCAGAGCTGGCCGCTGGCTTCAGAGAAGGGCTGGGAGAGGACCGAGCCCCTTTCATCCAGGTCGTTCACCACTCTGGTGGGCTTCTTCCACGAGGCAACAGAGCTGCTGTCGTCCAGGCCGCTGGCCCCCGAGTTGCGCTTGGCCTTGCGGAAGGAGCGGGTGGGGGAGGCCGGGCGCTCGCTCAGGGTGGAGAAGAGGGTTTCCTCGTCCCCTTTGCCACCGATGGAGTCCTTGTGGTTGCCCCGCTTCCTGTAGCTTAGGGAGCTCATGACGGAGGCAGGCCTCTCGTCAGCCTCCTTGCCCTCTTTAGCAACTGAGTTCAGGGTGGTTCTGACGGGGCAGGTGGAAGGGAGCAAAGGAGAGCACAGAAAGAGAGACCGTAAGTTCAAGGGTTGGGGTGCAGGTGGGAGAATGAGCGTGAGAGTGTGTGTGTGTGAGAGAGAGAGAGAGAGAGAGGAGAAGAAGAGGAGGAGGAGAGAGAGAGAGAGAGAGAGGAGAAGAAGAGGAGGAGGAGGAGGAGGAGGAGGAGGAGGAGGAGGAGGAGGAGTGGGAGAGGTTGAGTGAACATGTGGGAGGGGGAAAGAGAGAGAAAGAAGATCCAGAAAGAAAACAGCCCAACACTGTGTCTGCGAAAGAATTAACTTCACAGGAAGCATCATGCAAATTAAGGCATTGTTCTACACCATTGCTTCCCCCCGCTCCCCCCCCCCCCGGAAAAAAGCCGCTATTGATTCCAATTAATTTTGTTGTCAACTACCTGAAAAACGCTGGCGGCACGTAACAATTGATTCCCAGCATTGGCAAAAAGGGGGCATTATCTTCCATAACAAAATGTTTTACATCCATGCCGAAGAATAAATTAAACCAATTAAGAGTGTGCCTCAGATCTTCCTCTGCTTGGCACATGGCACGTGTGGGTGGCTTTGGGGGAAGGAAGGAAGGAAGGAAGGAAGGAAGGAAGGAAGGAAGGGGGAGGGGAGGGGGGTGTTCTGCCCACCCCAAGGCTGAATCCCCCAAGTGAGAAATGGCTTTGACGCAAACACCCAACCCGATCCCCGCTAGCAGGTGCTCGCTTGAGGAGTGCGCTGGGATTGGGGCGGGCAAGGTCCACTAGCGCTGCTCCTGCCACCCTTTCTGCACCTGCTCAGCTGCGGGATATGGGGTGTGTGTCAGGGAGGGGCTTCTCACCCCCCACCCCAGGGAGGGATCAACGTCTCCCCTGCCACTTTGGAGGAACACAAAAAGCCCTTGTAACACCCGCAGGCAGGCAGGCAGGCACCCTCAGCTCAGCCCGCGCCATCAGCATCAGGCTGCCACGGCTCAGTGCGGCTGGTTGCCATGGCAACAGGTGTCCTATAAATAGCCCGTCTGGTTCCTGGTCACTTCCAAAGACTCTGAGTGAGGGGAGGGGAAGGAGAGGGAGAGGGCTGGCGACTGGCTGGCTGGGCCACTCTAGCAAGGCACCCTCTTCAGTAGCCAACAGGCAGGTAGCCGCTGACTCCCTTCCGGTGGCCTGAGCATGTGGAATGGAGGCGGAATAAGAAGGACAGGGTGGTGGGGAGAGAGTTGCCTTCGGTTTGTGATCTTGAGGGTTCAGGAACTTGCAGGGGGAAGGGCTCGTGGCCAAGGCTGCAGAGACCCCTCTGCCCCAGCCCTAGACACTACAGCTGTGCTCTGCCCTCCGCAGCCAGAGGCAGCACGACTTCTGAACACCACAGGAGGGGAGAGTGCCCTTGTGCTGAGAGTCCTGGATGACCCTTCTTTCCTGAAGGCCTTTTTCCATCTGGCTTGGGAGGCCTCCGACTGACTCCAGCTACAAAAGCTGAGGCTGCTGAATAGACTCTTGGGTTGCTGTTGAGTTTTTGTTTTTTTTAAAAAAAAAACCTTTACTTTAGATCTCCTTGTGATTTATGCAGAAACTGTTCCATATGGTTATGTATTTTTTAATGTTTTATTTTGTTTTTGCTACTTTTGGTATGTTGCAGTCATGTGTTTTCCCCTGTGTTGTAAGCTGCCTTGAGCATAGTTTGAATTGTGGAAAGGTGGCATACCAATAAAATTATGCATGTATGCATGCTCAAATCTTGCTTGTGGGTTTCCCATTGGGGCATCTAGTGGGTCCCTGTGGGAACAGAAGGCTGGACTGGGTGGCCTGAACCAGCAGGGCTCTTCCTATGTTCTTATGCCCCCCAGGCGCCCCTTCCTGGCCTACTTGACATTCTCCCCAAGAGAGGTGGGTGCAGAGGAAGGAAGGCACTGAACCCCTTGGGATGACGGTCACCCACTCCCAAGGAAAGTGGGGTGTGAGAATGCCTACAAGGAAAGTGTGTGTGTGTGTGTGTGTGTGTGTGTGTGTGCGTGTGAAGATTCAGGAGCTGTCTGGCCAACCTCCGGGGGCCCCAGAAGTGACCCAGAGGAAGACGAAGGGGATCCACTCCATCAGCCACAGTTAACTGCAGTTTGGGATCCCATCTCCTCACTCACTGTCTGGAGTTTCTGGACAGAGATAGAGATTCTCTTCCTGAGAACCCACCTGCAAGAATCCTTTCCCAGAAGAAGGCCCCATATGCAGACAGAAAGTGGATGCTGGGAACAGGATGCATTGCACCAACTCGATTCCAGTGGTGAGGAGGTGGGTAAAAGGAGGAGGAGGAGGAATGGAGGCTGGGGAGGGGAGGGGAGTCCTCCAAGGCCCCATAATGCTAACCTGCTGCTCTTCAGGCTGCCGTCCTCAGAGACCGTCTTGGAAGACCCCTTGTTCTTGGACAGCCATGACTTGACACCATCCACACGGTCCTCGAGCTCAGAATCGATGTCCGAGTCGCCCTCGCTGGAACAGGAGGGAAAAGGGCTGCATCAGAACTGTCCTTCCCAGGGCAGGTGCCAGGATCGTATTCAACATGCACAACAAAGGTACTTAGGAGGGCCAGCCAAGAAAGAGTTAATCGGCAGTCGAGGAGGAGGGACCCGCCCCCAAACCTCACCTGGATTAGAACAGGGTGTCACATGCTGATGAAGGGAACTAGGGTTTAAAAATCCTTGGAACGCCCTCCTGACCTTGGCCAAGGCCAGAGAGAAAGGTTTACTCCACTGCTGAAAGGGTAAGTGCTGGAAATCGTAAGTGGGGAGAATTGCTTTAAAGAGGCACCTGGTAGGCCTCTGTGAGAACCAGATGCTGGGCTAGAGAGGCCCCCTTTGGCCTGATCCAGCAGCCAGGCTCTCTTATGCTGAGGGGAGCTGGATGTGGCTGGATGCAGGCTTCGCCTCCTGTAGTCTGCACACACACAACTTTCAGCCCTCGGGTCAAGAAGGTTTTCAAAACAGCTCAAAAGCCTACGGGGCCTTCTTTGCCAGAGGTGAAGGCAGGAGGAGGGTGCAGGATAGTCTTTCCCACCCTGGCGCCCCTCCAGATGTTTCAGAGTCCAAATCCTCCTTCTGATGCACCTTTGACTCTCTGGGTGAGGAAAAACTGCCGTCTCTAGCAGCTTAAACAAAGCTGCACCTGGAAAGCGCCCAACCTGGCCAAATGTCAGGGGCATGGGAGAGAGGGCTGGTGAGGTTTGTGCGCCTGCACCATTCTCCATCCCTGAAATGTATTTTAAAGAAAAACGTCGCATGCCCACTGGCCTGGAGAGCTGGAGAGAGACGGAGACGGAGAAGTCTGTGCTATGCTGAGATCCATCACCCTACCCTGCGGAGAAGGAGATAGCCAACAGCCTCTTGAGCCTCTCCGTGGGTAACTGCCGAGCTGCCTTCAAGGGTCTCCAACCGTCAGCTTCAAGTTATTTTTGTACGCCACGATGTCATTCCCGATTCTCACAATATGCTACTGCCTTTGAGGATCTGCTTAGAGCAGTGCGCCTAGGAGACCCACGATGGTGCTCAGGAAAGCAGCAAGCACAGCTCTTCCTACCTACTGGCTTAGTGCTTAGGATCTGAAGCTCACTGGTGTGACCTTGGGCCAGTCACTGCCTCTCTCAGCCTAACCTACCTCACAGGGTTGTTGTGGGGCTTATTTAAGTGGGGAGAGAACTATGTACACCGTCACGAGCTCTTCGGAGGAAAACATGGGATATAAATGCAGTAAAATAAACCAACCAGCCAACCCTGGATGACCTCAGGCTACCTGACAGAGGTACCCCTTTCTCCCCCCCCCCTCCGCAGTCAAATCCACCCCCCACAAAACCCACTTCTTCCACAAGGCCTCTCTCACCCCACTGCAGCCTCCAACCACAATGAAGTTAAAAGGGTGTATTCTATTTGGCTTCTCCCTTCTCCATTCCTGGAGACTGTAGTTTGTTGAGGAGGCTAAGAAATTTCTGTTTGCATTCTCAAGAAGAACACACACACACACACACACCCCGTAGGATCCCTACAGGGCCAGAGATTCCCAGCAGAAAAATTAGCCATGTTTGCACCAAACTCCCATGTCTTTGGAGGAAAAGGAGCCATATCAGATAAGCCGGTATAAATAAGCCACCTCCAACCCCCACCTCTTGCTTGTTCATATCAGAGATATTTCCCACAGGGGAGGCTCAGAACAGGACTGCGAGGGAAAATTGAGGATGTTGGAGAGGGGACGAAAGGGAAGAATCTACAAAACGGTGAGAAAGAGAGAGACCCCTCAAGGCGAGGTACATCTGAGAGGGCAGGCCCATTAAACCTTCAAATCCCCCAAGAGCTGGCTAACAAAAAGAGTCAAAGGCTCGTTCCTCTGCCAATACGATGAGTTCAGCTCATTAAAAGAAAGGGGGAGGGAAAACCTCAGAACACCTTTCCTCTCCATCCACCCCAGCCCAGACTCCTGGCATCCATCTCCTCCCCCCACCCCAGCAGCCCATTGCCAGTTGAATTACGGGCCTGAAAAGATAATAAATGGTAGAGACAGCAGGCAGATGTTAAGGAGAGGGAGGAAAGGGGGATACTGCAGAGCTGCTGGGGACAGGAAAGGGGAGCAAAGCTTCCTTTCTCACAGCCCTCCACCTCCTCCTCTGCCAGAGCATCAGATTAAGGCAATGGTGGGGAAGAGCTACACTCCGCCGTCCCCTGGTAAACTGGGAGTTTAGCGGGCCCCAAACAGCAGCTACTCGGCTGGGCAAAGATTTATGGCCGCAAGCGAGCCGAAACACCCCCCCTCCCCGCCACAGGATAGCGAGACCTGATTTATATGGGTACGTAAACGCAGCCCCCATCCGGCTTAAAGTCTCTAAATTTATAGGCAGCGTCCATAAGTGTATTGATTGCCTAGAGCACGGAAAAGCACAGTTGTGCGTGGGTTTTAAGGGGGGGACACAGGAACTATTCCTACACATTTAGAGCCATGCCCGTATAAATCTCTCCTCTAATACAGGGGCTGTTTACCGCTTTCATTAGGATTACGGCAATAACAAGTGCGTTTACGAGCAGATCGGGGTGTTATTTCTCATTCCCACCTCGCTGGGCTCAATAACTCTTTGCCTGGTTTTTCAGGGAGCTAAGTGGAACGACCGTGGGGGAACACCCCCGCCCCTCCCACTAACCCCCCCCCCCAGGAAACTTTGCAGGAACAGCCTCTACATCTCCCCCTCTTAATGGATATCTAATGTGAACTTAAAAATGAACGCTATTCTTCATTTCCTCCGTCGAGGGAAGAGCATGGCAGCAGGCAAGCATCTCTCCTGAATCCGAATCTCCCTTGTTAAATTCAAAGCAATGAGGTCCCCTTGATTAACCCAACATCTCCCTCTCTGGGAATAAATGCCAGGAGACAGGGTGTTTTTGGGTTTGTTTTGTTTGCTCGGGAGAAAGAAACAAACCGCAAAGAAATCTAAGGAGCCCTGTAAACAAACTCAGGGGGGGCAGCTGAGATTTTAAATTGTTGGAATTAAACCTCCCGTCAAAGGCAATTTATGTCCAGGCTGGCGTTCCATTAGTTAACTGGGATCCAAATCACCGGGGAACGAACAAACGCAGACTGAACTGTGGGGGACATTAATTGTGTGTGACAACAAGGCTCTAGCGGCCCTCTATCACTGCTACACAAGATTACATTTATCATTAGCCCGTATAGATCCTGCCACAGCCACAGCCAAGCCCATCTTCGGCTTGGGGAGGAAAGAGGCTCTGCCATCACATCCACCACAGCAGGAGAGCCAGGATCCTGGGCTCAGGGAGAAGTCACAGGGCAGCACGCAGAATTTTGTCCAGGTTGTTGGAATTTTGGGCTGCTCTCTGTCCTATGATGAGCAGAGTTATTCCAGGTATCAAAAACTCCTGATGCTCAAAAGCATCTTCCTGATGAACATCTCTGCCCTCCCCCCTTTCCAAGCACCTAGAGCGAGGCAGTAAAGCAATCATTCAGAAAGAAGGCTGAAGAAGCCCACCCACCCATTTAGCACACGATTCTCCACAAGGCTGTACTTCCCTACAGACCCAGCAACAATCTCATACCTCCACAGTTGGAGGCAGGAAGGCTTCTGAATACCAGCTGCTAGAAACCCCAGGAGGGGAGAGGGCTCTTGGGCTTAGATCCTGTTTGCCATGGGGGCACCTGGCTGGCCACCGTGAGAACAGGATGTTAGACCAGCAGGCTCTGCTGAGGTTCTCTCAGGACCATCTCACCCACTATGTAGCCTCACACCCGGTGGAACCACCCAACGTGGGGGGTCACAGCCAATGCCCTTCTATGCAATCGGTCTGCCTGCAAAGATTCTGCAGTGCCCCCACACAACAATTTTGAAGTGTTTGCTCGAAAAGTTGTGTGTGCAATGCCAGTAAAGCTGGTGGGCTGGATCCTCAATGCATCCACTGCCCACAGGGGGACCACTCGGGCAGGTGTGCCCACTGGGAGCATCACCAGAATTCACCATAACGACAGGTGATCCAACAAAAGAACTGGGAGGGAGAACTGAAGGAAAGAATTGGATGAGGACTACTGTGTCTCTGCGGTACAGAGCATCTGCTTTGCGCGCTGAAGGTCCCTCGTGCAATCCCCACTGGCATCTCCACGTAGGGCTGGGAGAAAGACTCACTGCGTGAAAGGGCCGCTGCCAGTCAGTGTAGACAATACTGAGATAGATGGATCTGACTATGCAAAATTATGGCACCTTCCTTTGCTCCTGTTTATATCAACCCTTTTTTTCAGAACGAGGGCTGTCAGAAGCAGTGTGTCCTGTTCTGCTGCCTTGAGTGTTCCACAAGCACTCGCGGGATTTCAGGCAAGATCTTGCCCCAAATAGCCACGATCTCACCCCAAATCAGCACCGATGAGAGCACTGCTTCTCTGAGTGATCGACTCAGGAGCTTCTGCTGCCTGAGGCAGTGGCGTCATGCTGCCTATTGGCTGGATCGGCCCTGAGGACTAGAATCTTACTTTATCTCTGGGGAGGGGGATTTAGCCTGGCTCTGGGAAGAAGGCAGTGTGTGTGTGTGTGTGTGTGTGTGTGTGTGTGTGTGTGTGTGTGTGTATATATATAGATTAAGGTTTTAAATGACAATTTTAGGTTATATTTTAGTGATCAAGATTTAGTGTATATTTTTAGCTGCCGCTATATCTGAATTGTCTCTGTTATACCCAATTGCAGTTCAATGTACAGTGGTACCTCGGGTTACAGACGCTTCAGGTTACAGACTCCGATAACCCAGAAATAGTACCTCGGGTTAAGAACTTTGCTTCAGGATGAGAACAGAAATCGCACGGCGGCAGCGCGGCAGGCCCCATTAGCTAAAGTGGTGCTTCAGATTAAGAACAGTTTCAGGTTAAGAACGGACCTCCAGAACAAATTAAGTACGTAACCAGAAGTACCACTGTATTCCTGTTGTGCTTTACGATTTTCCTGATATTGTAAGTGAGCCGGAACTGGTCTGTGACCGTAATAATATTCTGTTCGATTCTGTATATATATGGAGACAATACTCTCCCCCTCCAGGATCAGAAACCAAGCAAGGCTCAACCCAATAACCCCTTCTTCACACACAAATCCCTCCCCTCCCTTCCTACGATTAGTTTTCCATTTGGGACACAGCAAACACAGAGTTAGAGCATACCAGGCCAATGCGCACGCAAGGAAGGGGGGCATGCAACTACATTGTGGGGGGTGGGGGAGGCCCTTTGGCCCCCCACCTCCCCTCTGTGGCATGCTTAAGGTTAGGAGTAACAAAGGGGTTACTAGAAACCAAGGGAGAGAAACTCATCCTCACAGCTTATTCCTGCGCTTCTGGAACTTTGTCACCATGTCCTGCAAACTGGAGAACGGGGGGAGGGAGGGGGGAATGGGAGGGGGAGAAAACAGGCAAAATAAACACCACAGGAAGGCGGGACAAGGACGAGGGAGAAGGGAAGATGGGCAACCAGAAACGAGAAGCGTAGCTGGGGAGAGAAGAGCGTGACAGGGGGACTCGCTCATAGAATCGTAGAGCTGGAAGGGCCAACCTCCCGCAAAGCAGGAAGCTAAAGACTCCCTGATATGTAACCTCTGTTTGAAACCCTCCAATGAAGGAGAGTCCATCCCCTTTTGAGGTAGACCATTCCACTGTAAAACAGCTCTTACCGGCAGAAAGTTCTTCCTGATGTTTAGCCGGAATCTCATTTCTTGTCATTTGAACCCACTGGTTTGGGTCCTCCCCACAGGAGCAGCAGAAAACAACCTTGCTCCATCTTCCATGTGGCAGAACCTCAGATAATAGAAGATGGCCACCACACCTCCTCTCACTCCCCTCTTCTGCAGGCTAAACATGCTCATCTCTTTCAACTGCTCCCCGCAATAGTTTTTGATGGGAACTGCAAGGCCGCTGAAAATACCCGGGTGTAGCCAATGCCAGCCCTCCTGAAGAGCAGGCAGGCCCACGGAACACCATTTATATTGGCTCAATACGGGTTGCATCCAACTCAGTGTAGATCCAGTGAAATTAATGGGCAAGGCTAACTTGGGCCCATTAATTTCAAGGGGTCTACTCTGAGTACAGCTTAGTTGGATACAACCCTATGCTTCTTTTCTTTTTTCCTTAAATAAGGTTACACAAGTTATAATAATTACCCACTGTTGTATTTTATGTTTCCCAATAACAATTATTTTTTTAGCGTGTAATTACATTAAGTATCAAAATCTGTTGAGCATTTAATCATCATCATCTGATTTTGTTACACGCTTTACCTTGCCCAGGGCAACACAAAGTGACTTGCTAAGCCCAGGTGGCTTAAAAGGTGTTCGGAAGATGAGCTTATTCCACAACCATTGGTGATAATAGCTCCACGGAGCCTCTGTGTCCAAGGGCAGTCTACCTCTGGCTGTCCACAGCCATCACGCCCCGCTTGGGAGCTTCCCAGAGGTAACTGCTTAGCCACCTCTTGCCTCGGGCCCATGGTGGAGAACATAGTGTCCCCCAACTGGGCCTGGACTTCAGCTCCCAGCAGCCAGCACAGCCAATGGCCTGGAATGGCAGGAGCTGCATGACGCCTGCAGGTTCCCCACCCCAACAAGAGGATTTTGCTTAATGCTCTTATGTGAGCCAAGGGCTACACAGCAATGCCTAGAAGGAGAGCTCATTTGGTTGCCCCCGGTCCCCACCCATCACCTACCTGTTGATGAGTTCCTCGTTGTCGTCACTCTCCATCTCGTCCTCGATGGCGGCCTGCAGGTCACCAATCCGCTTGAAGGCCAGCTTCAGGTCTGACTGCAAGCTCTGGTTCGCAGCTTCTAAGCTCTCCAGATCCATCTCCTGGAAAAGGAGGAGAGAAGAGAGAATGACTCTGGGAGGGTAACAGGGACCTTGCAGATGCCGCTGTGCCGTTCTCCCCCACACATGCAAGTGGCCCCTGCTGCTGCTGCTCCTGGCAACCCAGCTCTCTAGTCTGTACAAGTAGTAGTGGGGGGAGACAAACCTCTTGCCCATCACTAGCAAATGTTCCTGCAGGGGTGTCCCAGCAGGGTGAGGCTCCATCAGTTTGCATTGAGCAATGGTGAAGCCAAGGGTCTTGCCCTAACCAAGTGTGCACCCAAGAACAGGGGGTGGAGGAAGAAACTGTTAGATCTCTGCAATAGTTCTGCAAGACCAGCCTGTTGGCTCAAGCCCATGGCCCATCTAGTCCAGCCTCCTGTTCTCACAGTGACCAGCCAGATGCCTATGAGAACCCTGCAAGCAGTTTCAAAGGCAAGGGCAACTCTCCCCTCCTGCTGTTTCCAGCAACTGGTATTCAGAAGCATTGCTGCCTCCAACTGTGGAGGCAGGCAGAGACGTCATGGCTAGGAGCCATCGATAGCCCTCTCCTCCTCCATGAATGTGTCCAATCCCCTCTTGAAGTCATTCATCAAGTTGGTGGCCATCACTGCCTCCTGAGGGAGGGAGTTCCACAGTTTAACTATGCGCTGAGTGAAGGAGTTCCTCTTTATATCAAGGATTTCTGACTCCCAACCATTTAACAACAACGGTGTGTTTTTCCTTCCCACTCCTAAATTAGCCTGCCAAAATGAAGAAAGCTAGGAAAGGCTGGAAGGAGGTGGAGGAACCAGGAAAGGATTCTCTTTTAGATGGAACGCCTGCGAGTTCATTTCTGGTTCCCAAAACACTGCTGGAAATTCTTAACCCTGCAATTAACTTGGACATAAATTTGCACTTGCGTAGACGGCTTAGCCCAGTTGGGGGGACGGTGGAAGGGCTCGGCTCCATCCCAGACCCTCTAGTTTGCACCGGGCTCTGCCCCACCTCCCCCACAACTACTTTGCATTTGGCTCTGATTGGTGGGCTTCACTGGGGGTGCTAGCTAGAATAAAAATACACAGAGCAGGGAGGGAAGGAGAGGGAGGGAAAGGGAGGGAGGGTGGTGGAAAACCTGCCTTTGAGAGACTGGGTGGAACAGGAAGAGGGTTCATGGTGAGCCATGAGAAGCCAGGAGTGGTCTAATGCAGTGTTTTTCAACCACTGTTCCGCAGCACACTAGTGTGCCGCGAGATGTTGCCTGGTGTGCCGTGGGAAAAAATGAAAAATTTAAAAATAAAGTATTTTATAATTTTTCATATTTCTGTTTACTTACTATTTCATAATAAAGTAATTATAAAATACTTTCTTTGTGTTTATTTGATTCCTGTTCAAGAGAATTACTTTATATATAGTCAATATAGGCACAGAGTTAATTTTTTTAACATTTTCTAATAGTAGTGTGCCTCATGATTTTTTTTCATGAAACAAGTGTGCCTTTGCCCAAAAAAGGTTGAAAAACACTGGTCTAATGAATGGAGGGGGCTGCAGCAGGTGTAGAGCAGCCGAAGGTCCACTTCTGTTTAAGGAGGATATTGACAAGCTGGAAGGTGTGCGGAGGAGGGTGATCAGGATGATGAAGTCTCTGGAAAGCAAGCCTTATGGGGAACGGTTGAGGGAGGTGGGTCTGTTTAGCCTTAAGAAGACTGAGAGGTGATGGGATAGCCATCTTCCAATATCTAAAGTTCTGTCACATGGAAGATGGAGCAAGCTTGTTTTCTGCTGCTCCAGAGAGAAGGATCCAAACCAACGGATTCAAATGACGAGAAAGGAGAGTCTGACTTAACATTAGGAAGGACTTTCTGATGGTGAGAACCATTCCCTAGTGCAACAAACTCCCTTGGAAGGCAGCAGACTCTCCTTCATGGGATGGTTTTAAGGAGAAGTCAGGTGGTCACCTGCCAGGGATCCCTTAGCTGTGATTCCTGCATTGCAGAGGGTTGGATTAGCTGTCGCCTTAGGGTACCTTCCACCCCTACTACTCCGTAACTCTGTTCCAGCAATGCAATGGGCAAGGCGGATGTCCCCCCAAAAGCCACACACACGCTTCCCCCTCCATACCAGTTCGTGCTTCTTGCGACTGGCCTCTGCCTCCTTCTTTGCCAGCTCAGCCATCTCCTCCTTGGTGTCCCGCAGCTGGCGCTGCAACCGCTTGTTCTGCTCCTTCTCCCTGTTCTCAGCCGCCGTGCGCTGGTCGCGCTCCTCCGTCAGCTTCTCCATGTTCTCCTTCAGGCGGGTGGCCAAGCTCTGGGGAGAGCGGGCAAGGGGAGACAGAGGGGCTTAGAAAGCAGTCTTTTATACCAGGTTAGGCTACTGGGGACATTCAGCCCAGTGTTGTCTACACTGACTGACAGCAGCTCTTTGGGGTCCCAGGTGGAGAAGAGGAGCCTGGCTGCAGCTGTATCAGGCCAAAGAGGGACCGTCTAGTCCAGCATCCTACTCTCCCAGTGGCCAACCAGATGCTCGCAATGGGAAGCCCACAAGGCAGACCTGAGCACAGCAGCAGCGCTCTCCCCAGAAACTGGCATTCAGAGGCATTAATGCCACCTGATGACAGTGGAGGCAGAACACAGCCCTGCTGGCCAGCAGCCAGTGATAACCTTATTCCCCTCTGTGGATTTGTCTAATCCTTTATCAGAACATCAGAACAGACCTGTTGGATCAGGCCAATGGGGGGTCCACATAGCCCAGAACTCTGTTCTCACAGTGGCCAGCCAGATGACCCAGTGGGAAGCCCACGAGCAAGACCTGAGCACAAGAGCACTCTACCTGTGAATCCCAGAAACTGGTACAGTGGTAACTCTGGATGCAAACAGGATCCGTTCCAGAGGTTGCGATTCGCTGCTTCCGCGCATGATGTCATTTTGAGCGTCTGCACATGCGTGAGCGGCGAAACCCGGAAGTAACATGTTCCGTTACTTCTGGGTTGCCATGGAGCACAACCCGAAAACGCTCAACCTGAAGCAACTTCAACCCAATGTATGTCTGTATCAGAGGCATTAATGCCCCCAACAGCGGAGGAAGAAAATGACCATCATGACCAGTAACTAATTTTAGGCTCATTCATAGAGAGAGATAAGACTACTCCCTTTACAAGAGTCCTGCTGGATCAGGCCAATCTACTCCAACCTCTTGGCCAACCAGATGCTCCAGGGAGGAGCCCACAAGCAAGACCCAAGCACAAGAGCACTCTACCTGTGATTCACAAGTATTCAGAGGCAGTGGAGGTAGGATATAGTCCTTCACACAGCGCATGGTTGAACTATGGAACCTGCTCCCACAGGAGGCAGTGATGGCCACCAGCTTGGATGGCCTGGGAAATGGACAGATTCACGGAGGAGAGGGCTACTGATGGCTACTAGCCACAATGGCTAAGCTTTGCTCCTGAATACCAGTGGCTGGAAGCCACTGGAGGGAAGAAAACTCTTGTGCTTACGCTCTGCTTGCAGGTTTCCCACAACAGACACCTGCGTTGCCACTGAGAGGAGAAGAGAAAGCTGGACTAGATGGGACCCCTTTGGCCTGAGTCTCCTTATGTTCTTATGGTTCACTGTAGGCTGGTATCAGGATAGCACAAAAACAAGTCGAAACGAGGCACCTCCCTGACCTCTCCACCCTTGAGAAGGGGTGAAGGTACCCCCCCCCGTCTCCCCGCTCCATGGCAGGTGAAGATGAGACAGCCGCGCCGTGCAAGGGCTGGTGCATCAATATTCATCTGCTGCACATAATGGCAGCAGACAGCGGCAATTACCGGGGCCGGAGCTCAGGAATAAGCGTTGCCCAATCGCTCCCCGCCGAGCACTAATGGAACAAACGAACCCGGCACTATGAATTTACATGAGGGGGGGTGGGAGGGAGAACTGGCTCGAGGGGGAGGGAGAGAGCAGAGGAAAGAGCAGGGGGGCGGCTGAGGAGTTGCGCCAGAGAGAGAGAGAGAGAGAGAGAGAGAGAGAAGGAGAGAGAAACTTTTTTCCCCAGGCGTGGGTAGAATAATCAGGGGGGCTTTGGTGAATTGGAAAAATAGATTTAACTTTGTGTGAAGTAATTACAGCATGTAATGTAGGGAGAAAAATAGATTCCATCCTTTCAAGGCAGCCGAGTGCCGTCCCCTGCATATTTATGGGGCTGGGGGGGGAGGGGGTGTAGAGAGGGGAGGAAGAGAAGGGGGAAGCGAATAATGGTACAGAAATATTAAGAGGGAACTCTAAAGCTTCTCAGCTCCCTCGGCGGGAAAAGGAGCTGCGACGGTAGAATATCAAGCAGGGCACTTAACAGGTGCAAGCAGAAGCAGAGAGACAGAGACCAGCCTCCCCAAGGTGGCATTTGTAGGGCCAAGGACGTGGGGGGCAGGAGCAGGAGATTTACTTGCCAGCTGAGGCCAGGGCTATGGGGGAAGAGGACAGCAGGAGACTGATTATTTGTAATTCACAGACCAAACACATCTCTCTCTTTCGCTCTCTCTGCTCTCCTTGGCTCTTGCAGCCCACAGATGCTTTGAATTTTGCACCTCCCACCTTTCTCTCTGCTGCCCTTTTGTCTCGCACAGGCTCCCACCCACCCCAGCCAATCTGCTTCCCTGAAAACAGCTCCCTCCCACCTCAAGGCATTAGAATGCTTGCGCACATGCTGTGACATCACAGCAACTGAGCCAATAGGGGGAGGGGGGACACGTTTTTCACTCATCAAAGACCGAGGAGGAAGAGGCGTGAGTTAGGGGGCAGGCACTTCTCACACGGGAACCAGAAGGAGGTACACACATGGACACACCACGGCAGCTGTGGAGAGTTCTGTGCCTCTAGAAATCAATGCTTTCCTTTTAAAATACTCGGCTGGGGAAAGAGCAGGGCTCTGTTTTCTTGCATTTTAAAAAGGGGAGACGTGGCAATTTGCATGCTGGGTGCATCCCCCTCTCCACAAGTAGTTGCAGGAGATGCATGTCTTGTTCTTGGTGGTTTTGCACTTTAGCCCAAACAACATATCGCAAGGCACCACATCCTAACCTGAGGAATGAGCACAGCTCTGGACTGGGGGTGGGGGGAGAGATGGAAGGAAGGGGAATTGAGCAAGGCACCCAAAAAGGACCACGGTGACTGGAGACTCTCTAAAGACTCCCTTGGAATCTGTCTGATGTGATTTTAAAGTTCTGCATGGACTTTTAAGCGCTTCTTCCCACTTTCAGGGGCAGCTCAGAACACAAGACTCTGTTCCAGATAATCTGACTCCAAGAGAGAGCGCAGCCCACGCAGCTTTGCCCCAGTGCCATCTGAGAGAATGAGAGCCCAGCAAGAAGCAAACCTTTTGGAGCCGGGTCTGAGCTGCCCTGGGGAGATATTTCGCTTCCTAGGGTCTGCTAGCCCAGGACCCGCTTGCCTACGACGAACTCCACCGCACTAAGCAAACCCTGCTGCTAAGGATGCTCTGCCGGCTCCAGAAAACCCTCTCCCCGGCTCCAGATTCCTCACCTCAAGGCGCTTCACTTGCGTCCTCTCAAACTCCAGCCGCGTCTCCAGCTCGCGGATCTTGGCCTCCTGCCTGCTGACCAGGGACTTGTCTACCATGGACTGCTCGACAAACTCCAGCTGGCTCTGGAGGCCTTGTAGCTGGAAATGAAGAAGGAAGGGGCTGTCACTCATGGTGGTGGATGGTGAAAAGGGAAGCACAGCCCTGCGAGGGGTTAAGAGGAAGAGGGGCAGCTGACTCCCCCCCCCCCCCAACACTCCCTCCAGTGCCTACCTTCTCCTGGAGCTCTTGCTTCTCTTTGTGGGCTTCCTCCAGCTGTGACTGAAGGTCATTGATCTGGGCCAGGTCCCGGGAGGCCTGGAGAGAACAGAGGATTTAGAAGCCAGCGCTGGCAATGCTGAGTCCCAGAGATTCCCACCACCAACACCTCCCTGTTAAGAGTCTCCTGCCAAATCCCCTAAAGAATGTAACTTATCATCTCTAGCTAATAATTATTTTAGCTGTGCAATAATATATTTTATTCTGTTTTGTGCATTTTGCAATGCCTTTGGCTAGACAAAACAAGCAAACAATACAATTGAAACAGGACAGTCCCTACCCTCAGGCTTACAATATTAAAACAAAAACAAAAAACCACAATATGCAAGGTAAAAGGGACAGGGAGGGAAGAGGGAAATCAAAACTCAGTTGCCAATTTCTAAAGAGTTGTTCCTATTTTTTTTTAAAAAATATTTTTATTGCTTTTTAACATACATACATATCACAAACATACACAGCCAAGAAAAAAAGAAAAAAAAACGAAAAAAGAAAAACGAAACACGTAATACATAAAAACATAGACAACTCAACTTACATTGACAAACACTCATCGACTAAAGAGTTGTTCCTATACTGACCACCTATAATTTGTTCCTGTAATGTTTAGCAACCACAACTGCTGTCTGCAGGAGTTACAATCAAACTCTCATGAATCTCTCTGAGGTGACGGTTAGGGGAGGGGGGTTCAGGGTGGGGTGGGCAGAGAGGATGCAGTGAAAGCATCTGCAAAACTGGGACAGTGGTAGTGGTGGGGGAGGGGGAGGGGCTTACCTGAGCGACAGCCGCCTTGTGCTTCTTCATGAGCTCATTCATGTCCTCCTGATCCTCTTCCAGGCGGCTCTGCACCTCGTTCTTCTCCCGCTGCAAACGGCTCAGCTGCTCTTCCAGCTTTGGGGAGGAGAAGTTCAGGAGTGAAGGGTGAGCTGGTGTCTAAGGACTCCTAAGGTTTCAGCCCCTGCTAGAAGGATCCAGCAAACCAGAGCTGGGAACTCTCTTAACTCAAAGGCTGGCAAGTGATGGCAGGTGAACACACCTCTCTCTGCCCTCATTTGCTGGGGAGCATGGTCTCTTGCAAACCAGTTTTGGAGGAGATGACACTGAAGGCAGATGGTAACACCCTGAGAGCAATGAAGTCGGGTTGGAAGTGCCCTTACTCAGTTCAATCTAAAAGGCAGCTTCGCCTCCCCAGGGGCCAAGCTCTGAAAACTGGGTTTACAAGGTGGATGGGGAACCTAGCTGTGCTTGGCACTGATTGGCTAGTGCCCATGCCATCCCCAAGAAACCACACACAAACTTCCAGGCAGTTTTTGTACTTCTGAGCATCCTAGTTGGGTGGGGGAAAGGTAGAATAGGGAAGATTATAGGAAGAAATAAAGGCGTCAATGATCAGAGACCACTGATGTGCCAGACCTCATAGCACGAAGGATTACTTAAATCAGTGGGAGGAGATGATGGTTCGGGGTGCTTACCGCTCCCTTGGCCTTGGATAGGTCATCTATTTGCAGGTGCAGGTCCTCGATCTCCACCTCCATGGACTTGCGAGCCTTGACAGCAGCCGCGCACGTGAATTCCGACTCCTCCAACTGCAGCAAGAGCCCCCATGTCCCAAGGGGGTAGCGACAATTAGGACAACAGCCACTCACTCCCAAACCTCGCCTGTCAGCCTTCCAGCAAAGCCCCCTCACTGACACCACAATCTCTTCTCTATACAGATTGGGCCCAGGCTACCTGAAAGAGCATATCTTCCCCTAGGAGCCTGCCTGGGTACTAAGATCATCAGGGGAGCACCATCTCTCAGTCCCACGAACAAGAGAGACATGGCTGGTGGTGACACAAGAGACAAGGAGCCTTTCCTGGGGCTGCTCCCCTATTGCAGAATTCCCTCCCAAGAGAGTTCAGACTGGCTCCCTCCTTGCTAACCCTCTGCTGGCAGGCTAAGACTTTCCTTTTTAGGCAGGCCTTTGAAAACTAAGGAGCAGATGAGGCTGGTCACTGGGCAAAGTGTATTTTGACTGCTGGCCCTAAGCATTTCCTGATGTATCCTAACTATTGTTGTTAACTAGCTTGTTTCTATTACTTTGTATTTTATAACTGAGGCTTCTAAATGTTGTAAGCTGCCTTGAATCCCAACTTAGGAGAAAAGGATATTAATGCACTTAATAATAAAACAGTGATATTATTCCCCTTGGGTGTCCAGGCCTGGTTCTGCCTCTTGAGGTGGCGGTATTTTGAGGTCTTCCCAGGCACTAAAACCAAAAGCCTTCCTCGCAGGGACCCTGCAAAAACCAAGCGTGGCCTTTGGCCAGATGTTCAGAAAACTTGTAGGAGTTTTATTTCATTTTAGTCAATTATACTGTGGCTTCAACTTTCCGTATGTTTTAAATTACAGCCGATTTTTGTTTGTGTGATAATTATTTTATCTGTTTTTGTGAACCGCATCTAGTGTATGAATTTTTTGAACAAAATAATAAATAAGAGCCAGTCTGAGTGGAGAATGATGAAAACCTCTGCAGGGCCAACAGCTGCACAGGACTGCTGGGTCCATCCAGCTCAGTATTGTCTCCTGAGTCTACTGTCTATTGTCTACCCTCCTGATAGAGTTCCATTCATTTCTCTACCTGCTCCCCCCCACGCCACCCCCATTCCCAGCCCCCTCTCCCAGCACCTGGTTCTTCAGCTGCGCAATCTCCCGCTTGCTGGGGGCGTTGTTCTTCAGATGGTCAAGCATGACCTGAGCGTCAGAGAGGAGTGCCTTGGTACGCTTCAGATCCTTGCGCAGACGCTTCTCCGTCTCAAAGTCCCGCTGGCTGACCTGGAGGGTTGCAGGGAGGAAGAGGAGAGGTGTGAAGAGGAAAGGGCGAGAGGTGGTTCTGCTACAGCAGCCCTCGCCTACCCTCTCTTCCCCTGCTCCTGCCATCGTCCGTACCTGGTCGCTGACGGCCGACAGTTTCCCTTCCAGGTCCCTCTTCTCCCGCAGCACCTTCTGCTTCTCCTCGTACTCCTCCTCCAGCTGCATCTCCATCTGCTTCAGCTGTGGGTACACAAAGCAAGGAGAGGGGTCCTGAGGGGGTCTTCCTTGGTGGACCTGGGGAGGCTGCTGCTGGCAGCCTGGGGGTCATTTCCAGTTCTATGTAGCTCTCCAAGGGAGGGATAGGGGGCCTTCCTACTGACTTCCAGTCTTCCTTAACAAACTACAGCTCCCAGAATTCTTTGGGGGAAGCCATGATGGTTTAAAGTGGTATCATGGCACTTTATAGCACAGGTGTATTCCTCTTGGAAGCTTAAAAAAGCACAGCAAGGTGGAAGCAAGTCCTGCTTCCATGTCCTCAGCACCTGGTTTTCAGAGGTATACATACGGCCTCCAAACAGGGAACAGAATGTCACATGAACACAAAAGTTCAAAACATTTCAGAATTTGTAATACCTTGGTGCATGAATGGATTTTCCCAGTAGTGATGTATGGAAGTGAGAGCTGGACCATAAAGAAGGCTGACTGCCGAAGAATTGATGCTTTTGAATTATGGTGCTGGAGGAGACTCTTGAGAGTCCCATGGACTGCAAGAAGATAAAACCTCTCCATTCTTAAGGAAATCAGCCCTGAGTGCTCACTGGAAGGACAGATCCTGAAGCTGAGGCTCCAAGACTTTGGCCACCTCATGAGAAGAAAAGACTCCTTGGAAAAGACCCTGGTGTTGGGAAAGATGGAGGGCACAAGGAGAAGGGGACGACGGAGGACGAGATGTTTGGGCAGTGTTCTCGAAGCTACCAGCATGAGTTTGACCAAACTGCGGGAGGCAGTGGAAGACAGAAGTGCCTGGCGTGCTCTGGTCCATGGGGTCATGAAGAGTCAGACACGACTAAATGACTAAACAGCAACAACAAATGAATGGATGGATGGATGGAAAAACAGTGGGCAGCATTAAGAGGGGAGACCTCCTCACAGCCAAGGGGGAGGGCCCTTTAGTGACCCTAGGCCCCAGCCATGTGGGAAGCAGACCACCCCCTCGAGAGGAGGCCAAACGATTCCCCCAGCTGCATCCCCTGCACACAGGGCCATGACTAAGAGCTGCTTGCCTGCAGCAGGCTCTCAAGAGGAGCGAGCTCAGGAAAATGTTCATTTAGATAATTGCAGGTTCGTGCTGGCCAGGGCTGTGTCACTCGGCTAATGGGATCAGCGTAGGCAGAGAGGAAATCACGCTGTGGGGGAAGAGTGACTGATCACACTGGTCAGGGCCAGGAAGGGTTTGGCTGGACAGAGAGACCAAGGGCAGGAGGACTGGAAGGGCACAAAACTATCAATCAAAGCAGCACAGAGGCCTGAGCCCTTCTTGGCCATCATTAGCACTTTATATCTAAAAAGTAGGGGGAGGGGGGGAGGGAAAGAAGTAGGAGACCCCAGCCTGCTTGGGTTGCAATCTCTCAAAAGCATGGACCTCTCCTCCCAGATGTCTCAGGGGTGCAATAAATGCACTCTGCATGTGATCCAAGGCACTCTCTGCAAACTATTCATACTTTGCGTGTTCCAGGACAGAACCAGGGCACGGAAAACCAGCTCCACAGCCTGGCCCAGATTCAAATTTTGCTTCAGCTTATTCAGCAGCCTCCTAGTACTTTTATTATTATTTATTATGTTTATTAGTCACTTGTTACTCTCCGAGCCACTGACATTTAGAAGCATAAACATATTATACCATAGTGAAAAAGAAAGAAATGGATCATATAAAAACACTGTGGGTGGTATGCAACAGCAGGCCTCTTGAAGTTAATGGCCATTAGGTTAATTAGGTTCATTCATTTCCAAGTATCTACTCTGAGTAAAACTTAGCTGGTTACAACCCTACAATTGGAAAGAAGAGACTTTATCTCCAATCACAGCAGCAAGTGCTCACATCAGAGCTGATCTGACAAGTGACTGACAGGTGGGTGTGACATAGACAATAAGACCTTGTTACCCCCACAACACCCCCACAACAACCACTTAGACTAGAATCATCTCAGACCACCAAAGACCAGGGGAAAGAGGTTAAATCTTTACCTGGCACCAAAACAGTGTCTGCTCCTAAGTTGCCGTGTGTGTGCTTGTGTTTAAAATCAATCAATCAATAAAATGACTGACAGCGGCTCTCCGGGATTTCAGGAGGAAAGGGTTTCAGTTGAGGGGCTCCCTGGCTCACAGCTTGGTTTTCCAAACCGAGGTCTCTGTCTCTGTCTCTCTCAACTCCAGAGTCAGGCAGAAAGGCTTTGCTAAATGAAATGAAAACTCAGCCTTGCTGATGACCTGAAGGCAAAATCCATACTTAGCTTCTTGAAAAGGGGAGAATCAGAGCTGGTGGTGGTGGTGATAAGGGACCTTTTGAATGAGGGCCTTCCCCCAAAAGACCTTAACGGCCCCCCTGGCTTCAGGAAAACAGCCATAACACACTCAGATGGAATAATTCTGCAAACATCCTCGTTTGCTGCCTCCCTCAGGAGCTGAATGCTTCCCGGTATTGACTTGTCCTCCAAGTGTGAAATTTCATGATTTATTAATTTTCAGAGAGAAAGAGAGATGCACCTTGACTCTCAGCCAGGAAGTCCCCAACTGAAATGCTTCCTCCAGGCCAAAGCATGCTCCCAACCTCTGCCTCCCTTCGCCCTTCTCTGCAGCCAAGGATAATTACACTGACCAGATTGTTCTTAAGGATCGCCGAGATGGTTTATGTATGTGCAAAATGCAGGGCTATATACATGCAAAGTGCTGCATTTATGTTCTAATGTTTTTCATCTGTGTGTGCCTTGTTCTAAGGCGAAGGAGGGTGGGGATGTTAAACAGCTGCCTGGTATGTAGCAGGAAGGAAGAACCAGGAAGCGGGAGGGGAAATTGCCTTGCGCCACAGTCACTTCCTGCTGCCAACCACCCTGGAGCTTGGGCTCTTGCCCTGCTAACTGGGAACAGAGGCTGATCCCCTGCAGCTCCCAGGAAGCTGCATATTTCATTCCAAGGCCTTGCTGTGATGCGGAAGAAGCAGGGCCCAGAGGACACCCAGAAGGGGCTTCACATGGCAGCAAGTGCCCCCGTTACTTATAGGGGTGTGTAAGGTAAGTCTCACGGAAAAGCCTCAGCAACCCAGGGGCTTCTTTCTATCAAGTGCTACTCCTACCCACTGAAAACCCACATGGTCAATGGCTAATTTAGGTCCATTGATTTTGATGGGCCCTGTCAGATTAAAACTAAGTTGGTAACTCCTTTACTGAATGTGTGAACAGACAAGGTGGTAATAACCGAATTCCAACCCAATAGAAGTCTGACATTTGGCCAGTGTATGTCTTGAATCTCTTTTATCTTTATCTTTTGCTTTTAGCAGACACTTGTCTGCAGAAATTTTTTATGCCTGGATCATCAAGGAAGTGCTTTAGAGTGGGTTAAAGCCTCAGCGCCTAGGACTTGCCGATCGAAAGGTCGGCGGTTCGAATCCCTGCGGCGGGGTGCGCTCCCGCTGCTCGGTCCCAGCGCCTGCCAACCTAGCAGTTCGAAAGCACCTCCGGGTGCAAGTAGATAAATAGGGAACGTTTACCAGCGGGAAGGTAAACGGCATTTCCGTGTGCAGCTCTGGCTCGCCAGAGCAGCGATGTCACGCTGGCCACGTGACCCGGAAGTGTCTCCGGACAGCGCTGGCCCCTGGCCTCTTAAGTGAGATGGGCGCACAACCCCAGAGTCTGTCAAGACTGGCCCGTACGGGCAGGGGTACCTTTACCTTTACCTTTATTTCAACTTCTACCACCTTGTACGCATCCTAATTCATTGCTGACAAGCCCGGAATCCTTTCTCCTTTACTTTAATCTGACTGTTCCTACTGTAACCAAGTGCTATGAATATGCTTTTGATGTGTGGATGACATTAAACTCTCTGGGGAAGGGGTGGCTGCCGCTGGTGGGGAGTGGGAACTGATGTTTTTGAGTTCTGAATACAGTATGATTTTACTCTGTGTATCTCTCTCTCTCTCTCTGTATGTATGTATGTGTGTGTGTGTGTATATATATATATATATATATATATATATATATATATATATATATATATACACAAACACAAACACACACACATATACATACATATACATACACATACACATACATACACATATACATACAATGAGAGAACTGTATTGGGATACAAGCCAGGGTTCTCTGGCTCCTAAAGGGCCTGTGAAACCACCCACAGCCTTTCTCACCTTCTTCTGGCAGGACTGCCTGATCTCCTCCACCTCCTCATCACGGCTCTCCACTTCCTTGGAGTGTGTCTGCCGCAGCCTCTCCATCTCCATCTCCAACCGGAGTTTGGCCTGAAGGGTAGGGGGAGAAGGAACTGATGAGACGCCCCAAGGAGGAAGGCTCGGACTTCGCCTCTCTCTCTGCACCGGCCAGGAGGGGTCCATGGCAAAGCAGGCAGAGCAAAGGGACTGAAGGGGAAAGGGACATTGCACTGCCTAACCTGCTCACATTCCCCACCCACCCACAGCAGCAAAAAATGGTCTCCCCACCCAAACGAGATCAGTTTTGCTACTGGAGGGCACAGAGCACAGTAGGCCCGGCTGGCCCAAGAGATGTTCCCCTTCCCTTCTTCTTTCCCTCCTTCCCTGCACTGATCTACACAAGAGAACTTCTCTTCCCTACTCCACCAGGACCACAACCTACCGGTATTTGCAGGGAAACTCAACTCTGTCCATCTCTGTGCAGGGAACCGTAGGAGGGCAGAATGCTGTTGTGCTCAGGTCCTAGCTGGATTGATGCAACAGTGCTCATTTTGAGGTTCATAAGAAATATAAATCGGATTTTAAATAATGGACCTCATAAGGGCTGCATCTAACTACCGGTACTTTTTATCTCGGAGCAGGCCCATTGAAATTAATACCCTAAGTTAGTCATGTCTATTAATTTCAATGGGTTTACTCTAAGGTGGGCTACAACCATAAGAACAGCCTGCTGGATGAAGCTCATGGCCCACCTCATCCAGCCTCTTGTTCTCACAGGGGCCAGCCAGCTGCCCCAGTGGGAACCCCACAGGTGGGACATGAGCACAACAGAAAATCTCCCAAACTGCGATTCCCAGCAACTGGTGTTCAGAGAGGAACCCCAGGTTTCTCTTAAAGCAAGGATTGCTAACCTGCAGCTGGAGCACAGCATCCATTATCTCCCTGGTCACTGAGCCATGCCGCTTCACACACAGCCCAGCACACACCAGGGACTAGCACCCTGAACAGACCAGGAGCCAAGTCCTTTGGGTCCAGAGGTCAAAGGCAGAGCCAGGCGGCCGGCTCAGCAGCAAAGGCTCAAGAACTTGCAAACCCTTTGTGGGCTCCCTGCCAGATCTCAAATAGATTTCCAAATTCAGTCTTAAGTCTTCTGCTGTTAGAAGCTGAAGTATTTGGAGGAAGGAGTGATATAGAAGTATAATAAATAGAAATAATAGTGAATACAGGACTGCCGGGAAAACTCAGCCAGTAGAGCATGAGACTCTTAATCTCAGGGTCAGGGGTTCAAGCCCCACGTTAGCCCCAAAATTCCTGCATTACAGGGGGGTGGACTAGATGACCCTTGTGATCCCTCCCTTCCAACTCTACAATTCTATGCTTTAGTTTGGGGGGACACGACCCAAGCCCACTGCCCATGAAGTAAGCAGGGGAGGCATCTCAACTTGGCCCAGCTGGAAAGCTAATTGCCGGCCTTTGCCTTTGTCATTTTCAGTCATCAATATGTATTATTTTCCTATATACATAAAAATGCAAGGCTGTCATCATGCGCCCTGATTGGGAGATTTGCCCCATGGCGATCCTGGATTTGCGTAAAGAAAAGAGGAAGCTTTAGGGCAGGGTTTCCCAAACGTGGGTCTCCAGCTGCTACTGGGCTACAACTCCCATCATCCCTAGCTAGCAGGACCAGTGGTCAGTGACAATGGGAATTGTAGCAGCCGAAGACCCAAATTTGGAAAATCCTGCTCTAGGGTGTTAATGCAGCGGTGAATGGCAGGGGTAGTTGACGAAGGAAGTGAGCAGGGGCCCAGCCCCTAGTAAAACGCTGTCGCAGGGAAAGCAGAGCAAGCTCCCTTTCTGCTGCTCTAGAGGCGAGGACCTCAAGCAAAGGATTCAAATTACAAGCAAGGAGGGAAAACTATCCAAAGGTAAGAGCTGGTCAACAGTAGAATGGACTCCCTCAGAAGGTGGTGCACAGAGGCTTTTAAACAGGCTGGATGGCCACCTGCCAGGGATTCTTGAGCTGCGGTTCCTGCATCGCAGGGGGGTCAGACTAGATGACCCTCAGGACCCTTTCCAAACTCGACAATCCTATGATTCTATGTGCTTGTCCTGCTCACCAGTCCCCTTGCCATCCCCTCCACATGATATATACAGTGGTACCTAGGGTTAAGTACTTAATTCGTTCTGGAGGTCCGTTCTTAACCTGAAACTGTTCTTAACCTGAAGCACCACTTTAGCTAATGGGGTGCTGCCGCCACACTGCCACCGCACGATTTCTGTTCTCATCCTGACGCAAAGTTCTTAACCCAAGGTACTATTTCTGGGTTAGTGGAGTCTGTAACCTGAAGCGTATGAAATCTGAAGTGTCTGTAACCCGAGGTACCACTGTACACCCTTTCTAGAGAGAGAGAGTTATCTCAAGTAGCTCAGCACAACCTCGCCAGTCCCATCAGCAACACCTGTACTCTATCACACTTAAAAATCTCTTTCGTTTAGCTGGTGGGAATGAAAGGCCCACCAGCCGCCGCCACCAACCAAGAGGCAGAAAGGCCGCTGTGGGCTCTCGCATTGATCTGGCTTGTTTTGCCAGCCGCTGCCATCTTCCTCCCTCTGCTCGGCTCACGCTGGGGGAAGGCCACACTGGGAGCAGCTGGGCACTGAGCTGCGAGCCAGGCTGGCACACAAAGCTCTGGCGCTTGTGGAGCACAGCAGCCCCTCCGGATCAATGGCTCTGAAAGGCAATTACTTACTCGCCTTGCCGCCGCTGCCTCCGCAGCCTGCATGGCTGCGTCTGCCTGCCTGTTGGCACCTTCCGGAGTCGCAAAGGCAGACACCTCTCCCTCTCCAACCAGCCGAACTGGAGCCGCAGCAGGAGAAGAATCACGGTGGCGGCGGCAGCAGCAGCTCAGGTGTGTGGAGGGAAGAGGACGGGACGGCCCACACGCCCCTGTGAAACCGGCACACCCAGAAAACCGGCAGAGCCAGAGCTGGCAGAGAGAGAGGAGGAGGAGGAGGAGGCCCCGCCCGGACCAGGCCTTACCTGCTCCAGCATCTGGATGGTGCCTGCCTGCTCGTCCAGCTCCTCCTCCTGGTCTTTGGCCTTGGCCTCCAGGTCCCGGAGCTGCTTCCGCACCTTGGCCAGAGACGCCTCATCCTTGGACTCCTGGGAGGAGAGGTCCTGCAGCTCGGCCTCCAGGGACTCCACCTTCTGGGTGACGCTGGTGATGCTGGACTCCTTCTCCTGGGAAGGGAGGGACACGGGGAACGTTTAAGTGTGCGGCAGGGAAGCTCAAATGCCCCAAGCAGCCCCTCATGAGACAGGTGCTGCTGCTCTGGATCCCAAGAAAAGGCTGTCGGGTGAAAGTGGAAGGAGAGTTTTCCTTCAGAGCAGACAGCTTAGGGAAGGACCCTTGCTGGGCTGAAGGCACCCAAAGCCACACAGCTGAGGGAGAGCTCCAGCAAGGCCCTTTCCCAGCCTTCCCTGGGAACACAGGAAGTTGCCTCATACAGAGTTGGACCACTGGTCCTTCTAGCTTGGTATCAGCTGTAGTTTGGCTTCCTGTCATTCCCAGAGACGTCGAGAATGGGACCTTGGGCTTCCCGCACGCAAGGAAGGTGTTGCACTGCTGAAGTGCAGCCATATTCCCCAAACCAGACCATTCTTCCATCATACTCAGGACTGATGACACTGACCAGCAGTTGGCTCTCTGGGCCTCAGTGGCTCTTCCAGCCCTGATCAGAGACACTGTTGGGGACTCATGGGACAAGAAAGGAGATTCTGGCTAAACATTAGGAAGAACTTTCTGACACTGGAATGGATTTTCCCTGCAGGTGGTGGACTCTCCTGTCGAGGATGCCTTAGCTGAGAGTCCTGCATTGCCAGGGGTTGGACTACACAACCCAAGTCTATGATTCTGTGACTGAATCTGGGACCTTATGCATGCAAAGCTAGGTCCTCATTTCCCTTCTTTTTTTTGGGGGGGGGGTGGTTCAGTTTTCAACGCTGCAGGACAGAGCACCCACCTCAAGCTGCTGCTTGAGGCTGAACACCTCGGCGATGAGCATGTCCTTCTCGCGCCCCAGCTTCTCCCGGCCCAGCTTCTCGCGATGGGCCTCTTCGTGGGCCTGTGAGAGCTCGCTGTCAAACCTGTGGGTGAGAGAGACACATGCGCAACTCAGAGTCTGCGCTCTGCTGGCTGAGGATACCTAGCCTGCTCCCTCTGCCACCTGGGCTGCAGCAACAGCTGCCTTCCTCCATTCTTTAGTGCAGCTCCATCTGCTGCATGTTTAATTTAATATAAATATGTATACGTTGCTGTGGAGGGGGGGGTGTCCGCCGAAGCAGCTCTCAAACGTAATTTAAAAAACACAAACAATAAACTGAAATTATGAACCAACAACAACTTCACTAAAAGCAACGCAGCAGCACCGTTAAGAAAACTCTGGGGACAAGGCAAAAACAAGAGCATGTCTAATTTAACAGAACCATTGTGGTGGTGTTTTCTGAAGGACGGAAGGGCAGAGTTTAAGCAAGACTTCCAGGGCCTGTGCGCCAATGAAGGTCTTGCTCCACATTCCCACAAACTGTGGCTCAGATGGTGGCAGGACATGGAAGAGTCTCAGCACTCCATACTGAGGTCCAGCTGGGAACTGCCACCACTAGGTAAGAGGCTGGGAGGCCCCTGGGCTCCACCCTGCTCCCAGGAACATCACAACTATTAACATTGAACCATGGAACTCCCCACCACAGGAGGCAGTGAGGGCCAATAACTTGGGTGACTTTAAAAGAGGATTAGACTGGAGGCAGCACTCCTTCTGAATACCAGTTGCTGGAAACCGCAAAGAAGGGAGATTGCTGTGATTGCTTGCAGGTTTCCCTGTGGGGCATCCGGTGAGAACAAGATGCTGGACTAGATGGGCCACCGGCCTGATCCAGCAGGCCCTTCTTATGTTCTTAAATCGGGAGCATGACGGCGTCTGTCCTTGAATTAGGGCCCCTGCCGAAAGAAGCTTGTTCTGGCCCAAACCATAAACTGAGAACGTTGGTTTGAGAGCTGCTCACATGCACCTGATCTTATCCCAGCAGCCAGAAAAGCAAGAATTTTGCTTTTTAAAAAGTTGTTTTTAATGAACTGCTAATACTTCCATTTTTGATGGGTATTAGAACCACAATGGCTTGTTTCTGAAGAGATCTGAACAAGGCCAGTATTTATTTCTGATGTGGGAACTTGCTTTATTAGATAAAGCTCAACCCACAAGCTATGCACTTCCAGGGGGAAATGTTTTTAAAAAATAAAAATTGCAGAGGTTTGCTTTCTTTTTATTACATATGTCAATAAGGAAGAACACGGTCCATCGCCTCCCTCTGCTTATCAATGGATTTGGTTGATTCAATAATATGTGCTATTATTGCTCTCTAAGATTCATCCCACCGGTAGCACTAATGGGTTTTATTTTATCCCATGTTTAAAAGCATACTCAAACTTTTACTTTTATTGTACCAGCCTGGTATGTGTGTGTGTTGCTAATGATGTTAGCTCAATGAAAAGAAAACAGGGGGAAATTAAAGGGTTTCCTCACAAAAGCTGAATTCTGCACTTGCTATTGAACTGATCGCACGGCGGAAGACCTGACGGACGGGTGGTTCTGGAGGAAAGCCTGCTCCCACCTCGCTGTTTTGAAATCAACCTGCAGCCTCGATAGCTGCGCACACAGAGCCCTGGCACAGCCATGGAGAACTCGTTTTGCCTCCTTCCCGCCCCCCTCCCTCCCTCTTGAAGCTTCCGCCTGCCACCCGCCTGCCACCCGCTAGCTGGGTCCCCTGCCAAGAGCCTCACCCCCCCTGCTTTAAACCTGCTCTCAGCTGGGGGCCTCTCAACTCCTCTGTTTACAAGCCTTTAATTTCCACCAGAAGAGCCGCAAAGCAGGGAGCAAATTGCAGAGAATCCCCCCCCCCCCGGTGCCTTCCCTGAATTGCTAATCGAAAGATCCTGCCTGTTATTGTCGGGGAGCTGGGGGGGAAATTAAGAGAGGTGTGGAGGATGCAAGGTGTGTGGGAAGGTGGGGTTAAGGGCTTGCTGGCAGAGAGAAACAGCGAGCAGAAAAGTCAATGAAGATGAAAGCCTGCACAGGAAAGGAGGGCTACCAAGCAGGCACATGCACACACAGCGTTCAGAGTTCCTGCTGGGTCTGGGGCCCAGCTAGCCGAGCATCTTGTTCTGGATACTAGCCACAATGGCTGTGCTCTTGGAAGCAATATTTCCGCTGGGAATCTCAAGTGGGGAAGGCGCTGTTGTGCTCAGGTCTCGCTTTCTGGCTCCCCCCTGGGAAATCTAGCAGACCCCAGGATGCCGGGCTAGATGGGGCCCCCTTTGGCCTCATCCAGCAGGACTCTTCTGATGTTTATGGGTGGCGCAGCAAAGTTACAGATCAAATCAGGGAAGCCCTGAGTTCAAATCCCTGCCCAGCCAGAGAGGGAGAGGGAGAGAGACTGTCCCCAGCTAACAACCTTATAGGGTTGTTGTGAAGATAACACAGGGTAACTTGGGCTAGATGTGGCCTTAAAACAAAAAGCAGCATCACGATAGATGCTGGAGGCAAAGACCAAGAGAAGGCCTGTTGCCTCTCCTGCCCCACTTGTGGGCTTTCCAGGGCTAGCCACAGCTGGAACCCAGAATGCTGGATGACATGGAGCCTTGGCCTGAGGCAGCAGAACTCTTTTTATTTCTTCTGTCAGCTGTGCAACAGAGCTAGCCAAACTCAAATGACTGGTATCTGGGGCTCCAGATGAACCCCATGGGGTGTGTGAACCGCACTGACTGGAGCCACCCAGGGGTCCTGCCCTACATCACCGGAGGCCTCAAGGACCCTCTCTTGAGGGCGGGAGAAAGCCACAGCGGAGCTGGCGCAAACTCCTCTCCAATTTCCATCCTTGGCTCCGTGGTGAAACATCAGTGTCGCCCGCCCATTTATTTAGTGACCCATGTTAAACGTCCAGTCAACTAATCCCCATTCTTCTCTGCGCCGAGTAATAAATAGCGGCATTAACGCGGGCTCTGCTCTTCGGAAATTGAAATTAATTAGGTTGATTCTCTCACTCGCTGGGTCTCTCTCTTTTCTTCCTCTCTCTTTCTGCCGTGTGATCATTACCATAATGAGATGAAAGCGTCTCCACTGCTTAATAACATTTTTTTCCTTAGGAGGAAAAAAAAAGCGAGCGGAGTCTCGTAATGGGAGAGGAGATGGCGAGGAAAGGAGAGGGCGGGGCGGGGGGGGGAGAAGGATGGAGGGCGCAGTCCAGGCTCTGATGCTAACGGCTCTCCAGACAACTTCTCAGTTCCTTAATTGCTCATCATCAGATGGCACTACCTGGATTTGCAGCAAACAGCAGCAGCGGGGGGGGGGGGGGGGGAGGGACACACACAGGCTGCCTTCTCTGGCCATTCTGCCCCAACAAAGTTGAGCAGTGAAATGAGATGCAGATTGGTGGGGAGAGGAAAGTTAGGTGAACCTCTGCAATGCACAGGGGCAAGGCAGTAGCACCCACAGAGACACAGGTGGCATCTTTCGCACAGGAAGGGACACTCTGCGATGGGACTCCTGGGGGTGGAGGTTCTCCTGGGGAAGGAGCGGTAGTTAAACTGTGGAACTCACTTGCAAAGGAGGCGGCGATGGCCACCAACTTAGAGGACAGCTTTAAAAGAGGCTTAGACCATTTCGTGGAGGAGATGAGGGCCATTGAAGGTTACTAGCCAGGATATGGCTCTGCTCTGCCTCCATGGCTGGGTGGGCAGCAATGCTTCTGACCACCAGATGCTAGAAACCACAGGGAGATCGCTCTGATGCTCAGCTCCTGTTTGAAGGTTTCCCACAGGCATCTGGTTAGCCACTGGAGGACAAGATACGGGACTAGGTGGGCCACAGGCCTGATCCAGCAGGTTCTTCTTCTTCTTGACGGTCAAATTAGCACAATGCTGAATTCCACCCAATAATTAAAATTACACAGCACTGGGCGGGGGTGAATGGACCTAGGACTGGACCACGGGCTGCATTGTTGAGCTGTGCTCCCACCAACACACCCTGAGGCAGGTGCTACAAGGCATAGCTGTCAACTTTTCCCTTTTCTTGTGAGGAATCCTATTTGGAATAAGGGAATTTCCCTTTAGAAAAGGGAAACGGGGACAGCTATGCTACAAGGGGACGTCAGAAATTTGTTCCTACAAAACCAGACTGAGCAGAAAGTCGACTGGGCTCTATCGGCAGATCAGCTGGGTGGAAGAGGCAATGTGGTGCAGTGGTTAGAATCCTGAACCAGGACCTGGGGGACCAGGGTTCAAATCTTCCCTTGGGCGTAAACCCCACTGGTTGACTTTGGGCCAGTCACTATCTCTCAGCCTAGCCTACTTCACAAGGTTGTTGGGAGACTAAAATGGGGAGGGGGAGAAGTGTGTACACCACCCTGAGCTCCTTGGAGAACAAACAAACAAAATGATCTGAAGTAGATGAGACACGGGTTTCTGACTCCCAGATTGCTTCACCATAGGTCCCTGGACACCTTCTCAGGTCAGATGATGACGCCATCTTGCTGAAGGTCTGGGCCCAGTCAGTGCCTGGAGCGGGGAGACCCCCTTGGGACTCTCCTCCCCTGCACTGCATGCTGTTTTGAGTGTCATTGTGACGGATGCGAGAAGCATTCCAAAGCCACAGCAACAGCAGAAAGAGGCCTCCCACACCCAAAGCCCCTTCCCTAAAAAGCACCTGTTGGAATTCCTGATTTGTGCTAAGAATAGATCTGTACTTTGCACATGGAGGTTTCCACAGTCTGCAGCTGGGAAGGTGCAACAGGGAATTGGCACCGTTCTGCAACGGCCACCAGCACCAGTGGGCTGCTCTTTCGCACCCAGCTGCAGTCGGCAGGCCTTGGGGATCTGGTAAGCCTCCCTCACAAGGCAGAGCTCTTCCCACTCCTACCCGGCGACTGGCTCAAGGCCCTCGCTGTCACCAGCCTCTCTCACCTGCGCTGTTTCTTCTCCAGCTCGTGATTGCGGCCTTGCTGGCCTTCCAAGTGCAGCTTGGTGTCCTGCAGCTCGGCCGTCAGCCGCTGGCACTTCTTCTTCAGCGTCTGCAGGGCACGCTGGCTCTCCTCGCTGTCCGCTTGCAAGTCGGTCAGCTGTGAAGGGAAGAGGGCCGTCAGAGGACCTGGGAGAAAAGCCTGGCTGCTGAGTCAGGCCAATGGCCCATCCAGTCCAGTGCCCCTTTCTCACAATGGCCAACCAGATGCCCCAAAAGGAAGTCCACAAGCAGGGCCTGAGCGCAACAGCCCCTCTCCAGTTGCTGTTCCCCATCAGCTCGTATTCCGAGGTAGACTGTGCCTGGGCATGGAGGCTCTGCTATCACAACAGATCTCCTTAAGAAGAGACTGGCTGCTGAGCCAAGCCAAAGAAGACCCATCTCGTCCAGTATCCTGTTTTCACGCTGGCTGATCAGATGGGCTGATCAGGTGCCCTTTATGGGATGCCAGCAAGCAGGACCCAGGCACAAGAGCTCTCTCCCACTCCTGCAGCTTCCATCAAGGGGTATCCAGGCGCATTGCTGCCTCCTATGCCCTTTTAAAATGTGGGTGGGTTTTATTGGGGGGGGTTATTGGGTTGTTGTTTTTATTTTGATTATGTATTTTGTGGTTTTATATTCTGATTTTATTCTGTGAACCGCCTCAAGACCTGCGGGTACAGGGCAGTATATGCATAATTAATAAAGAAAGAAAGAAAGAAAGAAAGAAAGAAAGAAAGAAAGAAAGCCAGCCAGCCAGCCAGCCAGCCAGCCATAGAGGCAGGGCATAGCCATTTGTGCGCTTGGAGGGTACTGGATGATTGGCCTAGTCCAAATTTCTGCCCCTCCCCACACAATCCCCCAACCCTCTCCGTTCCAATCTCTCTCTCTCTCTCTCTCTCTCTCTCTCTCTCTCTCTCTCTCTCTCACTTTCTCTCTCACAAAAGATTTAATATGTGCCATTACCAGAGAGCAAGTGGATCTCCCAGTGTGCTTACAGAGCAAACTGTTCCCAGGAGAATTAAGATAGCAATGCAATGGTCAGGCTGTTTCCTTCCTCCCTACGTGGTGCCCAAGTCTGGCCAGAAATCACCCCCCCCCCCATTTTAGGAGGAAAGAAGGGAAGGTTGTGGGACTCGTTGTGCAACGGCAGCTGTTGCTACACTGTGCCAGCAGCCAACACACCATGCCCATAAAAGCAGAGGCGGCAAAGCAAAACAGTGGAGGGTGCTTTTAAATGAAACAGACAACTTAAGAAAGGACCTTGCAAGAGCACGCAACTCCAGCCAATCAGTCACGAGTTGTGGCAGAAAAGGGTGGGAAGAGGAAGGCATCCTGGGAAATTGAGAGAGGGGGATGTGCTTTGGCAGCACAGAGGAAAAGGCTGCCCGGTGCCCAGCGCATCAAGGTGTGCTGAAGGGAGATGGAGGAGAAGGAGAGGCCAGGTGACTGTGAAAGAGAGAGAAAACTGACCCGTCGCTCCAGCTGCCTCTTGCCCTGCTGCTCCACCTCCAGCTTGTCCTCAAACTCCTGCTGCAGACGCTTCTTGGTGAAATCGATCTCGCGGACGGCGCGCTCGTACTTCAGGCGCCACTCGCCACCTGCAAGGAGAAGGAGGCAGAAATGGAACAGAGGTTAGGCGGCCAAGGATGAGCTGGGAGAGAAAAAACTCGTCCTTATCCCTGAGGCCGCAGACACAGGCGACCACAGGTTTCACTTTGTGGAGCAAGAACTTGGTGGTAGATGGATTGGGTTCAGAAATGAAAACGTACGGACATAAGATGAGTCTGGCTGGATCAGGCCAATGGATCCTCTAGTCTAGTTCTCACAGTGGCCAACCAGATGTCCCAAGGGGAAGCTCACCAGCAGGACCATAGCTGTTAACGTTTCCCTTTTTTTAAGGGAAATTCCCTTGTTCAGAATAGGATTCCTTGCAAGAAAAGAGAAAAGTTGACAGCTATGAGCATGACCCGAGCGCAAAATCACTCTGTCCCCCTGCGACTGGCATTCAGAGGCATAATGCCTCTGATGGAGGTGACAGTACAGAGCCATCATGGCAAGTCACCTCTGACAGCATTGTCCTCTATTAATCTGTCGGATCTAAACACTTACGTTTCCAGACCAGCCTCTCCAAACCATGAGGACTAGTAACTTAACTTAGTAAGGACTTAGTAACGTAAGAGACCAAAGGTTGAGCTATCTGAAATCTGTCTGCTTTGCATTATTCAGTCTACTGCCAAATAGGATTATGTATTCTGTGGTTTTATATTCTGATTTTATTCTGTAAACCGCCCTGAGACCAGCGGGTATAGGGCGGTATATAAATTCAAATGGAAGGAAGGAAGGAAGGAAGGAAGGAAGGAAGGAAGGACTGGAGAATGGGGGAGCTGGACACAGCCAAGACAAGGAGCAGGGAATGTGAATGTTTTTTAGGGTGGGCCCACCTGAGTCGTCGTCGTCCATCTCGCCGTTGAGCTCAGCGGCACGGATGAGACGGGCCTCCATCACCTCCATCTCCATGGAGTCCATCTGCTTCTTAAGAGCATCATACTTGGCCTGGAAGGCGGAAGAGGCAAGCCACTTCAGAACACACAAGAGGCGGCAAGGACGCTCCCCTGACCCCACTTCACCAGCGGGGCAGATCCTGCTGAGATCCTACTGTGCAGGAGGAGGACAGGTGGCCAAAGGCAGGGCTGAAGTCAGACGGACCCCGAACATTATTATTGCATTATTCAACTGCCTTTTACATCCATGCTAAGGCAATTCACAAATGTTTATAATAAAAAATAGCTAAAAATAGTTTTTAAAGGGGAACAAAGTGAACACCTTAAGGCAGAGAGACATCCAGCTGAGAAAGCTTGTCGGAGCAAAAATGCCTGCAATGGCTTCTGGAGAGTTCAGATTGTGGGCGCCTGTCGTGTCTCGACATGGATCCTGTTCCCCAGAAGGGAGTCAGCTGCACTGACAGCCCTGTTCTGCGTTACTGCAAAGTGGGCTTCAGATACTTTGGGGGGACACGGTGGGAGTTTGCAGCAGCTGGAGCCTGGCAGCTTCAGCAAGCAGGCAGAAGCCCAAGGCTGCTTTCTTGTGGGGAATTGTTTCCTATTTATTATTGCTATGTCTGCGTTCACCCAATGCAACCTCAGGGACCTCCCCTGTGCAGAGGTCAAACACTCAAATCTCCTGTGCGCTCAGGAGCACCACCGCTTTCCAGAGGTAGGAGAAACGTCAAGCAGAACCAAACCTAGAAGCAGCATTCAGAAGAAGGCTGACCTGATCTCTTTGGGGGGGGGGGGCTAAGCAAAGTCCTCTGTGTTTTATTTTGTTTATTCTGTCAGATTTGTAAAGCCATTTCTATGCTGTTTAGGATGGCTCTTTTATTATTAAATTATCCCTTTGGGAAAGTACATTATCATCATCTCCGGAAACAAGCTTTGGAAACTTCTGTCAAAGGGCAGGGAGACATGTGCTCATAGAATTAGGCCTCACCCACCCAATATACATTTAAAGCCCTATCATACCACTTTAAACGGTCATGGCTTCACCCAAAGAATTCTGGGAGCTGTAGTTTATTGAGGGTGCTGAGAGTTATTAGAACACCCTCCACTCCCTTCTCAGAGCTACAATTCCCAGATGGCTTAACAACCAATGCTTCTTCACGGGGAACTCTGGGAAATGTAGTTCTGGGAAAGGGAAGAGGGGGTCTCCTAACAACTCTCAGCACCCTTAACAAACTATACTTCCCCAAATTCTTTGGGAGGAAGCCAAGACTGTTTAAAGTAGCATGATATTGACTTAAATGCATGGTGTGAATGCGGCTTTAGTGCCACGCAGGAACCCAACTGATATGGCACAGGAAGCTGAATGACAACCATAGAGTCTTTCTTTGGGGTGGCTAGGTTGGGTTGGGACTGAGGGGCACTTGCTTAACCCTGCCCCACCTCCTGCAAAGTGTCCTGGGTTCTGCCCCACTTGGCTGACCTGCAGATCCTTCATGTCCTTCTCTGCTCGCAGCCGCTCTGCTGTCTCAGCGTCCAGGAGCTGGGAAGCGGATTCTCCCGTGTTCCTCTCGTCGGTCAGTTCTGAGCTCAGCTCCGAGATCTAGAGGTGGGGAAGTAAGTGGCAGGGATGGGATTTTTCACACTACTTTCAATAATATGTGCCCCTTTTATGGACACTTTACACTAGTTTATGCCTTTCTAGTGCACATTCCTTGGCTGGAGACCAACACCGGAAAATTTGGATTAGATAGGTTCACTTTGAACTGTAAAATTATTTGAATTTCTTCCCCCCCACCATCCCCGCTGGGATGTGACCTGATCTAAAGTAGGTCACAGCAGCAGCAGGACCCCCATCACCACCACCCTACAAATATAAACAAACCAACAAAGAAATGGCTCTCCGGCCGCCTGTCTGGGTTAAAGGTGTGTCTGCAAAGGCTGGATCCTGCTGCACTAAGTCCTGGGTTGCTGCGTGCAGCTCCTGACTTGGCTCTAAGGATCCTGGACCCTCCTGCCCTACACCCTGTTTCCATGCAGCTCCTAGCACAGGCTTCCGGGGCTGGAACTGAAGGCACATTTAAGAGGCGAGAGCTGGGGTGTCCCGGGAACCACCTCACCTTGCTCTCCAGGCGGTCGCTGCTGAGTCGCAGTTCGTTCCTCTCCTTCTCCACCTTCTCCAGCCGGCTCTTCAGCTGCTGGATTTCCTCCTGTTCAGAAGGCAAAGGCAAGGTCAGGCCAAAGGCTGTCAAGCAGCAGCAGCGACCAAATCCCAAGAGTCCCTGCCTTGGGATTTGGAGCCGCAGCGTTAGTCAAGAGAGAAAGACCTGCTTGGATCCATGACTGTTATTATGACCATCTTCAGAAGTATTGTTTGAATTTATATCCCACCTGCCCTCCCAACTAAGTCCAGGGAGGCAAACACACAAGTGGCGGAACAATTAAAATAAATTTAAAACAGAACGGCATGCAGAAGGACCTCAATTAAAAAGGATCAGGGAGCAAGTGTGGGAAAGACCCTGGGAAGCCCATGTATTTCATCCAAGGATACAGACAGACCTGAGCAACAGGACACTTTTTTTTTAATCTCCAGACAGGGAAATGAGCCGCTGTGTGTTTCTCCTTCCCAAAAGGCCTCGAGGCAACCTGAAACCTGCCCTGCACCATCTAAGCCTCATCTGAGTCTGCTACCTCCTCCCTCAAGGCTCTTACAAGACGCAAGATGATGGCTTCACCACCAGACAACTTCCTTCCTCACCTGGCTCCTTTGATTTGTTTACTAACTAGCCTGGGATTAAGAGTTCTGGAGGAAGACCGAACTAGAATACAAAAAAGGGAGGTATGAGGAGGTCAAGGAAACAAGCAAATGAAAGATAAGTTATGGGAAGATTCACTGTGTTTTTTAATGGATTTTCTTTTTCTGTTTTCTTTTTTTCCCCTTATTGTGATGTGTTGTTTTGTTTTTGTTTAATATGCTCTTTTTACTTTTTCTTTTTGTAACCTTTAAAACTTTAATAATTTTTTTTTAAAGAGTTCTGGAGGAGGAGTCAGAAGCTTGCACACTATTTAGTGATGTTTTAGCTCATGGGTAGGCAAACTAAGGCCTGGGGGCCAGATCTGGCCCAATCGCCTTCTAAATCCGACCCATGGATGGTCCGGGAATCAGCATGTTTTTACATGAGTAGAATGTGTGCTTTTATTTAAAATGCATCTCCCAAAATATAGTCCGCCCCCCCCACAAGGTCTGAGGGACAGTGGACCGGCCCCCTGCTGAAAGGGTTTGCTGAGCCCTGTTTTAGCTGCTCTAATGTGGAGTTGAGAAAAGAAGTCCCTGCTGCAATGACCCTCCAGTTAAATACCTGGCAAGTAGGGAAGACCACAGACGCTTCTGGTGTTCTGCCCACTTTTGGCAGGTAAGATAATTGCTACTAAACAGGTCAGGGTTGGGGAACCTCCAAGCCTCTGAATTTGGCCCAAGAGGTCATTCCGGGCACACCCACCTGTCAATCACTTGACGTCACAGGATGTCAGGTGCAGAGAACCATTTTCCCTGACCGTAGTGCTATGTGCCAATATTAGAGGTAAGGGGGTTTCTTCTCTCCAATCTAGGCTTGTAGCCAACTGAGCTCTACTCAGAGTAGACCCACTGCAAGTAATGAGCTTTAGCTGTGTCTATTACCTTCAGGTCTACTCTGAGTAGGAGTAGCATTAGACGCAACACTTGGAGCTAAACAACACAGGGCTAAGATTGGAGATTAACCTCTGTTTCCTTTGATGGTAAAAGGCAGCGGCAGCAGGAGAAGCTTATCAGTGATCTCAGTGCTGGACAGCGCCAAGATCAGAGATAAGCCTGGGCTCGCTCCCAGGCTTGAAATTTGAATCAGCGGGCATCATGCGATGCCAAGTGACCAACAGGCGGGTGGCCCTGCCCACCTGCTAAAAAATGGATCCGGAGAATGGACTAAAAACGCTTGTCCACCCGCTGTTGTTGTCAAAAGCCAAGTCTTGCATGTAGACACAATGCCAGACGATAAGCCCCTTGGAGGCAAGGGGGAAAATAAATGTAATAACAATAACAGACCTCCCTGAAAGCTTGGAGAGCTTCTGCCAGTCAGTGTAGGCAACACTAAGCCAGGTGGACCAATCACCTGACTCAGGATAAGGCTGCCCCTCCCCCCACTTTCCCCATCCAGCCCAGAGACCGTACGCACATCTTTGCCCCTGATCTGGTCCTCTGTGAGCTGAACTTCAATGAGAGGCCTGACGGTGGTGAAGAGTTTCCACCAAGGCCAGTTCTTCACTCCTTTGTTCTTCTTGATGTTCTTCTGCACACAGCGGATGGCCAGGTCTTGGATCTGCATCATTTGGGGTGGGGGGGAAAGAAGAGGAGGAGGAAGAGGAGGACACCGGGTCAAGAAAACCCTCCTGGAAACAGGAGCGAACCCCCCCCCCACACACACACACTTCCCCAATGGGAGGCCTTGGCCTGTGGGTCAGTGCGGTGCAGTGGTTAAAGCATCAGACTAGCACCTGGGAGACCAGAGTTCAAATCCCCACTTGGCCACTGGGTGTGACCTTGGGCCAGGTCCTGCCTCTCTCAACCTCGCCTACCTCACAGGCTTGTTGTGGGGATTAAAGGAGGAGTGGGGAGAACCGCGTATGCCACCTAGAGCTCCTTGGAGAAAGAGGTGCAATAAAATACAAAACAAATTGAAAGCCTAAGGCGAGGGTGCATGTGGGGGTGTTCCTGAACTCTTCTGCGAGACTACATGTTGGGGAGAGTCAGAGAGGGAGAGAAGAGAATCTGCAGGCAAGAAAGGGAGTTACGCTTTCCCATCTTAAAATTAGTCATCATTCCGTCTCCTTTATTACTGTTTCCCGCTGGCAAAGCAGCCACCCCCCCAACCCTGGCCATAAAGCCTAATCTTGCCGAAAACATTGGGCCCGCTTGGCCGTCTCGTTTATGCACTCGGTAATAAGCGGAGGAGCTGACACAGCTCTTTAATCTGCACGCTAACGGCCTCTGCCCGCCCTGCCGCTGCAAAGAGCTCCCCCGCCCACCCCAAAGCAAAACAGGAAAGCTCGGTCGTGGAGCTGCTTGCTTTGCGTGCAGAAGGACCCTGGTTCAACCCCGGGGGGAAAGACTCTCTGGCGAGCTGCTGCCAGTCAATGTAGAAAACACTGAGCTAGATGAAGCTGACCGCATGATTATGGCAACTTTGCATTTAAATCAGCTCTTTATTCAGAACCATGAGGACTGGAATCTTTGGTTTTGTTTTAGGGGAAGGGCTGCAGCCAAGTGGTAGAGCTATCTGCATGCAGAAGGCCCCGGGTGCAATTCCTGGCAGCATATTCTGGGAGGGGGGCGAGGCTAGGAACCTCCTTCCTGCATAAAGGTCCAGGCAGCTACTGCTGCCAGTCAGTGGAGGCAACCCTGAACTAAATGAACACATGCTTGTGATTCAGCATAAGGCAGTTTCTGATGTTCCTACGCTCCACACCATCCCAACCCAACGGAGAGAGACAAACCTGCCCCTCTGTTCTAGAGCCCCTGCAGGATTCCTTCCCCACGTCCAGGACTCCCTTCCCATGCCTGGAAGAAGGTGAACCTGCCCTCCTCATCTTCTCCTAGGGATGGAGGGGACCCTCACAGCCGCCCCCTAATGTCATGAGAGACATCTCCCCCGACAAACATACACATGCAGATATAAAAAGGCACGTGTGCACCCATACAGAGAGAGGGGAAGAAAAAGATAGAGAGAGAGAGACTCCGTACCTGCTAGAGAATTAAAGATCCCTCTTCCCTAAACTTGGGGAGTTCCCAGTTGTGCTCTGTGCAGAGCTTGCAATCCTGGGCCTCTGCCCAGTGCCTGTGGGAGGCACAGCTGCCCATTTTAGGCCAAGCAAGGAGGCCGCCAGCAGGAGACGTAAACGCAAGAGGGGTGGCAAAGAGCAGGATGGGGGGAGTGTGTGTGTGTGTGTGTGTGTGTGTGTGTGAGAGAGAGAGAGAGAGAGAGAGAGAGAGAGAGAGAGACATGGAGGCAGGCTGACACTAATTCCCCTTCCTCCACCCCCCTCCTGGACTTCTAAGGGCTCCCCCTGCCCCCACCCCCAGAATACCTTTCTCTTCTTGAAGTGCTGGCGTGCAAGGAAGCCCCGACAGGCCGCCTGGAAAAGCGTGATGTTCCTGCTCATCTGCTTATCCCGCTGCTCCTCCAGCTTGGGCAGTGTCCCTGCCCGGAAAAACACCTTTTCGAGGGGGGTGGGAGAGAAGATGGAGGGAGAAAGGGGGAAGGTTAATTCAAAGCACTCTATTCAAAACCATGAGGCCTAGAATCTTTATTTTTAGGGAAGAGCTGCAGCAGTGGCAGAGCTACCTGCTGGGCCCACAGAAGGTCCCAGGTTCAAGTCCCAGTGGCATTTCCAGGTCGGGCTGCAAGAGATCACTGCCTGGAATGCCAGAAAGCCACTGCTGCCAGTTTGGGAAGACAATGCTGAGCTAGGTGGGCTGTTGGCCAATGGGCCCATCTGGTCCAGCATCCTGTTCTCACAGTGGCCAACCAGATGCCCTTAATGAGAAACTCACAAGCAGGATCTAAGCACAACTTCCATGGGCAAAGAACTTACATTATTGGGTTGTTATTGTGTGTGCATTGCCTAAACACCATGCTCTGGGTTAGGGTAGGATATTTAATTATATAGCTATATGTTGTTGTTATACAGTGGTACCTCTGGTTGCGAACGGGATCCGTTCTGGAGGCCCGTTCACAAATGAAAAGAGCACAACCTGCAGCGGTGTGTCTGCGCACGTGCGGGTTGCAATTCGCCGCTTCTGCGCATGCGCGTGACGTCATTTTGCACGTCTGCGCATGCGCGAGCGGCGAAACCCAGAAGTAACCCTTTCCGGTACTTCCGGGTGGCCGCAGGACGTAACCTGACAGAACGTAACAAGAAGCGGACGTAACATGAGGAATGACTGTATATTGAAAGAATTCAACAAATAATTTAAAACAACAACAGGAGGGCAGAGGAGAATACTTCTCCCCTCCTGTGGGTCCCAGTGACCAGTATTGAGTATTCAGAGGCATCACTGCCTCTGACCATGGAGGCAGAGTGTGGCCACGGACCCTGCAAGTTCTGTTGAGGGGGATCTGGCAGCTAACTGCCCAGCGAGCTGCTGCCCAGCTTCTGCTCTGAGCAGCACCAGAGGCTAATTTCACTTTGGAGCTTTCGAAAGGGGGTGGGGAAGGAAGGCAGGGACGTATGTGCCCAGCTCAGCCAAGCCTACCCTCCACTCACTTTGAATCCACAGGCTCCCGGAGCGTGCTGAATTGTTGTGACACAGCTTCGCTTCCTCCTCCCCTCCCACGCTGGGCAAGTCTGTCCCCTCGCATTAGCCAGCGGTGAGGCAGCCGGCAGTGGCACGGCTCTGACCGAGTTACAGGAGGAAGAAAGGCCCCTCTCCAATGAACCCAAAGCAACCCAGAAACCGGCGCTGCAGCAGCTGCGTCCTCTGCCCTGTGACACTGGTGGCTCCTGTCCAATGAGGTACCCAGCCACACACAGCTCAGTCCTAAGGGCAAGTCATGCCAGTCTGTGCATATTCTAGAAGGCTGCAGAGGGGGAAGCCAGAGAATGAAGCTCCCAACCATCTGCATTTCTGTTTGCAAAAAAGATAAACGTTTCTAGGCCCAGTCATTTATTTATTTATTACCCGCCCTTCACTGTAAGGTCCTGGGTTTTTTTACAGCATGAAAAACAACACTGAAAACAATTTACAGCAACTTGCAACCATACAAATAAGGTGAGTCCTAAAAACATGCACCTCATGTGTCAAATGCCAGGGGAAAGAGGGGAGTATTCAGGATTTGCCAAAAGCTGTATAAGGAAGGTGCCAGATGCAACTCTGTAAGGAGGGCGCTCCACAGCTTAGGGGCTGCCACAGAGAAGGCCCTCTCTGCCTGGGCCACCACCACCCAAGCTTCTGAGGGCAAAGGCACTGCCAAATGCTTGCTGCAGTTTGGACAAGCTGAAGCTTACGAGTCATCTTCAAGGGCAGCCCCACATAGAGTATGTTGCAGTAGTCTAGTCTGGAAGTTACCAGGACATGGGGTAGGCTGACAAAGTCATGCTCCATCACACCAAGGGGCCTGATGAGCCCCCCCCCCCCCGTCCTTTCGACTCAGCCTTTAAGGCTTGTTCCAGCCAAGCCAAGTTCACCTGCCCTATGCTTCTCTGCAGGCTCTGAGCATCAACTGATTCTAGGGCCTTGCAAAGAAGTCTGCCTTTGCCCACAGCACAATCGGATTTCTCCAGACCCCCCTTCCCAACCCTCCCACCTGGAGAGGACACAGCCCACCGTTCACAGCCTGGCCCCAGACCTTTCTCCAACCCCCCCCCCCGCCGAGTGAAGAGACAGGCCCCTCCCTGAAGGCACAGAGGTTGGTCTTACCCGGCTCAGGCCCATGTGGAAGCTGCTCTTCTCCAGTTCCAGCGACTCCAGGAGCTCCTCCACAGCCTAGGAAGGGGGGTGGGGAGGGAGAGAAAGGCGCATCAGGCACCAGCAACCACATAAGCAGAGGGCATGCTGGGAAGTGCAGCCAATAACTGGAGACCAGCTGCAGAATGCCGGCTTTCCATGCAGATCAAGGGCAGCTCCAGGTGTGGCTGGCAGAGGCTGCTAACCGAAACCCAGTGGAGCCCTCTGCCAGTCAGTGTAGACAACACTGGTCTGGATAGCCGAACAGTTTGGTTTTATACAAGACAGTTTCCTGTTTTGGTTTTGTTCTTGTTTCCTTGTGTATTTTGTGTTTCTATATTCTATTTTTATTTCATGAACTGTCCTGAGATCTACGGATGAAGGGCGGTATACAAATTTAATTAGTAATAACAATTTCGTAAAAATTGTATGCTGCTTTTTTAAAAAAACAAGAACAACTGATTAAACGAGCAAAAAAGTTTGGTTATAATATACAGACAGAGCAGTGGGAACATCTGTGGACCAAGAGGTTTAAATTTACATTATGTTATGATCGTAAAGGGAACTTTTAATAAAATGATGTACCACTGGGCATCTATTTAGAATGTATATTGGTGTTTCAAGTGTTTGCTGGAAGGCAGCTTCCGATGTAGCTGCGCTGCTCCCCACCCCTAGACAGGCCGCACAGGACCCTGTTAGTGCCCAAAGAGTTCTGGGCCCGTTTCCTGACTGTCCATTGCACATGCAGCCGCCCCCTCTTCGCAGCTTCAATAGCCTACATACCCGTCTCTCATCTGTGACGATGTAATTGCGCCCGTGCTTCTTGGTCAGGTGAGGGGCCAGGACGTCAAAGCGCCGCCGGAACTCCGCAAATACCATGTGGTCGGGGTAGCCTGTGGGGAGCGGCACAGAAGCAGAGAGGGGCATTAATGGAGCATGGCTGGAATGGGGAGAAGAGCACGGGGCGGGGGAAATGATACTAGAACTCAGGGTCCTCCAGTGGAGAGGAATGTATGAAGATCCGGGACTATACAAAATAAACGTCTCCCCATAGTGCATTAACCTATGGAACTCCCTCCCACAGGAGGCAGTGACGGCAACCAACTTGGATGAGAAGATTAGAGAAATTCACAGAGGCTATTAGTGGCTTCTAGCAGTAGGAAGAAGACAGATGATCACAAACAGAGGACGAAGATGACAGCATGCTGTTTGCATCTAATAGCTGGTAGACTAAGGTAAACTGCTTCTGTACATAGAGGCCCCACTATACGAATTCATGGCTGTCGGCTGTAGGTTAATCATACAAGTTTTAAAAGTACATACAGGTTTCAAAAACAGCAATTTCTCTGAAGCACAGAATAATATTCTGTTTGTGATGTGTTTGTGTGTCACAGCCGGTATCGTCTTAGAACACATCAATACATCTTTATTTATCCAGGTTTTATGGCCAATTGTTTTATGAAGTTTTTATTCTGCTGGTTTTAACTGCTGTCTGTATTATCTTACTATTTTGTTCTCAATTTTCTCTCTGGGCTCCCTTTGGAGATATTTGCATGCCATCTACTGCCCAATTATAAGTTTTGTTTTTCAAGCACAAACATGAAAAGAAGCAACAGGAATTCTCTGCCAAAAGATTCTCTTGTGGCTTCTTCAAAGACTTTGATACATACTACCAGCTTCTTTTTTAAAAAAATGTGTTAAAACATCACAAAATTAGAAATACAGAAAAGCCAACACTTTAAAAAAAAATGGTTAAATGTTGTTGCCCTGCTAATAACCATATCAACGGGAAACAACAAGCCTCCCCACCTTTCATGAAGATGCACAAAAGGAACTACAACTTCAGCACAACGCAAGAAAACAAAGCCACAGGGATTTTCTGCCAAAAACATTCTCCTGCGGCTTTTTGAAAAAAGGCTTTTTCAAATATCTGAAGGGCTGTCACATGGAAGATGCAGCAAGCTTGTTTTCTGCTGCTCCAGAGGGTACGACCCGAACCGACGGGAGTCAAATTATCAATGGCTTCTGGCCATGATGACGATGCGCTGCCTCCACAGCTAGGGGCAATGATGCTTCCAAGTGCCAGTCGCTGGGGATTGCGGGAGGGCAGAGGGCGCATGTGAGGGTTGACCACAGGCCTCTGGCTGGCCGCTGTGAGAGGAGGAGGAGGAGGCTCCACTAGGTGGGCCTGATCCAGAAGGTTCTTACTTGCTTTTTTTTATAGAATATTTATTGAGATTTTACAAAGACATAGATTTACAAAATACAAAAAAAAACATGAAAAGAAAAAGATAAAAAAGAAAACATACAAAAATACATAAAAAAGGAAGAATAAAAATAAAAATACAAAAAACAAAAAACGAATAGATAAGAAAGAATTAAAAACAAATCCATTTTTTATAACTTTAAACTCATTAGCTTGTTTCCTTGACCTCCTCACACCTCCCCTTTTTGTATTCCCATTTAGATAATCAAAGCAGCAAATCCTTACCCTCTTTCATTTATCTTAACTCTATATCTTAACATATTATAACTCTATATTTTCATCCATTATCAATTCATTTTTGCGTATTCTTATTAACTTTGTTGCTAATGCCACTTATTTTCAATCCAACATCATTTTAACATTCATTAATTTTACAGTGTTTCTGCAGATAGTCTTTAAATTTATTCCAATCTTCTTCCACCAACTCTTCTCCCAGGTCTCGGATTCTGCCAGTCATGGTTCTTACATTCTTAAAGGAGATTCCAACTGAAATGTAGGAGGAATTTCCCAATGGCAAGAGCCGCCCGACAACGGAACGGGCTCTCTTGGAAAGTGGTGGACTCTCCTTCACTGGAGGTGGTCATCTGTTCAGGAATTTTAAACTATTCCTCCTGCACTGCATGGGGTTGGACCCCTGGAGTTTCCCCCTCCCAGCTCTACTATGATTCATTGGAGATTTTTGAAGAGAGGTCAGATGGCCACCTGTCCGGGATTTTCACGTTGCGATTTCTGCATAGCAGGAGGGTTATACTAGGTGAGGTCCCTTCCAACTTGACACTTCTATTATTCTAGTACACACACACACACACACACAGAGAGAGAGAGAGAGAGAGAGAGAGAGAGAGATGCACAGAGGACAAAATAGGCATCACCCAAACTCTTCCGCATTGCAGGGGGTTGGAGTAGATGACCCTTGGAGTTCCCCTCACATCTCTACAATTCCATGATTCTGTGGCTTTAGTAAACACACGGCAGCCTACAGTGCAAACCAGAATGCACATCTCCACATTTAAAAAGGAACGTATATGCCTCTGACAGCACCAAATGCTGAGGGTAAAACACAAACACACACCAACATGAAGGAAGGAGCTGGGTGACCAGGCCTTTGCTTGCTAACTTCCCTGCAGCTCCCATTCAACCCAAAACCAGTAGACTGACAGAGGATTGGTCCGCCCCACGCTCAAATTCCAAATATGGCCATGAGGAGGGAGAGGAGGCTCCCCCTGGCATGGAAAAACTTGGCTGGCATGCTGAGATCAGCCAGGGAGTCATTTGAGACACAGAGCAGGAGAACGACCCACCCCTCCCCAAAGGCCTCGCTATAAGACGGCGCTCAGCGTGTCAATTGCCATCTTTGGTTGTGCAGCAGCTCTCTGGGATGGGGGGAGAAGCTTCAGCCCGCAAGGTGCGGCGGCGTTTGATGACACGCAACACCCCCAGAACTGAGCCTTGCAGGAGGCAACCGTCCAGGGGTGCAGAGCTTGTTTAGAAACAGAACGACATTCGCAAGCGGCACCTCAGCAAACTTCTCATCTCGCAGTTAAGAGTCTAAACACTGGATTAGGGCTCGGATCTCCAGGGGAGATAAAAGCTTGAGTGCGCAAGAAAAACAAATGGTTCCCCAGAAGCGGGGAGGGAAGAGCAATGGGAAGATGCCTTACACTAGGCCAGATGTGTTCATCTAAGCCCTGTTTTGCCTACTCTGACCGGCAGTGACTCTCCGGGGGAGCTCAGGCAGAGAGAGAGGACATGCTCTCTTGCAGCTGGGGCAGAGGAAGGGGCCCGGTTGTGCTGCTGCAGATGCACTAAGTTTTAAAACTACAGTGGTACCTCGGTTTAAGAACAGCCCTGTTTACGAACTACAGTGGTACCTCGGGTTAAGAACTTAATTTGTTCCAGAGATCCATTCTAAACCTGAAACTGTTCTTTTTAAAAAAAAATAATATTTATTAAAGTTTCAAAGAATTACAAAAATAAAAATGAAAAAAAACAGAAAATACAAAATACAAAGAAAAATAAAAACAATTAAAAACAAATCAATCTTTCCATATCTTATCTTTCATTTACTTGTTTCCCTGACCTCCTCACACCTTCCTTTTTTGTATTCTAATTCAGTTAATTATTTCAGCAAATCCTTTCCATTTTTGCTTTTATCTTAATAATTTATCTTAATATATTGTATCTTTACATTCTCACCTATTCTTAATCCAATTTCACTTAATTCTATAACATTACTGCTAAAACCACATAACTTCATTCCAGCATCCTTCTAACATTCCTTAATTTTACAATGTTTCTGTAAATAATCTTTAAATTTCCTCCAATCTTCTTCTACCGACTCTTCTCCCTGGTCTCGGATTCTGCCAGTCATTTCCGCCAGTTCCATGTAGTCCATCCACTTCATCTGCCATTCTTCCCAGGTGGGTAAATCTTGTGTCTTCCAATACTTTGCGATGAGTATTCTAAACCTGAAACTGTTCTTAACCTGAAGCACCGCTTTAGCTAATGCTGCTGGGTGATTTCTGTTCTCATCCTGAAGCAAAGTTCTTAACACAAGGTAATATTTCTGGGTTAGCAGAGTCTGTAACCTGAAGCGTCTGTAACCTGAAGCGTATGTAACCGGAGGTACCACTGTATTGGATTTATGAACTCCGCAAAACCAGAAGTAGTGTCCCGGTTTGCGAACTTTACCTCTGTCTAAGAATGGAAGCCAAATGGTGGAAGGGCACGGGCGGCAGGAGGCCTCATTAGGGAACGCACGCCTTGGTTTAAGAACGGTTTCGGTTTAAGAACGAACTGTATATTGTTTACTAAAGTCAAAGCTATGTGCAAAGATTCCTTCCCACCCCCCAAAAAAAATCTCCCTTCAACTCAATGAGTGGGGGATGAGTTATGGCCTCATCTTGCATTGCAGCAGACAGACAGGAGCTGCATTCCAGACTGGTAGAGGCTCTGCAGGGAGATTCTGCAACGCGTCACTGACACAACGAAAGTGTCAATAGTGGTAGGTGTGCATTCCGCATTCTGCTTTATTAGTAGCTCTGCAACGTTTCTCCAGTGCTATTGGCATCTGGAGGGACGCTCACACAACTATTGTGCAACAGAAAATAAGCCGGTGCACTTTGGGCATTAAATGTCACAGGATTCCAGCAGGAAGGTACAGGGTGAGCGTGGATTGGCAATGAAGCAGTATGGATGCCCCCAAAAGCCTGCAGGCACAAACACCACTGAAAGCGGGATAGTGGATAATTGCCCTGATACCATCATGAACGTAAATCAACCTGAATGCACCATTCTGAAAGACACCAGGAAGGGACCAGGGTTGTTGCTGTTATTGCTATGATGATGATGATTATCATGTTAATGACCTGCCCTTCGCCGTAAGGCCCCATGGCAAGATACAGCATTAAAACACAATATTAAAAACCAATTACAAAGAATTTACAATTATAAAGATAAGATGGGTCCTAAAAGCATACACCTCAAGTGGCAAAAGTCAGGGTAAAGAGGTGTCTCTTCAGCGATTTCCAGAAGCTGTGCAATGGTGTCAGGGCACTTCTGTGGGGAGGAAGCCCCACAGCTGAGGAGCCACCTTTCCCCCTGGGCCACCCCCCTCCAAGCCTCGGAGCATGAAGGAAATACCCTTCCACAGATCTCAGCACCCGAGAGGATCTGTAGGGCTGAAAGAATGATGGTTAAGCCCCACAGACCCATTCCGTTTGCACCAAGCCCTCTGAGGAAAGCCTGCAATGAAAGTGGAGGGCTGCCCCATAGCTCCCCATCCCTCCTCCCCTGCACAGCGAGTCCCTCCTTGTTGAAAAGGGGTCCATCCACACTGCTTCCCCCCTCCTCCTGGCTTGGGACGCAGCACGCGCCCACCTGCACCCCCACCCCACCCCACCCGCAGGCAGCGGGAACTAGAATGGATTCAGCTTATTGACTGTGTACGGATTGCAATTAAATTTATGGGCAGAGATAGCGATGTTGATTCTTCAGGTCTTAATTAATCATCAGCATCATCGACCAGAGCAGCAGAGCCTCCTCCCCTCCCCCACCAGGCCATTGATCTTGGGCGCTGCGCACAAACATTGATCTTGCTTCAGAGCACTAACAACCTGGTTTTGAAATAATAAACACCAATTCCCCCCCACATCTTTCAGAAGGCTGAGTGCAGGACTGCGCTTGTTCTGGGGTCTTCCCAAGGGGCGGGGCGGAGGGGGATATGGACGGAAGCTGCCACTAGTGGTTTGAGGAGCAGGAAGGCAGGAGGAATAGACTACTAGCCACAGTTCAGAGGCAAGGGAAGGCATGTTTGTCAGGGCTACAGGTTTGAAAAAGCATTTCTTTTCCAGGTGCCAAAGAGCAGTTCTGCTTCCCTGTACTCCTTGCAAATCAGACATTTATTTGCATTGCCCTCACCTGTGCCCTCACGCAGTCAAACCTGATTGGCTATGGTGCATCATCCAGTTTACTACATGGTCCCTGACTAATAAGAGGAAGAAACTGCAACAGCGGGGGTTGAATCAGATGGAAAATAAATTAATAATAATAATAATAATAATAATAATAATAATAATAATAATAATTTATTTATATCCCGCTCTCCCCAGCCGAAGCTGGGCTCAGGGCGGCTAACAACAGTCAAAATAGTTCAACATTCTAAAAACATTCATTATAAAATTAATTAAAATCAAATTAATGGCAACCATCAAGCAAAATTCTGTGTAGGTTGCCAGAGGAGGGGGTCAGGCTGCGCCCTGACCAAAGGCCTGGTGGAACAGCTCTGTCTTGCAGGCCCTGCGGAAAGATGACAGGTCCCGCAGAGCCCTACCCACAGATTTCCAAGTGCTTCTCGGGGGACAACTCCAACTGAATGCTGGAAGTGGAGAACTTTCAGGTGAGCCCCAGGTATTCTCCTTCTGCCTTCCTAATCCAAACACATGAGCATGTGGCCTACTGTGTCTTCAAATCTCCCCCAGTGCAAGGCACAGTTGAATGAACTGCCCTGCAGCCCCAACAGAATGTGACTTCAGGGTATCCAGGGGGTGGAACTCACAAGAATTTCCACTTGTGCAAAGGGACTCCCCTTCTCCCCTGTGTGCCCTGCACCCTTCCCAAACAGCTCCAGAGAGTAGGGAAAACCTCTAGAAGAGACTGGGAGGGGGGGGACATGGCAGAGAGGAGAAAGGGGGAAATCCTGTGGCACACATAGAACATAATCCGAGCCTACTGGATCAGGCGACTGCCCCACCTAGCCCAGCATCCTGTTCTCACAGTGGCCAGCCAGATGCCCCAATCAGAAACCCTCAAGCAGGGTTCGAGCACAAGAGCCCTCTCCCTGTCGGCTGTTTCCAGGGACTGGTGTTCAGAAGCATGGCTGCCTCTGACTAGGGAGGCAGTGCATAGCCATCCTGGCCAGGAGCTATTCATACCCTGCTCTTCCTTGCCCTGATGCGATGTTCACTTAGCACTCCACTGGATACAACGCAGGGACTTCATTACAGGCAGGGGCAGAGCGACGCCTCCTGCTTCCACAGCACATGCCTGCAGGTGATCACAACACAACTGCTTTGGGGGGCAGGGTACCAACCTTGGCGGTACATCCGAAGGGCATCGAGGAAGCGGGAGCCCCGGATCTGGGCCCTCAGGAGGGGTATGTCCAGCTGCATGAGGCCGGCCTCGCAGTGCTCCCCGTGCAGGTCCAGCTCGCTGGTGCTCACTCTCCGCGCGCACAGCCCTCTGGAGTCCCCGCTCCAGCTGTCTGCCTTGGGCAGGAAGCAATGCACAAAGTGGAGCTTGGACTTCTTGAGGGTGTCGATCAGCGCGTCCTGAAGGGAAGAGGGGAAAGGGAGGGAGAATTAGTTGAGGGTGTCTGGGATGGGATGGATCAGCCCTCTCTGCAGACCCCAGGATCCAGCTAAAGGGATCTGCAGAGGGCTGTGAGTGTGCTTGTGTGTGCTCTGAGTAGCCTGATCTGCTGTGGCAGGTCAGGTGGCAATCATGCCAAACTCAGCCCACCAGTATGGGGGCAACTGCATCAGCTCTGCTGTGACAGGCCAGCTCCATCAGTCCTCCTCTCCCTCTCCTGTCGCCCAGAAGCACCCATTCCAGCAAACGTCCTCAGTGGGAGGGATAGGAAGCAGAAGGTTCCTTCTATCGGCTCTTGCCAAAAGCCCAGCTCCATCAGGCGCCTCTGGCCCCTGCACTGTGCCTGTTGGCCATTCTAGGAACTATAGGTTAGAAATTGATGCTCCCACCAAACTGGGAAGGGTGGCTAACACCCCAGAGGACAGGATCACACTTCAAAACGACCTTGACAGATTAGAGAACTGGGCCAAAACAAACAAGATGAATTTTAACAGGGAGAAATGTAAAGTATTGCACTTGGGCAAATAAAATGAGAGGCACAAATACAAGATGGGTGACACCTGGCTTGAGAGCAGTACATGTGAAAAGGATCTAGGAGTCTTGGTTGACCACAAACTTGACATGAGCCAACAGTGTGACGCGGCAGCTAAAAAAGCCAATGCAATTCTGGGCTGCATCAATAGGAGTATAGCATCTAGATCAAGGGAAGTAATAGTGCCACTGTATTCTGCTCTGGTCAAACCTCACCTGGAGTACTGTGTCCAGTTCTGGGCACCACAGTTCAAGAAGGACACTGACAAACTGGAACGTGTCCAGAGGAGGGCAACCAAAATGGTCAAAGGTCTGGAAACGGTGCCTTATGAGGAACGGCTAAGGGAGCTGGGCATGTTTAGCCTGGAGAAGAGGAGGTTAAGGGGTGATATGATAGCCATGTTCAAATATATCAAAGGATGTCACATAGAGGAGGGAGAAAGGTTGTTTTCTGCTGCTCCAGAGAAGCGGACACGGAGCAATGGTTCCAAACTACAAGAAAGAAGATTCCACCTAAACATTAGGAAGAACTTCCTGACAGTAAGAGCTGTTCGACAGTGGAATTTGCTGCCAAGGAGTGTGGTGGAGTCTCCTTCTTTGGAGGTCTTTAAGCAGAGGCTTGACAACCATATGTCAGGAGTGCTCTGATGGTGTTTCCTGCTTGGCAGGGGGTTGGACTCGATGGCCCTTGTGGTCTCTTCCAACTCTATGATTCTATGATTCTATGAGTTTTCATTTTCATATCCCTCATCCCTCCCTCTTTCCCCTTGCATATCATGCTTTTTAGACTGTAAGCCTGCAGGAACAGGGGCCGTCTTGTTTTACCTGGCTGCATGTAAGCTGCTCTGGGAGCTGTTTTGGCTGAAGAGCAGGATACCAATGCTCTAAGTAAGTAAATAAATGACAAGCACAAGTGCTTGCAAAGGCAGAGGAAAGGCCCTTTTGATCCTGCGCTAGGAAATGGACATCTCCTCTGCCAATGCAGCTGCTGAGCCCCCTCCTAGGAACAGATGCTTCCATGGGACTGGGCTGCCTCAAAACAAGCAGGCGGTCAGATACTGAGGCAAGCAGGCCCTGCAGGGAAGAAGTGATCCCCGCCAACCTCTCCCCAAAAGGCTCGTCTTCATTCTCTCGGCGTTTTCAAGGCCAGCCCAGTACTGGGCCACACTAAAAACCAGGCAGTGCTTCCTTCTGGTCAGCCACAGGGCCAGCTACGGGGACTTACCACTTGCAGCTTGATCTGGATGCAGACTGACTTCTTCTTCACGGCTGCCACGCCCGTGGTGAAGGTCTTCCGCATGCTTGTGGCCCTGCGCAAAGCCAGCTGAGAGCCTCCTTCCAGGCCAGCGATGGACCCAGACAGCACCATTCCTGTTCCAGCTCGGCCTGCGAAGAGGCTGCTGATTATTTTCCTGAGGAAGCGGGAAGAAGAGGGAATCAGCACCACGGCCAGATGGAGGAGTGGACGCAACAGCAGGAGCAGCTAGCAGCCCAACTCTCTTCAAGGCCGTTGGGATGAAGCTGCTTTGGGGAAGGGGACTCCAGGCTGCACCGATTGTCCTTCCAACCAGCAGAGGGAGCACTAGATAATCAGGGACACACACCCCCACTTCGGGTTAGGCGAGGAAAGGAAAGGGAAATAAGACCTGCTCTGGGGAAAGAGAGGGGCAAGAGTAGCTTGGGGCCAGCATCTTCATGAAGATACCAGTGTGGGGTTAAACACATATACAGACACGCGGTGATGAATGAAACAAGCACTTCTTCTTAGACTGGGACAGACTCCCTACCTGAAACCCAGTCGCCGTCAGTCCGTGTGGACAATACTGAGCCAAATAGACCAAAGGAAATGATTCAGCAAAGGGCAGCTTCCTATACAGTAGTACCTCTGGATACGCACACCTCAGGTTGCATATCCTTCAGGATGTGAATGTGGCAAAGTATTTTTCTGAGTTTCACTGCACACACATGTACAGAAGCAGTCTACCGCCATGCGCGCATGCACAGAAGTGGTCCCTCCGGTTGCGGAAACATCGGGATCTCCGGAACGGATCCCGTCCACAACCAGAGATACCACTGTATTCATCAGCATGACAACACCTTGCTTTATTTTTATGATAAGGCCAGAGCTCAGTGGCAGAGCCCCTGCACTGTAAGCGTAAGGTCCCAGGTTCAATCCAAGGCATCTCCAGGTAGAGCTGGCAGAGAGCCCTACCTGAAATTCAGGGGAGCTGCTGCCTAAACCTAACCCCTAACCCCAACTCTAACCGGTCAGGACAATACTGAGCTAGATGGATCAAGTGCACTTTCCTATGTTCCTAAGAGGCACAGGCATACAGCATCCTGCTTCCCCAGTGGACAGGTGTGTTAAATAAAACAGGGGTTTGGCTTTGCCATAACTGCAACCCTTTCATACCTGACTTGGGGAGGAGAGAGAAAGCACTACTGTCTCATAACAAATGTAATTGATCTGTACAAAAGACTTTACAAGCTGAAAAATGAGACAATGCACATACTTTTGTAAACCAAGAAAATCTTTAATAAAAACTATTATATTTTTTAAGGGTGAGAGGAGGGAAGGAGGAAGGGAGAGGGGTGAGCAAAGGAGAGAGAGAGAGAGAGAGAGAGAGAGGATAATGTGCTTGCAACTTACTTCTGAGACTCCTGCAGGAGAGTCAAAGTGTTCTGGGATGCAGGATTCTGCCTGACATAGTTCAGCCAGCCAGTGGTGTCATATTCCACCCAGTTAGTACCATAGCTGTGCCCCAGGAAGAAGTGCCGTGGCCTACTGCTTCGGAGCAGCGGGTTGTGCCCTGCAAAGAGAGAAGGCAAGGCACAAACTGTCAAGCAGACTGCTCCTCACTCACATCTGGCCTGCTTGGGTATGCCCAAAATCAGACACTGCTGTAGGTCCAGGACTCAGAGAGGGCTCTGCCCAACGCCCCGCACTAAATGTAGGCTTAAGGGCACTTGCTTCAGAATAGGTGGTGGTGGTTGTTTTTGTGTGGGTGCCCTCTGCATTATTATTAATTTGATTTATTACCCACCCTTCACCCTAAGGTCCCAGGGTGCGGTGACTGTTCGGATATTTCCGTATCTACGGGAGATCGATGGATCGTCCGGAGGCGACGTGAAACCATGATGGACTCTGTCTCCCTGGCAGTATCCCAACAGTGACAACAATTTACAACATGGCATGAAAACCAGTTTTAAAACAAACTGCAGGGCAATGTTGCAATAACAGGGCAGTGGTGTTGGATTTATACTGGGCTGTCTGCACATCATTCCTCTTTTGTTAGTTGTTCTGTGATGCTTCCCCAATGTGACGGCGTAATTGCTGCCTAGAGAGGCATTTGCACAACTACGGAGCATCAAAAGCTGACAATGAAAAATAAACCAGCACATTTGTGAATTAAAAGTTGCAGTATTTCAGCAGGAAGTTACAGGGCTGAAACAAAGCAGTACGTCCATCCCAAAGCTTTCCAACTCTACAATTCTATGATTCACAGGAGCAAGGAGAATTATAAACGGGATGGCATAGTACTGCTTTGATGCCACCAGGAGCACAAATAACCATGAATGCATGATAAAAGGGGCATCTGGAGGGGCTCCAAAATAAAACAGGCAAATGGCCATGAGAAGCACTTTAAGTACCTAGGAAGAGCCTGCTGGGTCAGGCCAAGGGCCCATCTAGTCCAGCCCCCTCTTCTCGCAGGGGCCAATCAGTTGTCACAATGAGAAACCCACAAGCAGGACCTGAGCCCAAGAGCCCTCTCCCCTCCTGTGGTTTCCAGCAACTGGGATTCAGAAGCATCACTGCCTCTAACTGTGGAGGCAGAGCAGAGCTATCCTGGCTAGCAGCCACTGAGAGCCTCCTCCTCCTCCATGAACTTGTCCCATCCTCTTCTAAAGCCATCTAGGTTGGTGGCCACCGATGCCTCCTGGTAGGAGCACGTTCCATAGTTCAGCTAGGCAATGCATGAAGAAGAAGGACTTTGTTTTACCTGTCCTGAATCTTCCTACTTTTGAAGGGGGGGGCGGTGCTCATATGGAAGAAGGCATTTCCTGAGACAGTTGGCAGAATTTCACCCCTTTACAGCCCTTGTTTTAAATTATTTTTCATAGAATCATAACACTGTAGAATTGGAAGGGGTCATCTAGTCCAATCTCCACCGATGCAGGAATCACAGCTAAGCCCTCCTTGCGCCTTACCTTTCTTGTCTCCGTCCTGTGGGCCGTAGTAGGTGAACAGCCGCTCCAGCAAAGTGTCCTCGTTGCCTCCGGGCTGCAGCGACTCCTCCTCCAGCAACCACAGCAGGCCGCGGGCCTCGTCGGTCCGGGCCAGGGAGCGGACCTGCAGGTAGGAGTCGCCCAAGACCCCCGCTGTGTTATTAGGGTCTGTAACCTCCACCAAGAAAGCTGGGTGTGGTAGGACAGGGAGGGAGGCAAGGGGGCGGGGGGGAGCATCTTGCCCGAGAGGGGGCAGGACTGTGTACTGCTAGCCATGCGTACACACACACACACACACACACACACACACACACACACCCTGGGTATCCTCCTCCCCTTGCGTAAGCTGCACACATTGCCACAAGCCTGCCTGGGAAAGCCCAGCCCTAGGAGCAATGAAGTGGTGAAAGCCGGGGGCAGGCGGGGGCAGCCTTGCGCTTGGCTCCAGCTTTAAAAACAAATACTTTGCCCAGGAAGAATCAATACTTAATACCAGAGACAGGAGAAACACACATTGTCTAGTAAAATGTTCCCGCACAAGACGTTTACTCGGTAGAAATTCAATCTGGAGGCTTAAGCAGCAAAATTACTCCCCGCAACTCAGCAGGGAGCAATTGGAGGAGCAGCTGCTCTCCACACACACACACACACACACACACACACACACACACACACAGAGAGGCTTCAGTGCTGCAGCAGCTGCCACCCTTGGTACCTGAAGTTGCCAAACTCAGGAGAAAAGGGGAAGGGCCATCGCTTAGTGAGAGGGGGACCCTGCTTGGCATGCAGGATCCCAGGTTTGACCCGCGATGGGTGGAAATGTCCCCCTGCCTGAAACCCTGGAGAGACATAGCAGATGCTACTGAGCTAGAAGAACTGGTGGTCTGATTGAGCATAAGGTAACATCCTATGTTCAGGATGCGGGTGGCGCTGTGGGTCAAACCACAGAGCCTAGGGCTTGCCGATCAGAAGGTTCAAATCCCCGTGACAGGGTGGGCTCCCGTTGCTCGGTCCCTGCTCCTGCCCACCTAGCAGTTCAAAATCCCCGTGACAGGGTGGGCTCCCGTTGCTCAGTCCCTGCTCCTACCCACCTAGCAGTTCAAAAGCACATCAAAGTGCAAGTAGATCAATAGGTACCGCTCCGGCGGGAAGGTCAACGGCGTTTCTGTGCGCTGCTCTGGTTTGCCAGAAGCGGCTTAGCCATGCTGGCCACATGACCCGGAAGCTGTACGCCGGCTCCCTCGGCCAATAAAGTGAGGTGAGCGCCGCAACCCCAGAGTCGGCCACGACTGGACCTAATGGTCAGGGGTCCCTTTACTTCCTATGTTCATAAGAAGAGCCTGTTGGATCAGTCCAAACGGGGACCACCTGGTCCAGTACCTTGTTCTCACAGGCCTCAAAGGGAAGCCTGAGAGCAGGACCCGGGTGCAAGAGCACTCTTCGCTCCTGTAGTTTCCAACAATTGGTATTCAGAAGCATTGCTGTCTCCATTCATGGAGGCAGAGCATAGCCACCATGGCTAGTAGCCATTGATACCTTTCCCCTCCAAGAATTTGTGGAGTCCTCTTTCAAAGCCATCCAGGTCGGTGGCCATCACTGCCCCCGTTGCAGCAAGCAGCATAGCCTGACTACGTGCTGCACGAAGGACTTTCTCTTATCTGCCTATTTCAGTTCCTAAAGCAGAATCTAGATGGCAAAGCATAGCATTCAAATTAAGAAAACCCATGCATTCTGATTTCGTTTTTAAGAAGGGTGGGTGGGGAGAATCTTCGAGCAGGAGCTGGCAGTGGCAATTCAGGACGGCCCTCCTGGGAATTGCAAGGCACAAGCGTGGAAATTTCTGAGCCAGGCATGGACCTCGGCATCCCAAGATGCTTTGGTTTTTAATTGAAAGGGGAGAGGCGGAGAGATCTCTCGCCTCCGTGGCTGATGAGTTAAGACTGGCGGGTGGAGGGAGGGAGGGAGGGAGGGAGGGAGGGAGGGAATGGGCAGTTCTTAGTGAAATCCCAGGTGCTGGCAGAGAAACCAGCAGAACTTTTGGTTTGAAGAGGCACAGTTGTCATGCTCTGCACTGCTTATATTCCACCCCTAAGAGAGGGAGGGAGAGAGCGGGAGAGAGTGCCTTAAAGCAGGAGTGGGCAGAGGAGAGATCAGGACCTACTGGTTTGTCTCAGGGCAATCTGCAGTAGCTCTCTCTTCCTTGCCGGCTCCTGGCCTATAAAACAGGATACTGTTCCTGAGCCAGGCTCATGAATCCCTTAGGAACATAGGAAGCTGATGTATACTGAGTCAGACCATTGGTCCATCCAGCTCACTACTGTCTACAATAATAATAACATCTGGCAATAACCTATTAAACATTAAAAGCTTCCCTAAACAGGACTGCCTTCAGATGTCTTCTAAAAGTTCGGTAGTCGTTTTTTTCTTTGACATCTGGTGGGAGGGTGTTCCACAGGTCGGGTGCCACTACCGAGAAGGCCCTCTGCCTGGTTCCCTGTAACTTGGCTTCTCACAGCGAGGGAACCGCCAGAAGGCCCTCGGCGCTGGACCTCAGTGTCCGGGCAGAACGATGGTGGCTCTCCAAGGGTTTCAGAAAGGGGACATTCCCGGACCCAGCTAGAGATGACAAGGATTAAACCTGGGATCTGCTGCATGCAAAGCAGGAGCCTTGCCAGACACGCTGGCGTCCCTCCTCTAAAACGAAGTAAGATTAAGGGCTGACTGAAGTAGGAGCAGAGGAAGCTGCCTCCTACTGAGCCACGCCATGGAGCCACCTTGCTTGGCTTTGTCTACAATGACTGGCAGCAACTGAGCCCTACCAGGAGATGCCACTGGGGATTGGACTGGACCCGGGTGCCTTTGATGAGGGACTGTGTGCAGCTCCACTGTTGAGTTTTATTGCTGCATGTTGGGCTCTTTCATCCCCATCCACAGCAAGGAGAGGCCGCCCCTCTTCCAGACCGCCTCACGCTGATCTATTTCAATTGCCAATATCACTGTTGCCGTTTTCAATAGTTTTAGTGTTCAGTGATTTGCAAGTAGCAGGGTTTGTGTGTTACCATCTTAACGATTTATTTGTTTTTTTAAAAAAACATTATCTCTTGAACTTGCCAGGAGTGCTTAGGGACCAAGAATGTTAGGAAATCAATTTGGAAATAATAATAATAAGGATCTGAGCAGTGGGAGAAGGAAGGTGGGTCCGTGACCCCAGCCCTCCTGGGAGAGTCATGGTGGAGTGGTTTCAAAAGCAGCCCCACCTTTTGCAAGCGTGCGTGGAAAGCTCCTTTGTTTGCAAGTAACTCGCGAGCAAGAGGATAAGTGAAGGGGGGGGACACATCCCTCCTGGCCTCCTAATGCGGCACAAACTGACGAAATTCATCAGCCGCACTGCTGTGTGCTAACAGGCCCCTCCATTAGAATGACAAGCAGCAGCAGGGACTTTCAAGCCTCGCCGCCTCCCCACTCCTTTATTGGCTCAGATGCAAACGGAAAAGGAAAATTATGGGCACACGGGACAAACGGGAGAGCAACAGAGGCTTCCTTCGCTTCCGCTGCTCCCCGCCTAACAAAGCTCCCTCCTCAGGTCGCTGGAGAGGGAGGGAGACCCTGCAGAGCTGCAAGTCCCATTGCACTGTCTATGTTTTATTGTTGTAGGCTGCTTTGACCTCTACATGGTGAAAAGCTGGGTACCAATTTCAAATAACACCAAAGCAACATTCGCAAGAGCCCATGAGGAGCCTGCTGGGTCAGGCCAAAGGGGGCCCATCGAGCCCCCAAACCCCATAAAATCTCCTAAAGGCCAGTGTGGGGCAAAGAAGACCAGTGACACCCTGACGCCAGGAGAGGGGGCTTCCAAAGCTCCGCAGGAGAGCAGCTGCAAAAGTCACCAGGTTCAAACCCTGAGACGTCGCATTGAAAGGATCCAAGCAGAAGGCATTGGGGAGCTGCTGCCAGTCAAAGCGGACAATGCTGGGCTAGACTGACAGCCTGACCTTGCATAAGGCAGCTGCCCATGACCCCAAATCAGATGCCTCAGCGGCAGGTGTGCTTAACGCTGGAACAGTTCCGATCACATAAGGGGGGGATGCTTCCCCACACCCTCTCAGCGAAAGCAGGGAGGCCCTCCCCTCATGTACCACTTGCTACACACACAGCCATTCTCCTTAAATGTTTTTGCCCTACACCAAAGTTGCTTTCAGTCACAGGAGCTTGGCTGCTGAGAAATGCGCTTGGAGAGAGAAACTGCAGAGGGTAAGTGGAGAAGGGGGAGCAATGGGGTAGGTTCTGCACCTCTCACACCCATGCACCCATTCCAGCGTGAAATCCATCCCCCCATGCGTGACGCCTGCGCTGCAACTCCCCAGCCCCCCCCCCTCACACAAACACACACAGCGAGTTCCTGGCCCCCTTCATCCAGTCAGATCTGCCTAGATCAGAGCAAAGCCCTAACTAACCCTGACAGCCGTCTCCCTACCTGGAGCCAGCGCTTTCTCCTCGTTAGCGTTGGCTAATTGGAAGGATAAATGCTCTGCCAAGATTGTAGCTCCCAGTCAGGAAGCCGGTTCCCTCAGTGGCAGCTGTCAGGCTAGGAGGTTTGAAATGCCCCCCCCACCCCCTTTCTCGCCCTCCCCATCCTCCCCTCCCCAGCATGCTCTGGGCACAGCACCCCTTGGCTAACAGCAGGGGAAAACGAGGGCTTGGATCCATGCTGGGGAAGGCACTGAAGGGGTCCATGGAATGACCCGGTTGTCCCCACTGGGCAAAGCCTTGCAAGCAGACCTCGTGGGTCACCAGGAGTGAAGCACCCCAGAAGGTGACCAAAACCCACCTAGTCCGACTCCAGAAGCAGGACCAGCCACCTCAACCACCACTCGTGGTTGAAACCCAGAGAATGTATGCTGCAAGCTGAGAAGCTGCAGGGAAGGGTGTTATAGCAGAACGATGGCTCCAGAAGGCTTAAGTTAGGGGAGCCAAGATAACGGGTCACGGTGAAAGGAAAGCTGGAGGGTTGTTGCCACCATGCCCAGCTCCTGGACGCCTTGGCTGCTTTCGTGCCCAGGAGGCAGGACTAGACAGGGCTTTGGTCTGACCCAGCAAGGCAAGGCTTGGTTTCTTTAGCCACAGGCTGCAAGGGAACCCATTGGAAGCCTCCAAACCAAGCAGCAGAAACCACCTGCATCGCACTGTCAAGCCAGTCAGACTGGCATGAGTTCCTTCCGGCCTTGAGGATAAGGCCACGTTCACACCACACATTGGAAATACATGGAATTCTGGGAACTGTAGTAAGAATATAAGTGCAGCCTGGTGGATCAGGCTCATGCCCCATCAAGTCCACTGTCCTGCTCTCACACTGGCCAAACAGGTGCCTGAAGGAAACCTGCAAGCGAGACCCAAGCCCCTGAGGCTTCCAGCAAGCGGCGTTCAGAAGCGTTTGCCTCCAAGTAGTTTACTCCTCGCAGAGAAACAATTCCTAGCATCCTTTGCAAACTACAGTTTCCAGGATTCTTGCGACAGGGTGCTTTAAAACAGTGTGGAATTGATCTAAATCCTCTCGTCCGCACACTCACATGCTTCCATTTGTTTCTGCCCCGGGTTTCCCTGAAGCTGTGCCCAGACTGCCCAAGCCTTGCCTTTTACACACCCCAGGTCTGAGAGGCATGCTTGCAAGGGAGATATCCCAGTCCAAAATTGAGCAAAAAAAGAGAGAGAGCCCTCTCTCTCGCGCGCCCACACACACTCCCTGGCTGGCTGTGTTATGAGAGAGAGAAAGCCTGTGTGGCTCAGACTGCAAGCAGGAAGTTGTCTTGAACCCCACCACCTGCATGCATCCACCCCGCCCAGCAGCATCTCAGAAAAGACCCACCTGCAGCCAAGCAGCTGCCCTGTTTGAGGGCAGGCAGAGGACCAGATGCAGGGAGAGGGGGCAGGAGGAGGGATGGAGCAGGAACGGGCAGCGGCGGCGGCAGCAGCAGCAGGGGTGGCAGCCATCCCCCATGAAGAGCCCTCACATGCAGCTTACCAGTGCCTGGTGGGACGCTTGGTCTACTGTGGCTATAGACCCAGATGTATTAGGCTCTAAGGCATCTAAGGAAAGGTCTATGTTTTCCTAGAGAAGGACGGACAGAGGAGGTGTGATTAGTGGCCCGTGGGGCTACAGATTACAGTTAAAAAGGCAATCAGAGACAGAGAAAGAAATAGAGGAGGGGACGGGTTTGTTGATATGGAGAGAAGTGGTCAGTGCATTAGTTGGAACAGAATCTATGGGGGCAAAGTCACACACACAGCAGGGGGTTCCCTGGATAGCCCTGTGGTGTGTGAACACCACCCCTTCTCCCATCCCCACCAAATCCTGTTGCCTAAAGAGCTTGTGCCAGACTGGCAATCCATGCACTGCAAGGGAGAAGAAATCTCCTTGTGTGTTGGAGGAGGGGGTTGTCAATATCGCCACCGCCCCCCTGCCACCCACCCTGTGCGCAATGCAGGGCTTGTCCAGCAGCAACAGCACCTGGAATCCTGCATTAATGTTTTTAAACAAATTAAAAGGAAGTTCCTGGTTCTGAAGGACAGCCAAGAGAAACTTTGAGAGATCTCACCACCATCACCAACCCCAAGCCATCCCACTCAAACAAACTCCGGATTTAATCCAGGTGTCTGAAAGGACAGCTCAGCGGATCAGAATAACAAAAACAAACAAACCCCAAAACAGTTTGATTTTGCCTCTGTAAAAAAAAAAAGGTCGCGTTCAGACTGCAATATTTCCTGGATTCCTGGGTCTCAGAAATGCAGCTGGCTAGTCTCCCCTGCAGGGTGGCATTTCTGATTTTGGCCACTCTTTGTGCTGTGCTAGCTGTTCTCTTGCAGTGCACAAATTTGGGAGAACGGCTGCGTATTGCACCCCAGGCATGATAGTGGCAACGTCACCACAGAAGAGAAGGGTGCAGGGTTGAGGTTTTGCAGCCAGATGCAGAAAGCATTCTACTGCGTTAATGCAGGCCAAAGGTTTAAGGAAACGTGAGGGGAAACTTTGGCCCTCCAGAGGCTGCTGAACCACAGCTCCCATCATCCCTTGCTGGAGCTGATGGGAGTTGTAGTTCAGCTCCACCTGGAGTGCCACAGGCTTCCCACACCTGGTTGAGGGGACGGGAGAGGAGTCACAGTATCATAAAATTCTAGAGTTGGGTGGGAACTCCCCCACTCCAAGAAATCATCTTATCCAACCCCCTGCAATGCAGCAGTCACAGCTAAAGAATTTCTGACAGATGGCCATCCGACCTCAAGGGGGCAAGAGGGAGAGAGGGAGGCAACTCATGAAAACCCCTGCTCCTAGGAGGTGGCAGATCAGATGCTACTGATTAGGGTTAATAAGAGGGGGATCTAAAATGAGCCTCCTCCCTCGTTGGTTTCAATCAGCAGCTGAATTAGAAAGTGGTGCAGAAAAGGGATTAAGGCAGATGATAGACGGGGGGTATCTTGGCACAGTACCTGGGCACCCCACCCTTTCCACCTGGGAACAGACTCAGGCACTGCCTGCTGCTTGAGCGTTAGGGACTGGGGTGGGAGCTACGAGCCCCTTTCCCCCAAACCAGACGATACCTCCTTGTATCTCTCCAGCTCCTGCACGAAAGTGCGCTCGTGGAAGAGGGTCTGCAGCCGCTCCTGGGCATAGTTGTGGCACAGCTCTTCGAACGTGGCCCCGCGGCTCTGGCCAGCCATCTCGGGGTTCTGGAAGCCGGGGGTGTCCACAATCATCATGGAACACAAGGACCGCTGGCTGGACTTGAGGGCCCTCAGCAGATAAAGGAGGAAAAGTGGGGTTAGAGGATTCTTTTTCCTGCAGGGTGGAGAGGCCCCCAAGTATTAAAAATGCAGGGGTTAGCACTGGTCTCCACAGCCCTGGACTGGCCAGCAGTATGGCTGTAAATGTGCCATACATTTAAAGCACTGGCCTGATCCAGAAGGGCTCTTAACAGATTAGCCCCAGAGAAAGAAGTGCTCCTTTCCAGAGACTCCTAATTCAGTCTTTGCTTCTCCATATGCAGTTGTGACCTCTGCTGCCTTGGCGAAAAAAGGAAGCCACCCCAATTCCGTGATTTCTGGGGTTGCTTAGAGATCTGCCCTGGTTGCTGATCTGCTACCATGCCAAAAGTTCAAAGTGCTGCTATTAGTATATAAAACCCATAACTGGGGACCAGTTTACCCTGCATGTGCCCGCTCAACTGCTTTGATCAGTGAAACTATCACTGCTACAGGTGCCAGACAATACCTGTTCTGCATTTTTAAGAACCCAATTGCAGCACCTACACTTTGCAATTCCCTGCCTATCGATATCAAGTAAGTGCCTTCGCTGTACTCTTTGCAGTGCCTGCTAAGAACATTCCTGTTTTGCCAAGCCTGTCCAGGTGCTCAGAAAGGTAATGTGCATTTTAACCTGTTTTAGTATTTTAACTTTCTGTATGCCTTCCAATTATCGTTTATGAAAGGGATGGATGGATGACCCTTTGAGACTCTTCCAACTCTACAATTCCAGGATTCAACTTGGTGGCCACGTAATGCTGGCTACCTGGGCCAGCCCAAGGAACAGGGAGCCCTGCTGCCCTCGGCTCTGCAGAAGCAGCCTTGCAAAGCAGGGATGGAGAAGTTCTGTTAGATGGGGGGGGGGAGCTTTTCCTCTCCTCGTTAGCTCAGCTAATGCACTTGAGGTCTGAAAAGGTCAGGCGCATTGATGGAGCTTGCTAAGGATTAGCCAACAGGAGGGGGAAAGAAAGAGGAGGAGGAGGAGGAGGGCTTTTTAACTTGGGTGAAGCCAGGGATGGGTGAATCTGGCCATTTTGGTTTATCCTTTTTTTTTACAGCCTAATGTTCTGTTCTCCACATTGGTTTGCAATTTATTTAAGGACCCCATGAAAAGTCATCAAGCATTTTAGTGCGGGTTACTCCTAACACACACACATTTATGTATGCAGCTTCCCTTAACGTCCACGCTTTTGCAAAGCCATGTCCCCTCATGTAATGTGTTTTTGCATGGTCTTTTCACTTACATATGCATTTTTTACTTTTTTTATTTCACAACATTTATATGCCGCTTGATGGTAAAGGAAAAAAAGTATCTCAAAACCATTTACAAAAACAATAAAACTGTTCGTCGAAAATAGTTTAAAACAACTATTTAAAACTGTTAAAAAATAAATAAACCAACTATAAGCTAAAAACCAGATGACATGACAACATAGTCTGGACAGGCATTGTGAAAACGAAAATGTTTAAAGCAGGTACTAGTGGGCATTAGGAAGGCCTTCAGTCCTTGCAACTGTTTCATCAGGACAAGACCTCCTGGAAAGACCACTAGGCCTGAGCTGTGGCTTCTTTTCTTGAATAAACATTTAACTGCTCTGGCCTCGAGTGATTTATTGCTTTTGTTGCTGACCTATGCCTGGCTCAAGCCCTCACAACTGGCCCCAAGCTAGCATGTGCATTTTTGTACACAAAGGAACACAGGAAGCTGCTTTCCACTGTATCCTCTGGTTTCTCTGCAGGAAGCTGCCTGAACTGAGTCAGACCATGAGTCCATCTAACTCAGTATTGTCTACACTGACTGGCAGCAGCTCTCCAAGGTATTAGGCAAGGATCTTTCCCAGCTCCATCTGGAGATGTTACTAGGGACAGAGCCTGGGACTTTCTGCATGCAAGGCAGGTAGGTGGCCTCCCACGGAGCCAGAATTTGCACTGCAAAGCCTGGAGAATGGCTATGTTTCAAAATATGGCTGCATTCTGATCCACGCATAGATTTGGAAGGTACAGGTTTGCTGGGTCCGCCTCTGAAAGCAAGCTGAATCCTCTGCCTCCCCCATCTCTAGAAAGACCCACCGCTGGCACTTCCATACCTGTTGAGGAGTGAGATGAGCAGCGTGAAGAGTTCAGAGTACAGGCCTGAGGCGAGGGCCTCCAAGCACTCCAGAGCAGTTGTCTTTGGGCCTGGGGGAGCGAGAGACAAGAGAGACCACCAGTGAGGAGGAAAGGATAAAATGATGCATGATACAGAGAAAGTGGATAGAAAAAAGCTTTTCTTTCTTTCTTTTTCACTAGCATTCAGGGAGTGATCATTTTATGATATTATGGCAGTGGACAAAGCTGTTATTGTAACTTTTGAATAATTGTTTATTAATTTTTTAAAAAATACAGAACTCGTTCAATGAAGCTGAATGCTGGAAGATTCAGGGCAGCTAAAAGAAAGGCCTTCTTTTGAACTACGGAACGCCTTGCCAAATGAGACAGCAATGGCCCACAGGATAAATGGCTTTAAAAGAGGATGAGACAAATTCATGGAGGAGAATAAGGCTGCCAATAAGGCTAGCCCTGATGGCTATGTTCTCTCTCCACTCTCTGCAGCAATACACCTCTGAATGCCAGTTGCAGAGGGGAGAGTGTGGCTCTTGCGCTCCAGCCCTGCTTTTACAGATTTCCCACTGGGGCACCTGGCCAACCACTCTGAGAACAGGAGGCTGGACTAGAGGGGCCACTGGCCTCATCCAGCAGCCAGGCTCTGCTCATGTTCTTTTGTTTTTAATTCATCCCCCCCAAAACAATACCTTGTGTGATGAGTGAAAATGGGGGTACATGCATTTTTTAAAAAGCCCAGAATACTTTTTGTTGGGATTTCTAGACACAGAGTTGATTCCATGCAATTAGATGTGGGTTGGGATTTTCTATTTTTATTTTTTAAGTATCTATTCATTTAAACATGCTATCCAATCCTAAATGTAGTGACATTTGGAGAAAGTGATCTTTGGAGTTTAAAAGCAATATATCCAGAAATTTATTCCTCAATCCTCTGCTACCATTGTGACATAATGGATAGATTCTAATTACGATTGTCATTTGGACCTGACCTCTGTTTATTAAAAGCACATTTAAAAATCCTTTGATGTGTGCCTACCCCAATCAACAAAAACCCTTTTAAAATGCCTCTCTTTAATCATTTTTGGGATGTTGAACTCTTCTGTGCCACTGTTACATAGAAGGAAATTTATTAAAAGAAGAAAGTGTGGGTTGCATAGATGAAAATTTATTAAAACAAGAGAGAGTGTGTTGTATTCAATGTTGATTAAAGCAGACCCATTGAATCCAGTGGAATGAGTGGGTAAGACCAACAGTGGGTCCAATGGTCAAGCAGGTGATTTCTGCACATGCTATAATTGAAAATGGGGGAGGGGGAGGCAGATGGGGCTCATCCACCGGGAAAGGTAGCCCATCTAGGAGAAGGAAGACTCTGATCCTAAACCTCCGCTGCCTTGCAGGATATCCTTGAGAGAAGAAAAGGCTAAGGAGTACCACGGATCCAGAGTGAAGTCCCTAATACAGTTGGATGGCGACTTGTACGCCTCCTTCCAGCAACTCCTGGAGTTGATGGAAATGTCTTGCTCTGCTTTCCTTTGGACCACACCAGTGACACTGAGGAGGGGTCTTGTTGTCTGGGCAGCCCAGAACCTCCATAGAGCCCTGGGGAGGTCACTTGGGGGCTGCAAACAGGGGGCAGGAGGCCGCAGTTACGAGTTCCCGGTCTCTGCAGCCACAGCAGGCGCTGTGATTCTCCAGCAGTTTGATTTCACCCTTGAAGGCACACACTTCCATTGTCTACCAAGACAGATGGATGCCAAGAACAACAGACCCATTGAAATTAATGGATGTGACTAACATTTGTGTGTGCGTGTGCACATATATAAGGGACAGGAAGGACCGATGGCCCCACCTCGCTCTACCTCTGAGGCTTCTGACCCTTGCAGGTTCAACTTACCTGAGCCATCTGCCAAGGCAGCTTCCTCTGGCCCCTGGCGGAAGGAGGTGGATCTCTGCAGGGTCCCTTTGGGCTGATGCTTGAAGATGGATGAGGACAGCTCTTCCAGCGTGCAGCCCAGCAGGTAGGCTGCTTTCTGGGCCCACTCGTGGCGAGCAAACTGCTTCCTCCCAGCTGAAAAGAGGGGAGGGAGGGATGGAAAGAGAGAGAGAGAGAGAGAGCGCATCAGGTCTGAGTCAAGAGAAGCGAAGAAGCTCCCTTGTGCTGGCCCGGTGGGGGTGGGGAAGAGGAGACATTTCTGGAAAGGACCCAAGGGCTCAGCACCATACGCAAGTCAGCACTCATTCTTCCCCTTGTCAACAGAGAGCTCCAGGCCCCACTCGCAATGTGGAAGGAGGAGCCCAGGAGTGGAGGGGAGAGGAGGGGCCTGCCAGGGGCAACACAAGCATCTGATTCTCCACACATGAACAGTGGGAAAGGAATAAAATTCATTAGGTGAGGGATCACGCTTTATCAGGGTTCGGCATGGCATGACCCACTGCTTGGCCTTGTCATCGTTCACATTGTACAGAATTAAAAAGCAAGACGTTGCTGGGGAAGGGAGGGGGCGAAAGAAATGTGAGGGGGCAAAGAGAGAGAGACATAATGAAAATGTATTTAGGAGCCTGATGAGGGGAGATTGGAGGTCAACAGCTTAATGCTTCTTGCCAGGCTAAGCATGGCAATGAGCCATTGCAGGACGGGCCGTAGGCAGCCAGGGAAGAAGGGGCTGTGGAGAGAATAGCAGAAAGGCAGCCCTCTCTCTGCCTTGCCAGAACTGGGGGGTGGGAGGTGGGGGGACAACCAGAAACATCTCCACCCAGCTGTTCACCTGCCCATCAAGAACCATAGCTGTGGCAGAGGGTGGTAGAGGATCTGCCTTGCCAGCAGAAGCGTCCCGGTTCAACCCTCAGTGGCATATCCTGGCAAGGTTAGGAGGGACACTCTGCCTGAAACCCTGGAGAGCCATGGCTGCCAGTCAGTGCAGACGATACTGAGCTAGATGGACTCAGTGTAAGGCAGCTTCCTGTATTCCTAACAGTTAGTGGAGCCATCCCACTCTTAACAGTGGGCCTTCCTGGGGCCACAGAGGAAGGGGCACATCTTCAAAGGTCTCAGTTGGGGTGGGGGATGCCCACCCATAGATATCCAGGGGGAAAGGGATTATTTCTCCTTTGCACAGGGTGTCATGAAGGACCAGGTGCTGCTCAGAAGGTAGAAGGTGAGGCTGTGCAGGACAGGCCTGGTCCAGCACATTTCGATGCAAAGCAGAAGGGACAGAAGACAATACAAGTTTTTTCGGGGGGGGGGGGTCAATGATAGCCACACACAGAGGTCCACAGTAAATTATGCCAAGCATTCAAGTTTCTAGACCCTCCCGTGCAAAACTGCTTCACACGTGACGTGGGGAAGGGAGGGAGGGGCACTGCAGCTGGTTTGAGGTGAAGATGGAAAGGACTGACCACCAGCTCCCTAGGGCATCTGCAGGCAGGTCTGGGGAAGGCTGCCTGCCTGAAAGCCTGGAGCGCTGCTACCAGTCAGTGCAGGCAATATCAAGCTAGGTGAGACACCTAGTGACCTGATTCGGTATGGGGCAGCTTCTTGGGTTGTTATGTTTTTTAGGGAACGTGCCATAGCTCAGTGGCAGAGCACCTGTTTCATTCCCCAATGGTAGGGCTGGAAAAGACCCCCTGCCAGTCAGTGTAGAGAGCACTGAACCGCATGGACTAATGCAATTAGTCTCTGTATTCCTATGTACAGACAGCCCACCCACCCCATGACCCCATGACCATAGCACAGAGGAAGAGGGTGAACTCCCAGGGCCACCATGACGGCCCACCTCTAAAGAGGTGCTGGGGCAGCAAGTTCACCAGGGGGAGGTGGTAAATGGGACTGAGCTGACCAGCCCTGTGCACCAGAAGGCACCCAACATGGGTATGGAGGAATGTGGGTGGAGGGGGATGAGGAAGAGAAAGGGCAGAGGAGAGGTGGATTTCATTGGGGGGGGGCAAGGAAAGGGGGCTTTACCTTCGTCGCCGTCTGCATTGCAAAGGGAGCAGCATGCACCATGCAAACACAAAGAGAGGGGAGTTAGAACACAGCTTTGACATAAAAAGGTTCCTGCAGAGACATCAGGTGCAACAAAGGCAGGTGAGGCGCACACACACACACACACACACACACACACACACACTTTCATGAGACAAAAAACCCATCCCAAAGTTGTGGAGTTAAAGATAATTGCAGAAGGGGTCCAAGATTTCTGGGTTGCATATCACAGTTTGTTCCCCGCCAACTGGGGAAGGGGCATAGCTCAGGGGTATAAAGCAATGGCCTCTCCCTGAAACCCTGGGGAGCCACTGCTGCCAGACAGGGCAGACAATACTCAGCCAGCCTGACTCAGGAGAAGGCAGCTTGCTATGTTCCTAAGGGAGCAAACTTCTCTCATGGATACAGCATCTGCTTGGCATGCAGAAGATTGAGGGTTCAATCCCCAACAACATCTCCAGGTAGGGTGGGAGACACTCCCTGCCTGAAAAGCTGGAGAGCTGCTGTCAGTCAAACATTTTGATAGATGGAGCACAGGACAGCTTCCTATGTTCCAGAGCAAGGGCCTAAGACCTGCTCAGGATTTTAATATAGCAAGGAAAGGTTGAAAAAGAAAAATTGGCCATGGTTCCTTCCTAATGCCATGTGACAAGCAGAGGATCTCACTGCCGCTGAGGGATAATCACAGGTGATCTAAAACTCAGGGATGAGATGTGGACTGCCCGCCACCGCCATGGCAACCCTGCCTGAAAGATGGGGCTACATCTAAAGCAGAGATGCTGACAGCTCCAAGCAACCGACTCACTCATCGCTCAGGGAATAGATTAAATCACAAACACACACCCAAAGCACAGGTGTTAGCAGCAAGCCAGCCGCTGCAAAACACTAGACACACACACAAACACACACACACGTTGCCCAAAGTGCACAAGGCAGTAGCTGTAGCGCTGAGCCCTGTGACGGACTGCCCTCTCCTGGTTATGTCTGAGTGTGACTGCAGAAAACATGAGGTACCAATTTCTGTTTCCAGAGCAGCGGGGCAGACTTGGGAGGCACAGAATCCAAATGAACCCTCTCTTCTTTGGGGTTGATGCGTGGTAGGGAGGGGGATAATCCATGCAGTTCTGCACTTTTACAGATGGTGCAGGCCAGCGCTTGTGATGTCGCAAAGGAATTTCCCAGCCACCCACTTTCAGAGCAGTTATCAACTTGAAGACAGACCAACTCTGTCTGGCTGCTCCGCTCCCTCAACTATTAGCTGTCAAGCAGCAATTCCTGCAATGGAGGTCAGAGGGTCAGAGAAGGAGCAAGGTCCGGCCCAGCAACTCTGGTGACAGCCTGGCTTCACTTGGCTCCTCCTCCTCCTCCTCCTCCTCCTCCTCTGTCTGAAGCTCTTCCACTCAAACTTCATCCTGCCTGTTCTTCATTTTGACGTCAGGTGATTGACAAGTGGGTCGTCCTGCCCACTTGTCAATGGGGTGAGGGGAGAGACTGCAGAAAGCAGGATTGCTTCAATGATGTGCAGGGAGAGTTCAATCCTTTCTGCAGCTGTATCTCTACCCACTCCACGTCTGAGATCACATATTGTTCAGCCATGAAGGCATGGGCCATTCACTATCAGCCTAACAGGGCTGTTGTGAGGATAAAATGGAGAGGTGGAGAAGAGTGGGGACAACCTTGAGCTCCTTGGAGGAAAAGGTGGGATATAAATGCGGTATTGATAATCAAATAAATGTTGTTTTGGTAAGAAACAACCTCATAGGGGTCCAGGGGGCTCACGTCTGGCCGAGAGGGGGTGAAGGTTTCCCATCCCTGTGTCCTAAAGGAAACCCGAAGCCCAATTCAGCAGCAACGAAGCCACTCCCAGCACCCAAGCAAGGCAGCTCTCGACGAGCTTGGCCCATTACCTTTGGTGGCTCCTGCAGCCCCCAAGTGATAAACGGCCCCCAGGACAAGCCAGAAGGCTTTCTGCTCATCGCTGGAGATGCCCATCACTTTCATGGCTGCCTGGAGCTTGCTGAACTGCTGGGCGGCCTTCTGCTTCTCCTCCGGCTGCAGCCAACAGGAAATAAATGAAACAAAATACACAGTCAATTGGCCTGCACTAAAAAAAATGGGGAGCCTGTTTATAATTGCTCAGTAAATGGCATCTGCAGTAGAGCCATGTGGGGTAGTTTCCTGTGCTGGCTTAGGTGGCACAACGGCCACGATCCACAGGCCCATGGGTGGGCTGCTCAGGGCACAAGCACACACATGCTCCTGCCTCTTATGCTGAGAGAGTGAGCAGGGAAGCAAGAACAGGGACCCCACACAGCTTTCAATTATAAATCTGCAAGCAAGTCCTCAGGAACAAGGGTAAAAACTCTTGTGGTAGGTGAGTTTTCCGCTTTGTCCTGCAAAGCTAGTCAACCAGAGCTTTCACACAGCAGGCTTGTTTTTATTTAACAAAATTTATGTACCGCTTACTGGAAGAAAATACCTCCAAGCAGCTTACAATGAACAGTCGCTGAAGATACCAATAAAACGCAATTTACATAAAGATAAAAGAAAACCAGTCATTATAAAACACTTAAACTTGCTAAAATCACATCATCGAGATTACATGCTAAAATTAAAGGCCTCAGCAGGCTTGCTGGGAACAATGAAGCTTTTAGCAGGCACCAAAAACAGTGCAGTGCAGAGATCCGAAGAGATCCGAAGGGGCTGCCATGCTACTGATTTATTGCAAGGGCAGAATGAACATAATGTGACACTCAGAGCAATGTCAGCCCCACAGATCAAAGCAGTCAAAAGAGGGCACATATGGGAGGAGGTGATCTTTCAAGCAAAGTGGTCACAAAGTGGTCACGAAGCGCTGAGGGCTTTGCATACTAACAGCAATACTGTGAGCCTCTCCCAGTCACTAGCCAGCAACCCATGCAGACCTCTGATCCCCTCAGCTGCCCAACCGCCCATCAAGAAAGAGGAGAGGAGACATAGCTCAGTGGTAAAGCATCTGTCTTGCAAGAAGGTCCCAAGCTCAGTCCCCAATGGCCTCCAGGTAGGGCTGCGAGAGACTCCTGCCTGAGAGTCATTGCTGCCAGTCAATGTAGACAATATTGAGCCAGATGGTCTGACTCTAGCTCCACCCCTTCTACGACTGAGCCACCTTACCTTTGACAGGGGTACAATCCCAAAGAAGTTGTTTTCGGCCAAGTGGTTGAAATGAAGCTCCGTCCTGGGGGTGGAGGGGAAGAGGAGAGAGTCAAGAGAGGGTGCTGGGGGCAGCATCCCAATTCAGAAAGGCCCACTTTGCCCTCCCCCCAGCCCACCCCCTGCACTAAAACAGGGGTTGCCTTGGTTTGCAGGAGCCCCGTGGATTTTGATTTATGTTCAGCTGCCTCCACAGGATGCTTAGAAATTGAAATGATTTGCACATTATTACCCCAGCCAATAACTACAAGATTATCAGGCCCATGTTTTATCACAAAACATCCAAGACTTAAAGGGTCTGAATTGTCCTCATTTTTCTTTTCTTATGTGATGTTGTAGTTTTTGCACATAAATAAAAATCTTTTTAAAGCAAAAACAAAGGCTACGCTTGCCAGAAGCAGACAGAATTCCTAAAACCACTCAGGACATCAAGGCCCATGGTCTGCACTGTCCTGCCCCCTCACTTCAGGGCTGGCTGGGCTACGGTTAATCAGTGGGGAGAGACCTTCCTTCCTTATATGCACAGAGGCATTTGAATATATCCAAAACAGATCTGAAGAGGCTGACAAACCCTCCCAAGGCAGAGCTGTGAGACTTGTCTCACCACAAAGGACATTTTCGTGACAATTTTGGACAGTGGGAAAGCAACATAGGAGGAGGCCGGACACACATAAGAAGAGCCTACTGGATCAAGTCAATGACCCACTTAGTCCAGCATCTTCTTCTTACAGTGAACAACCAGATGCCTGTGGGAAATCTGCAAGCAAGACTCGAGTACAAGAGCCCTCTCCCCTCCAGTGGCATCCAGCAACTGGGATTCAGAAGCACTGCTGGCCTCCAGTTCCCAAGGCAACCCCAGCCAGTAATCTGGGCCCTGCATTTCAGACCAGTTGAAGGTTTCAAGTAGTCTTCAAAGCCACCTTTGAAAAAGCTAGCTTGCTTCCTTCCTTCCAACCCATTTTGAGAACCCCAAGCCAGGAGGACACTGCAACACATGCAGCCAGGCAGGCGCTGGTCCCTTGGGTTGGGAGCTACAGCAGCCTCCTTACCGGAGGGCATTGTCCGAACAGGCCAGCAAGTAGTAGAACACGTTGAAGGTGGCCTCATTCGCGGGGCGCTTGGCAACCCTGAGTTTCTCCAGCAGCATTGTCTGAGGGATGCAATCAGAGAGAGAAAAGGTCTGCGTGGTACACGGCCAGAGGGTTCCCACTTTGGCCCCAAGAACGTCCTGCAGAACCCAAGCTCCTACCCCACCCCACCCCACCTTCTGTCATACTCTCACTTCTGGCTAATTTTGTGAGGCTCAGGACCATCACAGCCATGACAGCATGCCCTACAAGCCCCCTACTACTTGCAAACGCAAAAAGGGCTGTAACTCAGTGACAGAGCACCTCTTTTGCATGTGGAAGGGTCCAGGTTCAATCCCCAATAGCATCTCCAGATAGGGCTCAGAAATACCCCCCCCCCAACACATGAAACCCTAGATCATAGCTGCCTGTCAGTGCAGACAATAATGAGCTAGATGTGCCAATGGTCTGCCTCCAGAGAAGGAAATTTTCTACATTCCTATTTAAACCAGGCTTTAATAAACCAGCCTGGAATTTCACTTTATTTTTGAGGGAAGTATGATAGCTCAATGGCAGAGCATTTGTTCTGCATGCAGGAAGTCCCAGAAAGTTCAGTCCAGGGAGGGCTGGGAAGGCCCCCAGTCTAAAACCCTGGAGAAAGGCTGTGAGTAGACAAGTCTGAGCAAGATGGACCAAAAGTCTGACTTAGGATAAGACAACTACCAGTGCTCCCTGCTGCAGGGATACAAGAATGCAAGAACATAGTAAGAACCTGCTGGAAGTGTATGCAACACACACAGACACACCCTCTCACCTGCACAGAGGCAGAGGCCACCTGCCCAGCCTGGTCAAAGTCCAGCGAGATTATCTGTGAGAAGCGGGTGGCGTTGGCGTTCAGGCTCGTGCCGCTGTTGCCAAAGGCCTCCAGGATGGTGTACAGTGCTTGCCACTTCTCCGCTGCCAAGGCAAAGCAAGGAAAAGCATGCAGGGGCAGACCATTGTTGTGCGTGGGGGCACGCTCACATAGGTGTAGATGAACTGGCAAGCATGTGTGTGTACCCCACACCCACAACCCCAATAGACCGGTCATCATCTCAAGGGGCCGAGAGGGACCCCTTACCTGACTGCATCACCCCTTAGCAGATTTGCCACCCCCCCCCCCGACTGTGTGGCACTGTGCCATGCAAGTTACTCAACTCAAAGCAAGGGACCTTCTGAGTGTCAAATGGTTAGCATCCCTGTGAAATGCAGTGCTGACAGTGTCAATCAGGCACCACCCATCCAGAAAGGAATACGGTCAGATTTCAGAGGAGCTGTCAAGTCAGAGAGAAAAGACAGGATCCTGGCTGCTGGAGGTTGAAGAGACAGGCTAAAAAGGGCACTACAGCAGCACACAGCAACCAGTCAACCAGAGACCAACAACAGGGGTCAGCACTTCTCCAACAAAGAGTAAGCAGAGGGCAGTTGCAGCAGGATTCAAAGGTGCGTTTTGAGAGTGGAGGGACAGGGATAGGAAAGAGAGTCTTAGGTAGCCCAAGGCATGTCAGTTCATGATCCGCTTGCCTCTTCCATTATACCAGCTCAGCTCAGCTTTACAAGAGATTCCCATACAGGCCACTGTGAAAAGAAGATGGTCAACTAGATGGGCCACTAGGCCTGATCCAGCTGCAAGGCTCTGCTGAGGTTCTCTGCGAGATCTGCAAAGTCCACCTCCTTCTTCCTCCATCTGCAATATCGTTCCTCTTAAGAAGAACATAAGAAGAGCTTGGCTGCTGCATCTAGCCCAGCACCCTCTTCTCACAACGGCCAACCAGTTGACCCAATGGGAAGCCTGTCCAGTGTTTCTCGAACTTGGGTCTCTAGTTGTAGTTAGGGATGATGGGAGCTGTAGTCTTCAGTATTGCTCAAATCAGTCTAAAAATAAAACAATGGCATCGCCAGGTAGGGCAGGGAAGGATTCTGCCTGAATTCCTAAAGATCTATTGTAAGTCAGCACAGAAAATACTGAGTCAGATAGACCAATGGTCGGATAATGAGTTCAGCGTCCCTGAAGGGCCTCCCCTTAAAAACAGGAAGGGGGGGATTTGATGGGATGTGGTACCCTCTCATAATGTACGTGACCCAACAATGGAGTCAATATTCTTCCACTCGCCTCTCAAAAATCTACGTAGCTGTATACAATTCCCAAGCATCACTGACTTGAAACAAATGTTGAAAAAAAAACAGAAAACAAAAACAGCACAGGGGGCTTGTAATGTGCTATTTATTGTGAGCCTGTAAAATGACTTCCAACTCTCTTGCGTTTTCGTTGGAATGCTGGAACTATGTTTTCCTTTGGTTAGTGTACCACATCCTGTTTGTTTTGTATATTGTTCACTTGTTTGCTTCACACACACACACACACACACACACACAAAAATCAATTGGCCTCAAATATAAAGACTGGAAATCTGTTCAGGCCAATATCTCTGTTATGTTAGGACATTGTACATCCTAGTCATTTCTACTTGGTTATCTAAAATACGTTACTTTGGAAAATACTGTTAACCTTAGAACTGCTGCTAAACCTGTCATAGCTAAATGGAGGGAGGGGACCATGTCTCCTTCTATATCCGAAAGGACTGAGGAAATTTGATCTATGATTAAGTTAACACCACAAAAGAATACATAGGAACCAGCCTAACAGATTTATGGAAAAATTGGCATCTTTCATAATGTTTTGGAACAGTAAGCTTCATGATATGCGGCTTTCAACCTGCTGTAAAATTGCATTTGTTTGCTCTTGGTTTCTTTTCCTTTCTTTGCTAATAAAAATGATTGTTAAATTCCAACAAAGACATTTATTTTGTTAAAGTAACAGGACGAGAGCTTGGTGTGCTCCTTGCTGTTTAGTGGCATGGCTTCCCTTGAACATCATTTCAGTAGAAATGTCCTCATTTTCACCTGCTTTCCCAAGGGCTGCCCCCACCCCCAAGGGCCTCTAGAAGGAGCCGAGGCCACTGCTGGCCACACACCTACCTGAGAAGACCTTCCCGGAGCTGCCAGCAACTGTGGCCAAGTACTGGACCAGGTGCTGGCAATTGGTGGTCTTTCCGCTGCTGCTGCTCCCCAGCAGAACGATGGACTGGTCCTGGCGGCTCATGAGCATGTTCCGGTAGGCGGCCTGGGCCACGGCGTAGATGTGGGGGGAGGTGTCCTCCTTGCGGCAGCCCTTGAACATGTGCATCACCTGGAGGAAGCGGCAGCATTAAGTGTGGCATCAGAGAGGCAGCAAAAGGGCAAGCGGTAGAGGAGATGCTGGGAGGATTAAAGCAGGCATGGCTTCTGGAACTGGGAAACAGGAGCCCCAGAGAGAAGGGGGAGAGAGAGAGGCTGTAGCTCAGTGATAGAGCATCTATTTGGAAACAGACGGTCCCAGGTTCAGCCCCCAACAGCATGTCCAGTTAAAAAAGGGGGTCTTCTGTTCTTATTAGTCACTTTAACAACAAAAAATAAACTCAAAGCTGCTTACAAAAATGATTATGAAACAAGGATATACATCCTAAAATGTCTGATTTTCGCTACATATGGCAATTGTGGTTTTAAAGCTTTATTGTAAGCTACCGTCGTCACCCCCACCCCCCGATAATGTATTTCAAGAGTGGGGGGTGTAAATCTAAATAAGAAATTAATGATGGATTTAGGGATGCTACCCAGCTGTGCTGCTATCACGCCATGTTATCAATCTGGTCTATTGATCAACACTAACCAGATGTCGATTTTTAAATCTCTATTCTTTGAGCTACCAATAAAAATGTGGTCTATAAATTTCAGTCCACACAGACAAACAAACAGCATGAGTGACACATTACAGGGAAAATTCTCCTCACTACATCTGTGAGGAGTCAATCATTTTGTGGGCCAGCCCTTGCACTTTGGAACTCCTTGCCTATTGACATCAGACAGGCACTCTCATTATAGTGTTTTAGGTGCCTAATGAACACTCTTTTGCTTCGGAAAGCCATTAAGTTACCCACATCTGTTTTAAAGGTTCTATTGATTTTGCCTTTGTTGATGGTTCTATGCATATTTGTTTCAATGATAACTATTTTACATGTTTTTAATTCACTTCAGGTTTCAGCTGTGTTCTCCTATCTTATTCGTACACCACTTGGATGACTTTTTATTTATAAAAAGTTTTTAATCAAGCGAGGGGCTGTAGCTCAGTGGAAGAGAAGCTGCTTTGCATGCAGAAGGTCCCACATTCAAGTGCAGGCTGGGAAAGATGCCCTCCCTAGAAAGCCCCTGCCAGTCAGTACAGTGGACGCTCGGGTTGCAAACGTGATCCGTGCGGGAGGCACGTTCGCAACCTGCGGTGCCGCGTCTGCACGTGGGCGGGTCGCGATTCGGTGCTTCTGCGCATGTGCAAGTGCCGAAACCCGGAAGTAGCCCGTTCCGGTACTTCCAGGTTTGGGCGCGTCCGGAACCCAAAAACGCGCCACCTGAAGTGTCTGTAACCCGAGATAGATGGACCAGTGGTCTGACTCAGTATAAGGAATCTTCCTACGTTCCTAAGCGGTTTGTGCATTTTCTAGGTAAATAACAGAACTCTGCAGTCCCACCTGAGGAGCAAAGAGCGGCCCTAACAGGGGTACCGTATTTTTCGCTCTATAGGACGCGCCCGACCATAGGACACACCTTGTTTTAGAGGAGCAGAACAGGAAAAAAAAATCTCCCCCTCTCTGCTCAGCGCCCCTTCAGCGAAGCGGCAGGAGAAACGGAGCCCCTTCCATTTCTCCTCCCGCTTCACTGAAGGGGCGCTGCACCGCTCTCCCTCTCTGCACAGCGCCCCTTCAGCGAAGCAGTAGGAGAAACGGAGCCTTCAATCGTCTCCATTGAGGGGATATCGATGACCTTTGCCCCCTCTCCTCTCCCAAAGGGAATATCCAAAGTCATGGCCAGCCCCAACAATGAGGAACAGCATGAGAGGGAGCATTTACAGCTACCTCACCCCCTACTTCTGGAAGCCTTGCAAGTTGTAGCAGGAGAGGGACTGTGAGAAACCCATCAAGGGGGAGGGTGTTTCTAGAACCAATGTGAAACTGTCAAGCTCCCTTATTATTTCTGCTACAGCCAAGAAGTATTGTGCGGTTAATGCAATCTTGTTATATTTACAGTCCTGAAATGTGTCCCCCCCCCCCCCGGTATGTTGTTATATTTGCTATCACGCTGCTATTTCATTATGTTATTTATTAGTTCATTGTTTTTGCAATGGACGATTCTGCGATACATTCCTCTTTTCTTTGTTGTAAAAGGCTCTGAGCAGGATTCTTTCCTCTCGGGAAAGCAGCATACAAACAAAGTGAGGAACAAACGAATGAATGAGCGCCCGTTCTGCCAACCCGCTCCATCCTACCCGGCCGCAAGACTCACCTTCTCAGAGTACATGGATGGAGAGCTGAGAGGGTTGATGACCACCATGTTGGGCCCGGCGTAGGTGTGAATGAGGTTCCCGCCATAGCGCTGGCGGAGCGTGTGCAGGACGCTAGACTCATTGAGATACACAAGGCTGGCCAGGTCCTCCACACGGTCGCACGACGGTGGGTTGGCCTGGGCAGAGGGAGAGGGAACGTGGTTAACCTGGGCAGGACAAGGAGTCAATCCAGCTTTGGCTGCAGGTGAGAGGCAGCTAGCCCAGCCTCCACGCCTACCTTTTCCACGTCGTCTTCATCCACCTCAAGCTGAGCTCCATCATAGTCCAGTTTCACCTTCACTTTCCCCTCGGGCAGAAGGCCGGCAGCATCAGTCTTCAATTGGCTTGCTGTGTGGGCAGGGAAGCAGGACACAAGGGTCAGTTGTACGAAAGAGACACAACGCACATGGAGGGAAACCTCAGAGGTAAGGTGATGCTGCCACCTAGTGGCCCAACCAAACACAAAATGCTATCCAGGACGTAAGATGTGCCCTGCTGGATCAGGCTAATGGCCCATCTAGTCCAGCATCCTGTTCTCACAGTGGCAGACCACGTGCCAGTGGGAAACCTGCAGGCAGGATCCGAGCACAAGAGCACTCTCATTTCCTGCATTCTCCAAAAACTGGCATTCAGAAGCATTGCTGCCTCCGACCCTAGAAGCAGAGCGCAGCCCTTGTGGCTAGTAACCATTGATAACCCTCTAGATCAGCCTTTCTCACCCTGTGGGTCCCCTGATGTTGTTGAACTACAACTCCCATCACCCCTAGCTAGCAAGGCCAGAGCTCAGGGATGATGGGGGTTGTAGTCCAACAACATCTGGGGACCCACAGGTTGAGAACCGCTATTCTAGAGCCTCCATGAATTTGTCTATCCTCGTTTGAAGCCATCCAGGTTGGTGGCCATCAGTGCCTCTGTGGCAGCAAGTTCTATAGTTTAACTATGCGCTGGCATGAAGGCAAACATGACATGAAAGCCGGCAACACTGTTTGGGGATCCCTTTCAGACAGTCACAGCGCCCGGAGACAGTCAGCTCCTGCATCCATAGCAGTGACCAGGGGAGGAGTGACCCCTGGGAGGAGCACAGAGAGAAGAAACACCCTGGTGCATCTGCAGCAGCAGCACCAGACGCCTTCATCTGCCCAGCTGCAACAAAACATGCCTCTCCCATACCGGTCTCTACAGCCACAGTAGGCGCTGTAACATTCCAAGAGTTTGACTTCACCTCCAAAGGAGAACTGCTCCACTGTCTCACGAAACAGACGTATGTCAACAGGAGCAGTGTGAAGAATGACATTTCAAAAAATCTGTCCTGAATCTTCCAACATTTAGCTTCACTGGATGTCCATGAGTATTTTGAGAGGGGGATGAAAATTATTCTTCCACTTTGCAACCCACTTCCCCCCAGCCCACTCAATTTCCCAAGCTAGTAGCCATCAAAATATTCAGAGGCAATTAACTTAGAAGGGCCATTTGTACTGGGGTTTTGTAACCCTTCAGTTACCTGCTGCTTTCATCGAGCAGCAACCCACAGTTCTACTATTTTGAAATAGAATTTCCCTTCGTTCCTCTCTGTGCTATTTATATTATCCTCCAGCACACGGCCCCTTCAACGAACACCTCATCCCAGCCCCACATTGCTGGTGGGAACTGGGGGTAGCTGGGGACAGGAAGCCTCTCTGGAAGGTTGAGCCCAAGTCATGAAAAGGAACCCCACCACCTGCACCACTGAACCCCACTTACCTAAGGAGAAGCCATCCTTGTGGACCAGCCACACTTTATCCGTCTCATACCAGGCCTCCTCGGCTGCAATTTGTTCCTCCGTCTTGGCCTGTGGGGATGGGGAGGTGGGCGGACAAGAAACAACTGGAGTCACTACACAGCCCCTCAGACAGAACAGGGCAGGGGGGGGGGAGTTCTGCCCACTTCAGCCCAGCTCCATTTAGACTGCATACATACTGTACATTTAAAGCACACAGCTTCCCCCAGCGAATCCTAGGAAATAAAGTTTACCTGTCACAGGACTACAGCTCCCAGGAGCCTTTAGGGAAGCTGTGTGCTTTAAATGCATGGTGTGTGCACAGCCTTCCTCACAGAACTTCCCTGCTCATATCTTGCACTTTGCACAGGCCCACCTGCTCTCCTGCCTGATGCACAGAACCCACAAGACTCCCCCTCCCTCAGACGTGTCACAACAAGAACCGTCACCATCACCACTACCAAAGCTCAACTCTGATCAGGCCGGCTGGGTTCAACCTCCAGAGGGGTTAAATGTGCAGCCCCCCCTCCCCAAAGCGAGCAGGGCAGCTCCTTGAAAATAACAAAGAGCATGCAGCATGCAGCACTGCCCCCCTCCCCAAACTGACACACACACAATCAAAACTCCAGAGGTGCAGACAGAACAAGGTGAGGAGAACGGTGAATGGAGCATGCAAAAAACCCCATCTTGAAATGGACGAAGTAAACCAGGGGCCCTTTACATGGGGAACCTTTGGCTTTCCAGATGCTGCAGAAGCACAACTCCCATCAGCCCCAGCAAGCTTGGCCAAAGGCCAGGGATGTAGAGAGTTGTACTTCAGCAACAATAGGAGGGAACCAGGTTGGGGAAAGGCTGGCCTATGGTCACAGGCCCTTGCAGCTAGGAGAGTTGGGGAAGCAACAACTGTAAAGCCATCTCGAAGCGTGGGATTGGGTAGGAGAAACCATCCAAGAATTAATTCTGTTGGGGTATTAAAGCAGAATAGGGTCACCTGTTCAAATCTTACTGGGTGGGCTCTTTCAACCTGCTTTGGGGATACGGGGATACGGATGAGGATGAGAAGGATGAGGATGAGAAGGATGAGGATGAGAACATGTGTCTGACCCACAATCCCTGGAAAGGTCCATCATTATATCTATAATGGCTTCCCTTGATCCAGAGACCATCTATGGAGGACGGACTCAGAAAAAGAAATCCCCTTCATGGAACCACACACAAATCCAAGGCAGCTTTCTTCACCCACACCAAGCACAACCCTTCCCCTCCCGCAAGCTTCAAGCCACAGACGCCCACAAGCAACAAGAGTTGTGAATGGAGCAGCCAAACCTGCGGCCGAGAGACAGCAGAGGCCAGCCCAAAAGCAGCTGCTGGGGCATCGTCCGCCTGAGCCTGTGGGAGCTGACAGGAAGGGAAGCAATGTGGGCCAGGTTAATCTCTCTCTGGATGCCCGCCTCCAGGCGAGATCAGGGTGGGTGGGGGAACCAGCAGAACCATACTACCTCCACCCCCCACAAAAAGAGAGCACCTGACTCTGTAGTCTCCCTGTCTGCCATGCTGTTAGTCCTACCATGAGAAAAGGGAAACTAAGGTGTGGAGAAAGGAAAAGTCTACTTGGCAGCATATAGAGAAGGTTCCTTGCAGCAATGAGGGTCGCAGCTTGCTCCGTCCTGAGCCAACCTTCTAAACCCACAGAGATAGCTGCCCCCAAGTGCAAGGGTGCCACCCCCAATGGACCAAATGTGTGCACCTTTGTAACATCATAATAGTCAGGTGGGAGACCGAGGGTGGGTTCCAAGACACAGGCCATTCACAGAAAGCTGCCTTATACTGAGTCCAACCCACTGACCTATCTAGCTCATTATTACCTGGCAGCCTCTCACCAGGACTTCAGGTAGGGCGTCTCTCAGCCCTACCTGGAGATGCTGGCTTCTGCATAAAAAAGTGGGCGCTCTGCACCACAGAGCTACAAGCCTTCCCCCAACTTTTGTTAGTCACTATGGTTAAAACGGAAGCCCCATGTTTGAATCTACTGGACGCTGCTGCCACCTGCCCTTCAATGCCAGATCCTGAAAAGAAACAACACCTGTATGCAATTTTCCTCCCTGCTGGCCTCTTCTCTTTTGTTTGTCTCCCTTTCCATTGAAAGGTAGTTTGGTAAGCTCCTTGGGGCAGGGACCCAAAGGCTACTCTGCAGAAGCGCTGCCTACATGTGCTGCTGGCAGGGTAACACGAACAGCAGGCAGCATGAAAGTAGAGAAAGGTTGTTGCTAATGACTTTTGGGGGCTAAGAAACAATAATCAAATTGAGGATGAGTCTTCCCCACCCACCCACTTACTGACTTTCAGGCCAGGCCAGGCCAATTACTGATCCCTGGGGTTTTTTCCTCCTTAAACAGCTGGGCTCCCCCCCCCCCTAATTTCTCCAATCCTCACTTGTATCACCCAGAGCTCTCTGTCCCATTTCCACAGTAAAGCAACTCACCAGGGCTCTCAGCTGGGACCTGGATTGATCCATCAGGGGAAGGGGAAAGATCCAGACAGTGTCGCTTTTGGATGCTGAAAGTAGGCGGCCTTTTGCCCCTTCCAAGAGAAGCGGCCCCACTTCCCATGATGCCAGCAATAGCTTTGGCATGTGACATGGAGGCTTCCACCCCTGCCCCACCCCGCTGCCCCCTCCCCCCCTCCACAACGCCCGCCCAGCCGTGTGCAAACAAGTCATCTCTCTCTTGTCTAGCATGATGGAAAGGGGAGGCCCAGGCCAGATGCCAAGAGGTGAATAAAGCCTTACACTCCAGCACGTGGCGCGAGCACACACATCAACCCAGAGGCAGACGGGAGATAGAAGGGGGTCCTCCGGTGCGCTGGGGTACAGTACCTGGGGGAGTGCAGCCGTGGTGGTCGCAGGCTCCGGCTAACCCAGCAAAGGAGAGAGAGGAGAGAAAAAGAGAGACAGAGAGAGAGAGGTAAGCTGTAAAGTCAAGGGACCAGCAGCGGAGAGGAGAAGGGTATCTCACCTACAAGAAGCAACAAGGAAAGACAGAGGCAGCAGAACCCTCAGCAAGTCTTCTGTGGCCTCCAGCAGTGGCAGGGACCAGCCAAGCTCACTTTGCCCAAAACCCACCCAACAGTCTTGGAGATCAGCAAGGCAAGACCACTGGAACCTAAGCATCATGACACTCTAGGTGGAGCTGTCTCGCCAACCGGTTAAGAGTGTTGGACCAGGACCTGGTAGAGAACAGAGTTCAAATCCCCCACTCAATGAGGAAGCTCCCTGGTTGACCTTGGGGGTCAGTCACCGCCTCTCAGCCTAACCTACCTCATAGGGTTGTTGTGGGGATTGAAGGAGGAGAGGAAGAATGTCATATGCCACCTTGAACTCCTTGGAGAAAAAGGTGAGATATAAATGCAAATCAATAAATATTGGTCTGGACTGGGGGGGGGGAATCTCGACCAATGGCTAGATGGCCAATGCTGGTGTCTGTAATGCCAATACAACATTTAAAGCCAAGCAGGCAAAGTTATTACAAATATTTTTTACATTTCTATACCACCCTTCATTCGAGGATCACAGGGTGGTTTACCATATAAAAACACAAAATACATAGTAAAAACCAAAACAATATTCCTCCCACCACATAAACTTTTTAAAAGACCATAGATTGTTTAATTAGCCAAAGGCCTGGGAGAAGACGAATGCTTTTCTCTAGCACCCAAAAATGTGCAATGAAGTCAGTTAGTTGTTCAGTTTAGGGTTTGGGGGCTAGTGGCCACAATCCCAAAGCCAGCCAGGTTCTGCCCCTCATTCTCCAGGGAGTGGAGTTTTTGAAATCAAAAGCTGGCAGCCCTAAGAGGCAGCTGCAGCCAGGAGATGGCTTTCCCCAGGTGGGCCAACACTGCAAGAGTACAAGCAGAAATGGACCATGCTACCTTAGCTGCTCATTAGAGCTTCTGTAAGCCACCTGACCAATCCAGTGTCTGGTTTAGGAGAATATATACCCAGTTCTGGCCCTATACTTCAAACCTCCTCCTGTCAGCCCAGAGGCCATACTTTAGAGTGCTGAGAATCAGGCACCGTTTACCCAGGTGAGGTTCATGTTGCATGGGGCAAAGGTACAACACTCTGATCACAAAATCCCTCTGAACACAAACATGAAAGCCTTTGAATGCCAAAATGATGTGCTCTGTTATGTTAGCAACACAGTGGCCTACATTTTCATACAAATCTACGTCAGTCAAGGTAGGTGTGTCCCAACATAAGTTAAGGAGGACACTACAGACAGAACAGGAAAAAACTTTTCCCCAGAGAGAAATCTGGGAGGTGCCTACACATCTGTGCACCCAGAGGTGGGAAGATCTCAGAATGATCTGCAGTAATTCAGCAAAGATTTCTGACTCCCAAAGGTTTAGCAATAGAAGCAATGAAATAATTCCCACCCCGCTTTCCCAATGCCACCCAAAATGATAGAGCTGAAAATAATATCAGAGTAGCCTGGAAATGATTTTTGTTCAGAAGCGCTGTGAGTTGAGCTGAGCTGAGTTGTGGTGGTACTCAAAAACAAATTGCTAGGCTAGGAGCTCTTTTGCACCTGGCTCCAGTTGGTGGATCACAGAGTCCTAGTAAAAGAAGGATGTTGATCCCGCAAGCCTGAATTCTGCGCACCCCTACCCCATGTGGTAACAGACATCTGTGTGGTGAGCCTCTTTGGTCGCCAGAGACTTTGCATAAATAAACACACATATTCACTGCACAACTACCACCCCCCCCCAGGGTTTCTCCCTGCCCCAGAACACAGGCCTTCAGCAAAGGCACAACAGCAACAGCAATGCACACAGGCAAAGGGGGCCCTACATGCACCTCCAGCTCAAGACACACCTGCTGGATGGTTTCCTCTCCAGGACTCAGGGAAGGCGGAGACTTCTCTGCTGGCTTTGCTGTTTGGGGCTTCTCCTTGGAAGGAGTCTAGATGACAGAGGTCATAACTGTATTTAAGGAACCCAGTGATGCATGCTTACACACACACACACACACACACACCCCTTATGAGTCACGTGGATGCAATGAAGCTCTGGCTAGATGGAAGACGGGCATAACAAGTGGGATTTTTGTAAATTGCTTAGAGGTTCTATTTACAAACAGGCGGTATATAAATTTTGTTAAACAAACAAAAAAATAAAGGAGTGGGGTCACTCTGGGCCCATCTTCACTGAACACATTTAATTCCAATGTTTATTCTAGGGTTAAATTTAGCAGGGGGTGTTGATGGTGGATCAGGCCGGTGGCCCATCTAGTCCAGCATCCTGTTCTCACAGTGGGAAACCGGCACTCCAGGATTCAAGCGCTCTCGCCTCTTGTGGTTTCCAGCAATATTAATGCCTAGTGGTTTCCAGCAATTGATATTAATGCCTTCAACTGTGGATGCAGAACACAGCCATGCTATGGCTTCTCCACTCCTGTCTCCTCAATGAATCTAAAAAGCACGACAGCTTTAAAATGCTGGAAAGCTCCACTTTTCAACCCAAATTTTGCAACCTGAATACTGATATTCATACACTCTGATATAATCTGCTTAGATTTCCCCTGAGGGGAAGAAACTATTAAAGACCCTCCACAGACAGCTTACACACCCTGCTCAGCTGTCCTCCATTTTTTGAATTTCCACCTAGAATCACCTGCCCATGTTCAAGCTCATCTTTGCAACTCTAAGAGACAGAAATGGGTTTCATGTGTGCTTGAAATGAAGGCGAGGAGCCTCATGGCATGGTCAAAGTGGCACATGGGCTGTTAAGCACACCAATCAGAAGCTGCCCTAAGCACCAAAACAGCTGCCTGGTGGGGTAAAGAGAGAGCACAACACACTCCCCGAGAGAAAGAAGAGACTCACTGTGGCAAGACTAGCAGCACACTCCATGCATTGAGGACCCCCTCCAGACTCTGGGAGCCAAAGTTCACTGCCCGCCCTGCCCAGGTGAGGAACACAAAGGCACTCTGCACATGCTCAGATGCTGGCCTCGTGCGCCCGCCAAGCTGTGGTGCTCATGCACTAGTACCTTATTCACAGTGGTGGCTTTCGGTACTGCCAGCTTCGCTGGAGCCGCAGGAGGCCCCTTTGGCTCCTGACTCCCCTTTGTGTCTGTGGCCTTCCCTTCCGCAAGAGGCGGGGTCTTTGTCTTCTCTGGGGGCTTCTTCTCCTCCTCTTTCTTCTCTGGCAGCTTGGCACGGGGCCGGTGCTCTCTGGTCCTGCCTCTCGACATCAGGCTCTTGAGCCCCACCGAGAGGTCATCCTTGGGGGCTGCCTCCTTGGGCTCAGACTTCAAGGAAGAGGGGGGGCGAGGGGATGGAGAGAGCACCCTTGCAGGTGGGGGCTGGACCTTTGCAGGAGGCTTCTCCTCCTTCTTGCTTGGCTCCGTGGACTTGACATCTCGTCCCGGCTCCTTGGAGCCCCCAGAATCCTCCCCTGGAAGCACTTTCCGCACCACCTTCCGCACCACCCTCACCACTCTCTTGCGGGAGAGGCCCTGGGCATCGTCAGCAGGTGGTTCGGGCTGAGTCGATGAGCCAGCTCCTTGGGAGCCCTCCAGGCCATTCATGGCTTGGTCGGGAGGGCAGGAATGCTGGGTGTCCCCGTTGAGCAGCGGCTCTGGGCTCTTCACCTTCCCAGGGGGCTCTGGGCTCTTCACCCTCCCAGGGGGCTCTGGGCTCTTCACCTTCCCAGGGGGCTCTGGGCTCTTCAACCTCCCAGGGCGTTCTGGGGGCTCTGGGCTGCGGGGGTTCCGGGGGTCCTCCTTTCCTGCACTCTGGACATCCAACTATAGTTGCAGATACATTAAGATGTTGTGAGGAGAGCAGGCCCCCAAACAATGCCATGGTAAGGCAGCAGCGACCAGCCAGGCGCTGTGCTGGAGGGATCAAGTCCAGCCCTTCCACTCCTCCTCCCCACTCAAGGGTTTGCATTCACACAACAAGGAAGAAGCTGCCTTCCCCAGATTTCCCAAGCAGAGAATCCAATGGGATCCCTGGTTCCTTCCCAACAGCAGGGACAGCCCTGCCCATCCAGAGGGTTAGTTTGGCTTCTGACATGCAAAAAGGCCAGGAAAAGTTTGTGTGACTGGTGAGTGGAGTGGGCAGAAGAGAGTGCTAATCACAACGAACAGCTGCAAATGAGCAACTGGCTGAGCTGGAGGAAGAGGGCACAGGTGGGGTTCTGGAAGCGAAACGAACACGCCGCCAAAAGGAACGGAAGATGAGTCTACTGCAAACGGATTTATACACAGCATAGTGGCTACAACCCAACTCATCATCTTTGCTTGTGTTAGCATCACCTCTGGTATACAGAGGGCCCACATATGTCCAAGCCACGCCTGCATTAAGAAAAACCCTGACTAATTATACACAAAATTATATGAAAAAAATGGATGGAAAGTACTTATGGAAGAGTCAAGCTCCTTCCTATGCTAGCTCTCCGAGTCTTTTTGCTCCAACCTCAGAGGTTTGGGGGAAGGCAGCAGGGTTAGGCCCACCAAGGATAAAAGCTTGAGCTTCCGTAGCTCAGTGGTGGAGCATCTGCTTTGCATGCAGAAGGTCCCAGGTTCAATCCCCAGTGGCATCTCTAGGCATCTAGAAGAGTTCGCTGCCTGAAACCCTGGAGAACTGCGGTCAGTCAGCATAGATCAACCTTCTTCTACCTTGGGTCACCGAGTTGTTGCTAGACTAGCTTCCTATGTTCTAGAGCAAGGTTTCCCAAACTTTGGTCTCCAGTTGGGTTTGGACTACAATCCCCATCATCCCTGACCACGGGCGCTGCTAGCTAAGGATGATGGGAGTTGTGGTCCAAAAACAGCTGGCGACCCAAGTTTGGGAAACCCTGTTCTAGAGGAAAGGTTACTTCCAAAGGGCATTCCCAGGAATGAGAAAATAACTGATTCCCCGCTCCCACATCCCTGCAGAGCCCTCTGCCCACAAGTCCTTTTCGTAAAGCATCCACCCACGCAGCTAAGACTTTGCAGACTCATCTCAACCCACAGTGTAGCGGCAGCACAGACCAAAGCTCTGCAGTGAGACTGGATGGAAACAAAAATACAAGGAATCAGCTTCCCAGGATAAACTCACCTTGGGAGTTGGGGGGGAGGGGAAACCCTACCCTTCAGGCCCCAGCCTAAAAAGAGAAATGGATCAGGAAAAGGGTGGCATTTTTTTAAAAAAAGCAGTGGGGAAGGCTCCAGTCAAGGCTGTTCCCCTCCAGATGCCCTTCATTAAAGAGATTTCTTTCAAGCCAAAAATTAGCCACTGCATCAATTCTGTACTCTCCGGAACAGAGCAGGTCTTGTCTTTCTTGGATGAGCTTCTGGCCTCTGCCGAGGGGGCGAAGACAACACTCAGCAGCCCCAAGATGAGAAAGGAGAGCTGCAGCAGCAGCAGCAGCAGCAGCAGCAGAAGGGGAAGGCTGCCAGGGTACAGGATGAAGAGAAAGAGGGAGAGGGAAGACACCAGTAGGCAAAGCCGAGCAGCTGGCTCCTTGCTTTAGAACAAAGGAGGAAAGCAGGGCAGCTGAGCAAGGGGAAGCTTCTGGGTCTGTCTTCAGGAGCAGCTAAAGGAAGAGGAGGCGGCAAGCAGCATAGCTAATGGCCACTGGGCACCAGACCTAGGATGGATGGCCCAAGGCCAGGAGAAGCTTCAACCGCTACGGCAAAAGGCTTGCTGGGGAGAGTGGAAGCAGGGGTGGTGCCATCATTAAAAAGTTCCAGCTCGCCTTCTGAGCCATGGCTCGGCAAGAAAGGTGCCACTTTTGAACACTGAAATGAGAAGAGGTTATTGACCAGGGCACAAAAAGACCTGAGGTAAGGAGGCTACGAGCAGGACTCCGCAAAATTCTACACCAATGGTAACCCAAATTCTGCAAAGCTAAGTGCCACGACCTGTGTAAAACGTGCAAGTTAAGCAAATGTGCATGGTTTGCTTTATTTATGCGCAATTTAATTCTGCATTTTTGCTGTTCTGAGTAATTAGTTCTGCTTCTGCTCCACGTCCTTAAATTGGAGCATCAACCGGGGGGGGGGGGTAGGAATTGGACACTTAATTGAGTTCACAAGTCCCATCCTCACTCCCTTAATTTTAGGCAAACTGTTCCTTCCTGTTAGCCTTTTATAGATGGCAGCTAAGGGGGCCATCACGAAAGGGTTTGCTCTCTCCCCCACACCAAACACTCTGTTATTTAAGTTCTGTACCTTGAATATATTAAAACAAAAAACAACGATGCCAATGTTCTTAACAAGCAGAACAGGAGCATATTAAGAATGTATGAGGCTACCATGTCAAATCATTGTTCCATCTAGCTCAGTATCGCATACACTGACTGGCAGCAGTTCTCTTTGATTTGATTTGAGTTTTTACTGAAATGAGGCTGCATTTTAATGTTGTATTTTAATCTTGTTTTTAAGTTGTATTTTAATCAATTGTTTTTATACTTGGTGTTAGCTGCCCTGAGCCCGGTCTTGGCTGGGGAGGGCGGGTATAAATAACATTTATTATTATTATTATTATTATTATTTAGAATTTTCAGGCAGCCGACGCTCCTACCTTAAGATGCCAGGGATTGAACTTGGGACTTTCTGTGTGCAAGGCAGTTGCTCTACCACTGAGCTGTGACCTTTCTGTGGCTCTTCATATATTCAGAGCCCTGAATATAGATCAAAACAGATAAGCTCCTGAAACCATTTCCAATGGTTTGAACTGGGGGGCTCACAAAAGTTTTAGAGGTCTAGACAAGAAAGGGTCTGAGATACTTCTGCCCACCCACTCACATTTCCCCTAGCTATTCAAGGCCAAATGTGGATGGCACATAGGTCAGGGATTCTTTAGCTGTGATTCCTACATTGCAGGGGGTTGAACTAGATGACTCTTGGGGTCCAATTCTATGACTCTGTTATTCTATTCCCCCCTACCTATCCTGGGCTGAGACACCACCACATACCTGATAAGATAAGAGCAGGCTGACAAGCAACCAAAGGGTTCATCCTAGGACCAGGAAAAATTAAGTTCAAATCTCTAATTCAGCCACAAAGCTCGCAGGGTGGTTGTTGCGAGCACAAAATGTGTGAATGGGGGAGAACCATGTACTACCCTGGCTTCCTTGGGAGGAAAAGCAGGATGCAAATGAAACACAAACTAATGAACTTCACCAGTAGCAGAGCGTTTAAACAGGGGTTCCTCTCGGCAGAGGTACCGTACTCATCTACAAACAGAATAGCAGAGATGCTCTGGGCATCAAATAATCACAGTTGTGTAAAACTGAGGCCCAACCAAAATGTGCATTGAGGGAGCTGTTAAATTAATAACACGAATCAGGAGAAACCCAGCCACCAATAAAAGAAGAGCTGCGGTGATTGCAGGGGGGGCAGCTCAAGGAATAAAAAGGCTGGAAAAAGCTGGGGGTGGGAGAGAAGCCTAAAGGGCCTGAGACCATCTACAAGCCTGTCCCAGAGGGGTAGGTTGCCAGCCTTGATGGCTACAGAAGGATCCCTCCTTCTTTGTCCCGGCCACCATCCATTATCCTAGAACTAGGCCAGAGTTGTGCAGGGGGCACCTTCCCACAGTGATAGCTTTCAAGCCGCACCAAGTGATCAGCCTAACAAAGACCCAACTATAAACACAGGGGAGTGGTTCTCTGGGAACTGGCAGGTCCCACCACCCGAAGTGTATATGACTGGGCACAGGGGAGGCAGAGAGAGGTAGGGACGGTGGCTTTGGAAATGGGCTCCATTAGGGGTCTCTCGTCAGCATCAACAACAAGGCCAGGCAGGAACCTGGAGGAGTCACTTGCTTTCTACATCCTATGGGCTCAGAGGAAGTGTCATCCTGCCCCATGGCTAGCACTACTACTTTGAGGTTTTTCCTGCCATCGAGCAGTATACAAGTTTTATAAAATAAAAATAAATAGGACTGAAAATCTGCTGGTCTTCACAGTGCTCATCAGACCCAGGACTCACCTTTTACCCTCCACATGCCACATGGGCACGGTTTTTCACCATGCATGTGCATGTTTCTCTTTCTCTGCAACTCTCTCCTACCCCACCACCCCACCCAAAAAAATCCCTGTGCCTACAGAATAAAATAGAATAAACTAATGGCAACAGTGTTGGCGCAACCCGCTTTGCTTCCCAACTAAGAATGGAAGAATCTGTCAGCTTTGGTTTCTCTTTCTCGCAATCTTAAATTCAGTTCACCACTTTTCCGTAACAGTTTGCAAGGTGCTTTTTTATTTTTAAAAGTCTTCGTGGAAATTCATTAGCGTTTCAGTGTAAACATCTCTCAATATACACATGTTCATATTTAATTTTGCCTAATACAAACATTTTTGCAAAGGCCCCTAACAAAATGCATTTGGTAAGTGGTGTTTTTGTTGTTGTTGTTGTTAATATTTGGGGGGGGGCTGTTGCTGCTATATTAATTTTTGTATCTGTGTTTTGATTATATGGAAATTGTTCAGTTCAATTGTGTATTTTTGATGTTCTATTTATTATTGGTGACTACTATGTAATTCCTTCCAGTAGCACCTTAAAGACCAACTAAGTTAGTTCTTGGTATGAGCTTTCGTGTGCATGCACATCTGAAGAAGTGTGCATGCACACGAAAGCTCATACCAAGAACTAACTTAGTTGGTCTTTAAGGTGCTACTAGAAGGAATTTTTTTGCTTTGACTATGGCAGACCAACACGGCTACCTATCTGTAACTACTTTTGTAATGTTGTAATTATATATTTTTTCTTGTTGTAAGCTGCCTTCAGCATGGTTTGAAAGGCAGCATACAAATAAAATTATGTCTTTCTGTATGTAATCTGTGCTCTCTCATAAGCATTTTTATACACATGCCTTGGCTGGAGAATTTCATTGCAAAATTCAGAGATGTGCAAATTTCAAAGGATTGCTGCATTTCCACTCATGGTAATGTTTCAGATGAGGCAAATTTAGTTAAGTTCACCTTTAAATGAGAACTGAATCGAATTCCTTCCTCCCCATCCCTAGTCCCAACACAAAACGTGAAGATAATCTGCCAGCCCCCACTCACACTTATATCTCTAGGATCCCACAAAAAAACACGGTGGGCCCTACAACACACCATGGAGCCTGAATACAAGAGAAAGGAGGAGGGGCAAGACCCACGTCACACACAAACTTGTCCTGGCCTAGAAGTTAGCCCAGGCAAATACCACCACCCCCTCCAGTGCCCAAACCCAGACGGACTTACAGCCCCATCCTCTCTCTCGTTTTTTTTCGCTGCTAAAGGTTTGTCTTCATCCTTCACCTGAGGAAGTCAAACACAGATAATGAAATATTTCATTCACGCCAGGACAAACAGTTGAAACGTGCACACACACACTTTTTCACTAGCACATTCCGGGCAGTCCATATCACAAGTACGATAGTAGCTTTTCACAAGCACTGACGTGGTCAGGATGCTCCCAGCGGACCTTGTGTTAAGCTGCTACTGGGCAGAAAACCCATGCTGGAGAAAGGCTGTGTACATACCCCAATCAACTCTGTATCCAGTAGACTCCCACCACTGGGTTGGGAAGCAGCATACACGCACCACCTTACCCATAATTCATATCTCTTCTGTGGTTTCTTATGAATATGACATTTTGATGCAGGGGTCTTTTTCTCTTTTGCACCAGGAAATATCTACTAATATTTTCAATTACATTTTAATGGATACTTTTACTAGTTTTATTGTAGTCTGCAGGTTGCATAAAAGGTAAAGGTACCCCTGCCCATATGGGCCAGTCGTGTCCGACTCTAGGGTTGCGCGCTCATCTTGCTTAAGAGGCCGGGGGCCAGCACTGTCCGAAGACACTTCCGGATCACGTGGCCAGCGTGACGAAGCTGCAACTGGTGAGCCAGCACCAGCGCCGCACACGGAAACGCCGTTTACCTTCCCGCTATAAAGCGGTACCTATTTATCTACTTGCACTTAAGGGTGCTTTCAAACTGCTAGGTGGGCAGGAGCTGGGACCGAACGACGGGAGCTCACCCCGCCACGGGGGTTCGAACCACTGATCTTACGATCAGCAAGTCCTAGGCATTGAGGTTTTACCCACAGCGCCACCCGCGTCCCTGCAGGTTGCATACTGCCTCGATATATCTTATGAAAGAGTGGTATATAAATATTTCAATAAATAAATTCCGCCCTCTCAAAAAAAACCAAACACCCAACTTTTATCTGAATTGAGAAAAAGAGCGGCCTTGCTATGTTCTAAGCCAGGAATGTGTACATTCAGCCCAAGGTGGTAAAAAGTTCATCTCTGAAGGACATAGAAGATGACAACACATATTCCATTAGGATCAAAGCAGGAGCAATGGTGGGTGGGGTGCCTCAAGAGTGAGGAGGCAACAGCAACTGGGAACCACCATGATCAAGAGAAACCTGGCACCACAATAATGACACACTTTTGCTATTTTCTCATCACCCACACCCTTACTCCCCAATCTAGCAACCTTGAAGCCCAGCAAACACAGAACAGCAAACCTGGAACAGAAACTCTGGCAGAAAGGCTACAATGTGATAACACTACCACCAAACAGGTAGATAGGTTGGTAACACAACGACACAATGACGTATTACTCCAAACCTGGATTGTGAAGACATCACAGTAACCTGTCAGTCAAAGGTGCATTTTAACACCACTGTGTGCAGGGAGGTGCTGGTTCCATTGGCTCTCAAACCACACAAGCCATGCATTGGTGCAAGGGGAGGATGGGGCGGGAAGGAAGGAGGGGGGACACACATTGTTACTGCAAACCTGGGCTTCTTGGGGGCTCCTCATTCCTTGTGGGACTCAAGCACTTAAAAGCTTAAAATGCTCGGAAATAGAGCTATAAATTAGGTGTGGAGATATGACTCAACAGATGGCAGGAACTATTATATTAAGAGTTCCACACTGAGGTCAAACCCAGGTTTACAGTAACAGCACTCATGATCACACAGTACTTTCAATATATCAGCCTCTACCAACTGGTACCCTCCAGATGTTTTGGACTACAACTCCTATCAGCCCCAGCCAGCACAATGTAGTCCAAAACATCTCAAGGGCAGCGGGTTGGCAAAGGCTCCAATATACAGTGGAGTTAGTAGCACACAAGTTATTTCACAGGCAGATTATTCCACACAGTTGCTATGCAAAGGGCTTGGAGGGAGTGGCTGCCGATTTGTTCAGTCCATTTGGAGTCTCTGAGAAATGGCAAGGAGGGGAACAGATTCTCCCCAGGGACGTCTGCTCTTCACACAAGCCAAGAGGGGGCCTAGGACTGACCACTGGCATTCCTGCCACATTTCTAACATGACCTCTACTGCTCCGAAGCCAACTCCCTCCTATGCCAGGAACAAGCACAACCTGGTCCCCTTTTCAATGTGCTGCCGCGACTCATGTGCAAAGTGCCCAGTTTTAGGAGAGCAAGGGGGTGGGGAAGGAGAGAGAGGAGGCAGGGAAGGCCAAGGTCCACAATATCAAAGAGACTTCCCTTCTGCTCCCAGAATGCAAATCGTGATGAAAAGGCCATGGCTGCCACGCTGGAGAACCTAAACCCCTGACTGGGAGAGAAAAAGGTGGTAGAGGTTAAGAGTCTGCAGAATGGGGGGGGGGAGCCCTCTAGGTCCCAGGCAAGATGGACCGAGGAACCTCAACAAGGGGAAACCTGGGGCAAAGGATTCCTAAGTAATCATGCCTCCAAATTCCCCTTCTCTTAACCTTGGGTGTGGAAAATGAAATGCTACTCACCCTCAATAATTTTTCAGGTAATTCCACCCCACCCAAAATAAGCATTTGCTTTACAGGAAGTGCAAGGCTGCTGCCTTGGGATAGTGACTTCCGCAGGCCCTTTTAAATGCTGTGACCTCCTACCTTCTTCCAGTGTAGAAAAACTTGATCTGACAACATTGCCTTAGCTCCTTGTGCCTTCCCTTCTGAACCAGCCTTTAATTAAGGCTCCCCCCCCCACACACACACACCCTTCACCAGCATTGTCCCCAGCTATAATTTTAGATGTCACTTCTTAGGGACTTCTGAGTTAACTGAACAGCACTTGAAATGCATCAAGATACAGGTTGTGTGGGTTATTCCTTTCTGCTTGTCTTAATTCTCCTTTTCGATTAAAGGAGAGGCAGCCTTCTTTGGCTAACCCAATCACATTTGCAAAAGGTTTGACAGCAGCTTGAGATTCACAGGCAGGTGCCTCTAAGAGCAACTGGCGCAACCAGAATCCTCCATGCAGGTGTTGCAGCCTTTGCAAGAGGGAACAGTAGTAGAAGGGAGAGCATATCAACCTCTGTTAACAGGTGACCTTTGCGGATCCTGTAACTGTTTCATGAGCTGGAAGTCCAGAATCAAAATGGAAACAACTGGCTGAGCCCACACAATGTGACCTGGGTTCCTTTATTACAGACAGGGAAGCACAAAATTGTAAATATAAGGAAGAGGCAACCTCAGCCTTCACACAAGCTGCCATGTCTCAGAAACCACACAGGCTACAACTCCAGCAGCCTTGAACCTCCTTTTCCACTGAAGGGAGAAGGGATTTGCTACAGATCTAAAGCTGTCTTAGGGGAGCCAAGAGTGAGATCTTCTCACTGCAGTTGCCCCAAAGGCTTAGCAGACAGGTACCAAGGCTCCTAAGACATTTGTGTAAGGGATGGATACAAATGGGGCACAATCACTCACTCTCTGGTTATAGAGCATCACCGGCGCCCATTGAAACTGACAGCAGGCAAGGCTTATGACAGACACGAAAGGAAACCTGCTCTCACAATAGCACATACCTGATGGACTCATTGCCACAGAAGGCCAGGACAGTCACCAAGGGATAATATAATTTTATAAATGGAATTATCAACATGGGTAGGGCACACATCCCCTCCTCTGAGGCCAGTGTGGAGACAGAGGCTACTAGGGTGGGTGGGGCTTGCAATCTACTAAAAAATGATGATATTCAGACTAGTCACTTTTATTGTTCACAATCAAATGCAATTAAATAACTAACCCTGGGCAGACCAAGCACTGAGCAGGATATCAGTCAAACAAGCCAGTCTGTTCCCAAGTAAAGTTATTAGATGAGAATTGCTGGAACAGCCTTTCCTTGATTTTATTGGGAGGATGCATGGCTTAGCTTCTCCATCCATCAATGGGGCAGCTTGGGCTATGGAGGAATCCCTGTGCCAAAGCTCATTTTATGGACTTCTCTCTCCACTACCTTGCAAACGTACTGGGCGGCCTGACTTGAACTAATGGATTTTGGCACAGTGAGCAGGACAAGGCCCCCAGGAACAAAGGCCACCACCACCAGCTTAGCATGTACAAAGGCTCAGATCACACTGCAAGTAAAGAAGCCATTCCCTCTCCACAGGAGAGTGAGAACTACAGAAAAGCAGCAAGGAAACCAGCTCCTGGCATATCACCCCCAGCTCCTGAAACCCAGAGACAGGGAGGGGGAGTGCTTACTTTGACATATAATATAAGAAGAATTTAAGGGAGCTGGGGATGTTTGGCCTGGAAAAGAGGAGAGTGAGAGCAGATAGGATAGCCATCTTCAAATATCAAAAGGGCTGTCACATGGATGATGAAGAAAGCTTGTTTCCTCCTGCTCCAGGAGGAAACTTGAATCCATTGGTTCGTAGGACATGAACCAATGGATTCAAGTTAGGAATAACTTTCTGACGGTAAGAGCTGAATGAACTTTATTACGGTCTCAGACCAGGGTTAAAAAGCGGGGTAAGAGCTGTTCTACGGACCTCCTCAGAAGGCGACTGATTCTCCTTGCTTGGAGGTTTTTCAGTGGAGTTTAGATGGGCATCTGTCATGGATGCTTTAGTTGAGATTCCTGCATTGCAGGACTAGATGATCCTCAGGGTCCCTTCCAGATTCTAAAAACCTGCTGGATCAGCTTAGTGGCCCATGTACTGGAGCATCCTGCTCTCAAAGTGGCCAGTCAGGTGCCCCAAAGGGAAGCCTGCAAGGAGGACCTGAGCACAACAGCAACTCTCCCTTCCTGTGGTTTCCAGCAAGTGGCATTCAAAGGTCTGCTGCCTCTGACAGTGGAGGGAAAACACAGCCATCAGGGTTGGGACCCCATGATAGCCTTATCCTCCACTAACGTGTCTTTTAAAACCATCCAAGTTGGCGGCCATAACTGTATCTTGCGGGAGAGCATTCCATAGTTTAACTAAGCACAGGGTGAGTAAGCCCTTTCTTTTGACTATCCTGAGTCCTCCAACATTCAGTTTCCTTGGATGTCCCCAAGTTCTACTGTTATGAGAGAGAGAGAAAATGTTCCCTATCCACATTCTCCATACTGTGCATAATTTCATACACTTTGATCAAGTTGTCTCTTATTTGCTTTTTCTCACCTACTGCATGCTGTCATTTGCACCTCACTTCCAGACAGAGAGAGCCCTTTGCTCAGCAGTTATTCTGAGATGCTGACTCTGTGTCAGGTGCCTGCAGCTGGCTGGCTGGCTGGTTGGCTGAATAACCCAGCCTTTGCTTAAATGGCCTTGATGACCAAGTCAGGCACTGGCTTACCTCGCCCCTAACATTTGGCATTGAACACAACCTATCCAAGGGGTTAATGGAAAGATGGGAGCAAAGCTTTCCATAAGCCCTCAAGTAAGGTAAAGCACTGAATCTCCCACATTCTGACTTCATCAGACTCTCTGCCCAGCCGTTTTCAACTTTTTATCAGTAACTCATAAGGGCAAGAAACCTACCAAAAAAAAACAATTAAAAAGGATGCTGCAATTCTCAAGGCTACAGAATTCCACACTGAGGGATCATAGGGCATGACTGTGGAAGGGCAGCATGCGCACAGCTCTGTCTATCACTACGAACAGCAGCTCAAGGCACACTAATCACTCTCCAGGAAAGGCACCACAACACTCACATTGAGACGTAACTGCCTCATCCAGTCTACACTCAGTCTTATCTTCCACTCAAGAGGAGCCAGAGGCTGAGCCCTAATAAGCACAACAGACCCTCTAGGGAAGTACCCAAACGGTCACTCCAGGCCTTTGCAAGAGACGAGTCCCACCGGGGTGGGGAGGGGTGGGAACGAGAAACGAAATCAGTTTAGAGGCTTTACTAGAAGTTATAAGCGAGTTGAGGTTAGACTCTCCCAGGCTGGTTAGCTTTCCCACCACTACCGGTAAATCACACTCCCCACACACCATATAGAGCAATGGAACTGGCCATAAGGGAAACCTGGGGGGCCCTCACACCTCCAGACTTGCCACACTGAATACTTGCTAGGGATTATTTTAGGGGGACAAAGTGAGAGAGTGGCAGAAACCAAGTCACTCTCCAGTACAGTATCAATGACTGGGAAACCTCAGCAGAGCATGTCTCCAGCCCCCTGCTCAGAAGCAACTATAAATAGGGTAACAATGGAGGCCTGCTTTGTAGATTTGGAAGAGCCAAAGTAAAGCCCACCCACCCCCTCCCTTAAAAACACCAGCCCCCTCTCTTCCAAATTCCCATCACCATAAAGCAAGGCACATAATGAGGAAGAGGAGGGTTGCCACCTTACCGAAAATTGGGGGAGGCCGGAGGCCCAGTGAGAGAGGCAGCAGCAGTGCGGGCGCCCTGGCAGGGCTTCCGTTGGAAAAGACTGAGCGAAACGCGATAGGTAAGCCAAGTGTCACTTCCCAAGCGCAACGGCCAGAGGCAGAGGGACAGCTGAGCTGATACTGTCTGCCTAAAAATAGCCAAGAATGCGAGGCAGGCCTGGGAGAAAGGGGGGCAGTGGTGGTGGTGGTAGAAGCTGGCTTGCTGGTGTCCAGCTGCCCCCTGCTCTCTGCCTTGAACAAGCAGGGCTTTTGCAGTCTCTCATGGGCGAAGCCACATTTGGCAAGGGAGGGGGGGAGGAAGGAGAGAGGAGAAGCAGCCTCATCCTATACCGGGGAGAGGAAGTGATGTGGGTGTCTGGCACATGAACCGTTAGTGCTCCTGCACGGCAGGAAACCAGCGCTCAGAAGGTCTCCTCCTCATCTGGTGGGGGTGCTTTGTGCGAGGCCAAAGAGAACTGCACAAACTTCAGGTGGAGAAGAACCACAACTAGTCAAGCAACCTCCACCAGAAAGACAAAAGGAGAGTTGGTGAATAACCAGAGACAGCCATCGTAGGCACATTACTTGCACGGTGCTTGCCACTAGGAGAGGGCGTGTCGGTCTGTTCCCGTACTCTGTCAGTTTCAAAAGTGTTCATTTTGCAAGCCTGTTCTATGGTATTTTCACAATAATCTTAGCATAACAAAACAAAACAAAAATCCACATGGAAATTCACGTTTTCTCACAAAACCCAAGCTTCAAAAGCTACTTTCTTTCAAAGTAAGAACATAAGCACAGCTCTCCTGGATGAGGCCAGTGGGCTATCGATAAGTTTAGCATCCTGTTCTCACAGTGGTCAACCATATGCCACAATGGGAAGTCCACAAACAGAACCCAAACTCAACAGCCCCATTGCCACATGTATTCTGGTATTTGTGGGGCATACTGCCTTTGACAGTGGAGGGAGACCACAGCCATCATGGTCAGTAGGCACTGATAGCATTATCCTCTGCTACTATTTGTCTAACCCTCTTTTAAAGCTATCTAGGTTGGTGGCCACCACTGCCTCCTGACGGAGCGAGTTCCAAACTTTATGTGTTGCATGAAGAAATACTTTATTTTAACTGTCTTGAATCTTCCAACATCCAGTTTCATTGGATGTTCACAAAGCATAGTGTTACGAAAGCAGCAGAAAATATTTTCTCTATCCACTTTCTCTACACCATTATGATATCATAGCTGAAAACTCCACCACAAAATTCAGAAAATTGAGAAATCTGAACGATAGTCAAGTTTTGATTGGTACATTCAGTTCATAGCGCGCGCGCACACACACACACACGTTATTCACATATCCATACTTTTCAGAGTTTATTTCTGAATTAAATGTTTAGGAATGAAATCCTTCCTCCTGCACTGCTTAGCTACCCCAATATTATAGTATTCCCTAAACTTTAAATGCATGTGGTTAAGCTTCCTTTCAGTGGGATGCAAACAGAGCCACACATAGCAACAGGGGGGGAAATAGCCCTTGGTTTGCACCCTGCAGATTGAAGGAGAACCCAATAAATTCAGAGAGGGAACTACCATGCCACTTGCCTCTGGGCAATAATTAGGAGTACTCTTCCATTCAGCAACCCCAATATAGTTGTATTCTTAATATTTCATATGCATGCGGTTATGTTTCCTTCCACCATGTGGGGGCTCTTGATCATAAGCATTTCTTTACATTCTACGTAGTTGTTGGGAAAAGACAGCCTTTCGTTTGCACCCTGTGGGTTGAAGAAGACCATAATATTCAGAGAGGCAACAATCACACCACTTGCCTCCAGACAGCAATTTCCAAGCCCTGCTTGAACCGTCAATGCATCAAGGAGGGAAGGAAAAAAGAGCCACGGAAGAGACTGTCAAAGATGTTTTAATCACACAACATTCAGCCTTGAAGCAAGGGGTTAGACTAGGTGACATGCTGGCTGAAACTTTTATAGAACAGTAGGTGCTGCTACAAAGCTACGCACGGCCATTTCCATGGCAACCAACACAGCAGAGCCAGAAATAGGAACAAAATCAAGGGATTCCTCCCACTTGACTGGGGAGGAGGGAAGGGGGGCGTGTTTTGAAAGATATGGCACACGCCAAAAAGGTGGACTCACAATGGTCTTTCCTATGGCACTCCCTGGGAGCATCAAAAGGCAATGTTGATGCATAAGTCTCATAGCCTGGATATGGCAAGGGGAAACAGAGGGGGAGAGCCTTGTGAGCTCCTACTTCCCACTCAAAGCAGGTTCTGTTGAGCAGACATACAAGCCAAGCTCAGCAGCACCATCCTGTCATGGATGCTTTAGCAGAGATTCCTGCATTGCAGGAGGTAGGTCTAGAATACCCTAAGGGTCCCTTCCAGCTGTACAATTCTATGATTAGGCTTAGATTGGTGCCAAAAAGAATTTCCTTTGGTGGGATTCAAGAACGTTAAGAAAAGTCCTGCCAGATCAGACCAGGGGTCCAGCTACTCCACCATCTTGCTTCCCATAGTGGCCACAAGCAGGGCATGAGGGCCAGAAGGGTGATCCCCAGGGGCTGATATTCAGAGGAATGCAGCCCCTGATCATGAACACAGAAGCCAAGCATTATGGCTAGTAGCCACAGGTAAGTTTTGTCCTCCATGAACCTGACTTGGCGAGTGAGGATTTGTAGAAGGCTGCAACACTGGAGGATAAGGCTATCAATGGCTACTAGCCACAAAGTCTATGTTCTGCCTCCAGTGTAGCAGGCAGTAAATGCCTCTTAATATCAGCTGCTGGGAATCCCAAGAGAGAAGAGTCCCTGCTGCACTCATTTCCTGCTTGCCATTGGGGCATCTGGCTGGCCACTGGGAGAAAAGGATGTTGGAAGATGTGGTCTGATCCAGCAGCCAGGCTCTTCTGATGTTCTTATAAATGAATGGGGGGAGGATCTGCTATATGTTCTTAAAGCCTTTCTTATATGAACTGCTGCTGCTGCTGCTGCTGCTGCTGCTGCTGCTGCTGCTGCTGCTGCTGCTGCTGCTGCTGCTGTTTAAAAAAGACAAAACAAATTCTCCTGGGGATATTAACCAGGATAGTTCAATGGAACCTCCACATTCAGGGGCAGTACACCTTTGAGTACAGACAACAAAGGGGGGCTCTTTTGCCTTCACAGCTTGTTTCCGAGCTTCCCTTGTGGGGCACCTGGTCAACTGCTGAACCAGAGGGACTTTTGGGTAGATCAGGAAGGCGTATCTTCTAACATTCTGAAATTTTCACTTCATTTTCTAGCACTCCCTCTCCCTCTCTTCTTTCAGACAATAACTAGACAGTCTGCCCCATATTGTGGCCACTGCCCGCCCCCCACCCACGCGTCTCTACAAGAGGCCTGTATAAAGTCACATTACTCTTGGCAGGGAGAACCCCTCCACTCCAAGAGCTCTGCGCGTGCTAAGTGCTGACAGAACGTGCTATAAATAGGCCCTCAGAAATCGAGGAAGGATGCCAGGGCAGAGGGGCTGAGGGGGGCAGGAGGGAAAGAGAGAAGAAAGAGTCATTCAGCAGTTCAGCTTGCTACTCTCATGTCTTCTCGAAGCCAAGCTGAGGCACCTTCCTCCCCACACCCCTGCCCCAGTTTCGCTTCCACAGCCAGAGAGGATGTGCTGCTCTGTGAACCTGCAGAAACAAAGTGCCTGGGCGATAGAGCCACCCTTAAGTGCATAACATTAGGCTAGGAAAGCTGCTAGAAAGCAAAGGGGCACACAGAAGCATTGCTTCACTGACCGAGGGAAGCCCTACATTAAGGGGAAGGCGGCTGGCTAACTGATGGCAAACCAGGCTGCTGAAGTACCACCAAGGTACTTGCACCCCCCCCCTTTTAAACACTGCTTTAGGAACCCTCCTCTTAGCTGTAATTCATGCATTGCAGGGGGTTGGACTAGATGACCCTCTGGATCCCTTCAAAGTCTACGATTCCTGCTTGTTTTTATTTATTAAATGTGTATACTGCCCTTCATCTGAAGATCACAGTGCAGTGCACAACACAAAAATACAAAAACGAGAACACAAAATACGTAATAAAAGCAAACCGATTACCATCACAACCACACCCACGGAATGTGGAGAAGTGGCTTAACAAATTCATCTCTCACTTACATGAGACCAGGAAAAAACTTGCTATATGCTGCTGCCACCTTGTGGAGACAGAAAGAGAAGAGGAATCTTAAACAGAAACATTTGAACAGGCAAAAGGAGTCTGGTACATCTTGTGGGTTAAGGGTTCAAAAAAACAGTGTAGAAGCCATAAATGCAGCTTTCTGGGAAATCACAGGAAGTAGCAAGAGCAAAGAGTCATCCGTTCCTCACTGTACAACAGGGATAGCGGGTGCATCACACCCCAGGAATTGCTGGAATCCAACTCCAATCAGCTTCAGCATGACCAGTTGTCTGGGATGATGAGAGTCATAGTCCAGCAACCTCTAGGAACATAAGAAGAGCCCTGCTGGATCAGGCCATAGGCCCATTTCGTCCCATTTTCAAAATGGCCAACCAGAAGCCCAATGGGAAGTCTGCAAGCAGGGTCCAAGTGCAACAACAGCTCTCCCCTCCTGATGTTTCCAGAAACTGGTCTTCAGAAGCATACATTCAGAACCATGGAGGCAGAGCATAGCCACCTTGGCTAGTAGCCGCTGAAGCCTCACTCAGTGAAATTGTCCAGTCTTCTCTTAAAGATATCTGAGGAGCCACACGTGTCCCCATTCTTCCTGTACAACCAAAAGGACCTGCCTATTCAATCCAATCACAGGCAACATTAATAAGCTCAAACAGGAACAAGCCTTTTGGCTGCACACATAGCCTATTTGCTCCAGAAATCCAGAAATCCTTTTGTTAACTACAGTTGCATGTTTTGTCCAAACCAGGAAATGATGGTTAACTGTTTGGGAACAAGGCAAGATGCAAATCCATGGAGATACGATTGTCCAAAAACAATCAGTGAGTCAGTGAGCCTGCTTTTGCAGGTTGGCTCTTAGAAGCGGAGAAACAGGTTTTGGTCATGAATCCAGACGACTTCATTAACCCAGTGTGATGTAGCACGCAAGTGAGTTGCAGTCAGAGGAGGAGCTCGGGATTCAAATCCTTGCTTAGCCATGAAGTTCACTTGGTAGAATTGAACAAGCTTCTCACCCAAAAACAATGGGGGAAACTATCATAGCTCAGTGGTATCTGCTCTGCATGCAGCAGGTCCCAGGCTCCAACCCCAACGGCGTATCCAGGCAGGCCTGGGAGAGACTTCTCTGAAAACCTGGAGAGCCACTGCCAGTCAGTGTAGACAATACTGAGCTAGGTCGACCAATGGCCTGACAGCATAAGACAACTTCCAAAGAGTTGTGATGGGGATGGAACAGGATGGCCCTGGGTGTACCAACCTCTGCTACTGGGAGGAAGGGCAAGATACAAGTATGGTTAAAGAAAGCTTCCTTTTAAATCCCCTCCAGGCACCACAAATAGGCCACAAAGGGATGTCAGGGGGAGAATGAAGAGGGGAAAAGAGGTGGGGGCACTTAAGTTGTGATGCTGAACTGCAGGGGAGCTCAGCTCCACTGAAAGCTGGCCACTCCAAGTTTTCATTGCCCCCAAGGAATCCAGCTCTGACGTAACCTATTTCTGACATAGCCTTTTTCTTGGCTTCCTGTGACCCTCCACTCCTTCCAGTCGAAACACATCTTGACATTGTCATCCTGAGCACAAGCACTTCCAAAGCCCTGTTCCCTGGAAAGGAGAAGGGGGGGTGGGGGGGCAGGGGAGAACTAATCATCAGATACTAAGAACATGTCTGGCTCCAGAGTGTCTCCCCAAAGCCAGCAGCCCAGGGACTCATCATCATAATCAAACTTTCCTGTTTGTCTCACATTACAGCCTAAAATTGTTGATCTATAGAGGAAATGGTACACAGCAAGATCCAAGAAGAGGACAGCCTCCTGCTTCCTGCTCTCCTGCTGTGGACTCACTCCACAAACACAGGCTCTTTGAGGAGCCTCTGGGGAGTGGACTGGAGTCAGAGAAGAGGAGACAGATCCGCTCTGCTCCACCCAGGCCAAATGCCAAGGGCTGACACCACAGGGAGAAAGATATTCGGGAAAGGCAATCTTAGGTCTCATACATTCAAATACATTTAAAGCACATTTGAAGAACACACACACACAAACACACATAATCCTGGGAACTGTGGTTTACCCCTTGTGGAGCTACAATTCCCAGCACTCAAAAGATGGCCAGCAGGCTCCAGCCCTGGCACAAATGAACTTTCTCTCCACGCCAGGGAACCCAAGGGGTAAATTATGGGTAACCACAGACAGAGGTAGCAGCAACAATAAGAACAGGAATCTCAAAATCCTGGCAGGCTGGTGTAAGATCAGTCTCCTTTGGTCTTTCTTTCCCAAACCTACGTGGGATCAGGCAGGACGACATGAGGGACAAAGCCTTCTTGGTAGTGGCTCCAAAATTATGGAACACCCTCCCAGTGGAGACCTGTTGGCCTCTCCCCCTCTTCAGTGGGCCCCTTTGACTGGGAATAGGCAGCTTAAAAAAATCCCAGCCCACAGCCACCAAGAGTAGAAATATCCAAGAAAGAAATGTTTGAAAATTGAACAACTTCACTCAAGCAACCAGAAGTTGATGTGCCCCGGAGACGCCCAAATCAAAAGTTTGGGGGCAGGAGCGAGGTTGCTTGGTGTGTCCCCCCCCCCCCCAAGCCTGAAAGGTTTCTGGCAGAACCAGTGCAAGCTCCTTGGACTGCAGGCCACAGCAGCTACTGTGCTGGATACATTAGCAATTTTTCTGCCAAAAAACCCTCCTCGTATCCTGCGAAGGAGAGGAGTAATCTCCTTTGTGGAGGAGGAGAAGCTTCTATCACCAGCCAAGAAAGGAGACCTGGAAGCAGCCTTGAAACAGGACCAGGCGCTGCCTGCAAAGAACCATCTGTCCAGCAAAGAAGCTCAAAGGAGCAAGCTGCCAGGTCAGAGAGAAAGAGCACTATTCCAGCCCGCCCATAAAGATGCGACCTTCTTGATCTTGCACGGTGGAAACAGTCACAGAAACGATCCCCTTTCTGAGAACTTTTCAACATTCATCACCACCTTCAGGTAGCTTCATCCTCCTCCTAGGTAACAGGAGTGCAAAGATCCCATGCTCAAAGCGCCTCCAGAACATAGGCGCAGACAATAATAATTAGCTGTGTGTGGAAACAGATGCAAGGACCTTAGGGAGAGCTCATTACGTGGTCAATTACCACAAGCAACGATTTTGTCACCTGGCAGCCACTCTTTCCTTGTCTTACCTGCTTGCTTCAAGAGGAGCAGGTGTGGCTATAAAACAGAAGGTGGAGATGAGGGCAGACTACATTTCCCAGCATGCCCCGAGCCTCCTAGACTGCACAGCATGCTCAGATCTGCCGCTCTGAACTGCAGTTCTTACAACTGCAGCCACTTTCCTGTGACTGTTTAGAGAGCCGCGGGGGACCAAGAGCTCAATAGAAAAACAGCTCAGTTGATTTTTGAGAGAGAGAAAGAGGCAAGGTCAGTTGAGGCAGGATCAATCTCCCAACCCCCACTCGCACACAGTCACAACAACCACACATAATGGAAAATTTAGACAGTTCTCGCATCAGGGAGCACATCAGGCAGATGGCACTTGCCTGCCATGTACTTGCTACTGAAAGAAAAAACAGCCCAGACAATCTAATTCCCCAGAAGGTGATTTGTAAGGACAGCATCTGCCAGGGAAATGGGATGAAAGTCCCTTTCCAATGCTAGAAGTGGCACACCACTCGCCCCTCCATGCAGAGGAACACCTTTGCTTCTGTGCTACTGTACACATATGGCCACTGAGGTGGAGGTCAAATTGCTATTGTTCCTCTCCTTTTGCACCACTCGCCCACCCACCCACCCTCTCCAAGACAAGGAAAAACAGTAAATACACCATATTCCCTGCCAGGAGCTGCTTCTGAGAAAAAGAGCACTCTGCCCAAGGTCACATCCACACCATATAAAGTACATGTAACAGCTTTAAACTATTGGGAATAGCCATTTTCAAGTCCATCGAAAGCAGCCCAAAAAAGGTTCCACTTCTCGCTGCAAAGTCTGGCCAAAACAGGTTTTGAAACTGAATCACAGAAAGCAAACATTCAATAGAAGACCCCCAAAATAATTTTTTAGAAACGTGGTGCATGTCTATACAATTCTGGAACAATAAGAGTAGCGGACAATATATTTTCTTGTAATTTATTCACATTAATTTAAATTTCTGTCAAATTTCTGCTCTCCCCCCCCCCTAATATTACTGTTCTATTCCTCATTTTTATTTCTTAATTCTCTTAATTTTACTACTATATATCAACATGAAGTTGTGTGTATGAGAAACTATCTTATCCACTAGGAACAAAGCCATGGGCGAAAGAACCTTCCTATCCTTCAATGTGGGATGAGGGGGGCTTGGCCTAATTTCCCATTGCAGCAGAGACAGACAGGAGGACCCTCCAGATCGGTGTTTTTTTACAGCTGTTTTCTACAAGGTGTCATTGACACAATAATAGCGTGTCAGTGGTGGATTTATACTGGATCAACCTCAAGCCATTTTGCTTTCTTAGTTCTTCTGCAACATTTCCCCACTGTTACCACATTACTGGGGCATGTCCGCACTGAAAGCACATGGCTTCCCTCAAAGTAACCTTGTGGTCTGTAGCTTATCCCTTACAGAGCGACTTCTGGTCAAGTGAGTAGCAGTATGTTCCAGTAGGAAGCACACAAGAGCAACACCCATAAACACACTCATTCACAATCATCATGTCCCTCCCTTCTTGCATCCTACCAGCAGGCAGGGGTGGGGGGCAGTAAGGGGTTAAGGCTACCTACATACCAAACATTTAAAGCACATTGCACCACCCAAATAAGCCCAGGAACTATAGTTTGTTAAAGCTGCTGGGAATTGTAGCACTTATGTCCAGCTAAGCGGAAGTTTCCCAGGATTCTTTGGGGGAAAGTTATGTGATTTAAATGTACATTGTGGGCACAAAAGCTCCAACACAGCTAATGATGTCAAGAAGCAGACAAGGCATCGGCCAGGAAGCAGAGAGGCATGGAAATAACAGGGCCAGCCTTTAGGGGAGCCCGTGAACATAAGCTTTCTGCCAGTGAGTCAGCCAACCGCTGTGCTTAGCCTGCTGGCTAGCAGTGACCCTCCAAGCTTTCAGGCAGAGAAGGGGCTCTGTGCCAACCCAATATCTCCTGGGGTGCAAAAGTACATGCTCTATCATTGAGCTACGGGATTCCAGTATCCAAGAGTGTCAGTAGATAACAGCAGCACAGCCAGTACAGCACAGCCAGAGAACTCTTTGCTGCTCCTAGGCTCTGGCCAGATCCCTACAGATTTGCCCCTAAACCCCAGGGGCATCCTGGCTCTGACCCACACATCTGCCTCCTGCAAGCCCCGAAGATTTCATGTTTTGCTTAAGGAAAGATTCACAGCAAAAGCATGCCTACAAGGGGGTGGACTGGACTGATTGCCGAAGGGAGGTTGGAGCAAGCGGCGTCTGGAGAGCAATCGCAGCCCCCTCAGCTGCCATGCTGAGCCTCAGGAATCTGGTTCCTTCCACACAGCCCCCCTGCAAACATCTGGCTTGTTGGCAGCTAGAGGGGTTTGCACTCTGCCAGCAGATTCCACTCATTCCTCCTCTTGAGAGTCTGCAGAGAGAGAGATTTCAGTCTGAGCCCAGAGGCAGTTTCCTGCCTTTGCAAATCCCTTGCAACAAAACTCATCCCCAAGCACAAACTTCCACAGTCTAGGACAGGTCCAGCACCCTAGAACTGAGGCAGGCTGCCTGAAAGACTTGCCTCTGTGTGTGTCAGCAGTGGATTGTTACTTGGGCCCCGTTGTCCACCAACGCCTCTCAAATGTACAAACTAAGAACCCCTTGACATTTAAGCCAGTTACCAAGTACATATGACTGGCACAACACATATCCTTGCCTTGTTTACCTCTGTTGTATCCCTACGTTGAATGATGGATTGCAAGCTCCTCAGGGCAGGGACCTCTCCTCTTGTATTAAGGGACAGACACACTGATAGCACAACAGCAACCAACTAACCTGGGTTAAGCATGCATTCTTGCTCAAACTATTTGCTGGATCAGACTAAAGTCCATTTAATCCAGTGTTCTAGTCTGCCACAGCAGCCAGCTGGGTGGATCTGGGAAGCCACACAAACAGCCACAAGCTGGCCCTCAGCCAGTGGACTCTTTTGCTCACCCCTAGCCTAGTAGCAGCCTACTTGTACTGTACTCAGAGACAGTGTATACTGAAGTTCCACAGGAACACAGAAAACCCACAGCATGAAATACTGGGCACAGAATTTAGTTTTCTTTTATTTTCAAAGCAAGTTTCTAGACCATATGGTGCAAATACATATTTGGTTTGGTGGACTATTCCTAGTGAAATCAGTGAGTCATATTAGTCCAGGTTTGCCCCAGCGCTGTGTAGAAATTGGGTTGCCTCAAAGATTGATCCAGAAGCTCAATCTGAAGGAATCCAAAGAACAGTGTAGCAAACTACCATTATTTTTAACTTCCCCCAAGACAGACTTTGTATGTGGTCTGAAAGTGGTGGATAACCTTCCCCGTTATTTGTTTGTTACCCACTCTAAAATCACCCACATAAAATCTATCTCTGAGCAAGCAAATGGCTTTCACGGGTTTAAACTGAAATCTACGTTATGTAACCCCTGATAACAGCAATTATTTCAAATGCTGCTCTCTGTGTGCAGAGTCTGCAGGTATGATTTTTGTAGACTCTTTGAAAATATTTTTATGTCCACCAAGGTGGTGGCAATGGTTAAGCTTATATTTTTCTGTGTATTTTATTTCTATGTTTTTATGTAAAAATAATCCACAACAGCCTTCTTTCTCCCTTTATTGTCATGTTTTATCACATTTTGAAACACTGTTTGTTTGGTGTTTCCAACAGCCACTGGCTATGCAATAAAAAGACTGATCAGTTAACTGCTCCTATTCACGCACTGCAGAGACTAGATGTAGAAAGTGGTTATGGGAGCAGCTGCCAAGACCATATAACACCAGTCCTGAAAGACCTACAATGGCTCCCAGTACATTTCCAAGCACAATTCTAATTGTTGGTGCTGACCTTTAAACCCCTAAATGACCCAGGCCCTGTATACCTGAAGGAGCATCTCCACCCGCATCATTCAGCCCAGACACCGAGAGTGAGAAGTGAAGTTACAAGGAACCGGGCAGAGGACCTTCTCGGCGGTGCCACCCACCCTGTGGAACGCCCTCCCATCAGATGTCAAGGAGATAAGTAACTATACAACCTTTAGAATGCAAATAAAAAAATGTTGTTGTTGTTAAGGTACAGGAGGCAGAATTGGTTGTACTGTACATTTTGGCTGACAAATGTTTAGCCATTGCTATGCTTTGTAGAATTCAGTCTACAAAACCGGATACATATCTCAGTGACAAGCCACTTGCTTTGTATGCAGAAGGTCCCAATTTCAATCTTGGCAACAATCAGGTAGCATGCAAACATGCGAAGCTGTCAGGTCATCGGTCCATTTAGCTCAGTACTGTCGACGCTGACTAGCACCAATGGTTCTCCAGGTTTTCAGGCTGGGAATCTTTCCCAGTCCTATTTGGAGATGCCACTGGGGATTGAACCTGGACCTCTTGCATAAAAAGCACATGCTGCATACCACTGGGCTACAACCTTTGCCAGGTGATGGGAAGAACCTATGAAGAGACACTGCCAGTCAGAGTAGACAATGATAGTGGACCAATACCTATAGATGGCCTTATACTGAATTGGTATAAAGCAGTTTCCTTTGTTCTTCTGATCCCTTTTAAACTGACACCCACCCTCAGCCTTCGAGGAGATGAAAAAAATAGACAATTCTTCTCCCTCCCCCTTGCATAGCAGAGCCACGCAGCCACTGTGTTATCTTGCATGAACTGTGTTTCACCCAAAACCAGCAGACCACAGTCATCTCTGAGGTACAAAGGTTAAGCAGCCAATGTGTGCTGCAAGAGTAAACAAATCCACTGCAATTACAACTGATACAAATTCCCCATCTGCTGAAATTCATCAGCTCCAATTCCAAATGCATAGAAAGCATTTGCTACAAACAAAAGCCCAAGAGGTGAGCCGGAATCTTTCTTTCCTTATCCTCGGTCCATAGCTCTTGAGGACCCACCACCTTCTTTTTGGGTGGGGAAGAGGGAATAGCTAGAACATAAGCTTACAGAGAGATAAGGGAAAACACTGAAGCAGAACACAGCGGTGTTCCAGCTGTATTCTGGGGAACCATAGGATTTCTCAGAAGTTTATCAATGAGAAGATCAGTAACGGCAGGCAAACGTCCCTGAAAAACAGCCTGCAAAATAAGAGTTGGGTGTGATATGTGATGTGATGTAAGTCCAAGCAGAACAAGAAAGCGGCCTAAAGCAGGGATGTGAGAAGGAACCGCTTTCCGTTCCTGTACTTGACGCACATAGCACTGCTTCCATTCCACCACAGTTCATCCTCTGCCAAAAAACTACGTTATTCTTCTCACAGTATTCCGTGCCATTCATTTCAAAGCAAAGGAAATGCAATGCAAATTGGGGAGGGGGGGTTAATCATTGAACAGTGAATATCAATCACATTCAGCAGACTGGTTTCCATTCTGCCAATGGGACAAATAAGTGAACATGCACATTTTTTGTTCCTGTTTCCATCAGAATTCTTGACACCCCAAGCCTATAGTCCCATATGAATTGACCATGCACTGTGTCCAACCGTCTTCTGCGGTGTCCAGGGATTCTCAAGAGACCCACAAGGGCTTGTTGGCATAGGAATATAGGGGGTGGCCTATATTCACCAGGTCACCCAATTTATCTATCCAGCTCAATATTTCCTACCATGCCCTCAGGCAGGCAGCGGTCTTCCCCATCACCTGCTACCTGGTGACTGAACCATCTGTATGCAACACATGTGCTTTCTACAACTGAGCTATGATTCTCCCTCCTTTTCCTAGACAAATCAGTAGGGGTAGCATTCCTAAGGACAGGAAAATGTAAAAAAAAAGTCTGCTCAGTGAAGACATGCCTTTCAGGGCCGTGCGTGGCTGCCGAGACGCAGCGCCTATGACTGAAAAAACAATGGAAGTCCTAATGCCCTGCTTTGCTTTCCTGCAAATCTGAAAAGCCAGGAGGAGGCATCTCTGCACTTTCCCTAGTGGACAATTACAGCAGTTGCTTTGCCTTTGCCTTTTGTCCCTGCCTTTGCTTCACAACTGCCTGCATTTAATTTATGGGTAAATGTTTCTAGTCTTCATAGAATCACAGACGATAATGATGATCCAGTAGCATTTTTACCTTTCCCCCTACAAATGGATTTACCTTTCCCCCCTACAAATGGCGCACACACACACACACACACACACACACACACACACCCTCCCACCCCAGAATGACAGACTAAGGCGGAAAGCCAATGCCTTCATTCCACAGTAGCCTCTCCTCTCACCAGAGTTTTAAATCCAGGAGGCCAGAAAACCTGAACTATTCATCTCCACACACGGGGGGGGGGGTGGATATTTCCTTACTGCAAGAAGGAAAAAACAGAGGGGGAACTGGTTCCAAAGAAATGGCCCAAAATATGTATATCATTTCCTGTTTTAGAAAGCAGAGAGAGCATAATTTTTTATTTTATTTAAATCAGGACCAGAAACATTCCACGCTGCTGAGCTGGACCTGGGGGAGAAACACACACACACACACACACCCCAACACCACCTCTGCACCTCAAAGGTGAAGAGCATGTGGTCCTTCAAGACCCCTCAGAAAGCATTACGACAGCACCTGCTCCCTCCCTTCAACCCCACCCCCAGAGAATCCAGGCTGACAGAGGAGCTCTTAAGTCAGACCAATTTATTACCTGTCCAAACCATGCACCTTCAACTCTGTCCTGATTTCCCAAGACACAGATCTATGCTTACTCCCTGGGCCCCCCACCCCCACCCACAGGCAAGGGAAGCCTCTTCCGTAGAGGATGAGTTTATCGCACAACCACAAGGGAGGGGGGAAAGTGGCTGGTTTGCTTGCAGGCAGTACCTTCATTTGATGAGTCTTCATCAGTGCAGAACGACACAGGGCACTTCCTAAAACTGAAACATGGGACACACACTCAGTCATTAAGCTCAGTGGGTGTGACACTGGGAGCCAGTCCCTCTCTTTCAGCCTAACCTACCTCGCAGGCTGGTTGTAGGGTTTAAATGAAGAGGGGGAGAACCACCTTGAGCTCCTTGGAGAAAAAAGTGTGATAGAAATACAATAAACAAAATAATAAATCAAGGTATTATACAGCCTGTCTCAGGTCAGGTCAGGCCATGCTCCAGACAATTCTGCGGACTATTCTATTCCCAGCCTAACGACTTGCTTTCCTTTACCCTGGCTATGGTTTTTCTTTTCCCAGTTCCTGTGTTTCTAAAGACTGCCCCCCGCCCAGGGTTGTCAACTTGACTACTTCCTTGACCCACATCCCCACACATGGCTGACACACCACCTTTCTCTACAGTCACTGCCTCCTGGCTGTTCCGGTTCCAGGCTTAAAAATCAAACCAGGGGCACAGACTGCTCTTGTGCAGACATTCCAGTAGGCTTCTTTTTTCCTTGGAGGAAACTCCCTCTCCTCCTCCTCTTCCTCCTCCATCTAGGCAAAGGCTGTGCATTAAAGAAGGAAGGGGAGAAGACATCGCCCAAATTCTACTCCCAGAATGAATTATGCCATCAAGTACATTTGTTCGTGTGAACATCTGCATAATTTATTCTGCTTCCAAGACCTGAACTTTCAAATGTGTAGGGACAGAAGCCAAGGAGCGTTGCTCCAAAAATAAACAGAGAGCAAAGGACTTTCTTCATCTTCTTGGGGAGGCAGTCTAGCTCAGTGAACAGGAATGAGGGCATCCCTTCATAAACAAAACCCTCCGCATTGTATAGTCCAGATATTGCACCGCTGACGATGGAATACGGCAGTCACTAAAAGTAAGATCCATTCCTTGGTGGTCTGCAATGGGGGGGGGGGGCATTGGATACAAGCAAGTCTCTCAGTGTAGAAAAGATGGATTCTCCAGACTCTCACACCAGAGCAGCCATAACTGAGCCTAGGAGATTTTATCACAATTCTTCAGTGACGGGAAAAGGAGAAATCCTCACCCCAGGAAGGACCTCACTTGCGCTTGGCCATCTCTTGGTTGCAAGGTGTCCATACCTTTCCATTGCTGTTAAGTCTCGAGGTCACCAATTTGGCGACGGCTCTCCCTCTCGGTACACGAAAGCCTCTCCGATGTATCTTCCAGGGCAGCCATCTGCCCCTCGAGGGCTGAAAGGCGTGTCCCCTGTACCTCAAACTCTTTGGCAAGCCGTTCCACATTTGTGGCAAGGCGGTGCAACCGGGCATCCAAGCATACCGCTGCCACACACCTGCCACTGTAACAGAAAGTGCTTCCACGACCAGGAGGTTTCCCAAGCACAAGCTCAACTTCTCCAGCAGCAAAAGCAGCAAGCGGTTTGTCCACAGAGTCTACCATTGCTTCTTTGATCTCCAGAATGCAAGCAGGACGACAGAACAGGGTCAAATGTAGTTAGGGGCAAGCCTGCAGCAGCTCAGCCATACTCCAGCTATGATTCCCCTAGTTTTACATGCAAGGTTCCCAAGTTGAAGGAAAAATCAAAAGCTTCCAAGCTAAGCGGCCATAATTCTTGTGGGGTAAGAGCAACAGAAGGAGAAAGAGGGAGGAGGAAGCCAACAAGGGCCCTCAATGAAGCGAAGGACAAATAAGAGACCTGCCGCCTCAAAGCTCTTTATATTCAAAATCCTTTCTGAACAAGATTTGAAAACAGGGTCCGAAAGGCAGGGAGGAGCAGGATGGAAGTATAAGTAGTCAGAGCCCATTAGGCAAAGCAGAAGACAGGTGGTGGCTACCTGCTGTCAGGTGGATGTTTACAGGGGAGGGAGGGAACCAGGGCAACCACTTTGATTGACCTCAGCCATTGCAATTACTTGATCTCTTTATTGGATATCAGGCTGAAGACAAGAGCCTGCGGAGTCACAGCTGGCACAGTCAAGTTAGAGCAGAATAAGGGGCAAAGGAGCAAGCTACCAAGTCAAAAAGCTGGTCCATCAAAATCAGTACTGTCTATGCTTAAAGATCTTGATCTGAAAATTTAAGAATTTGTCACAGGCACTGCAAAAAATACCCATTTTGCAGACGGAAATCATGTGATGCTTGAGACCCTACTCCTTCAAAGAGGCAAAACACCTGTGCGCATCCCAAAGCAATTAAGACACAGGAAAATAAAGCATGGGGCGCAAACACCCCCACCAAAATACTCCATGCCCATCAAAAATCCTCTGTTTTTAAAAAGATTAAAATTGGGAGGGCAGAGGGCCTCAGCACAGGGAGGGGTCTGAAGGCACTATGGTGCCCATGGGCTTATATCAGGAGCCCCAACATGTACACCTCCAGGGTTTCAGCAAGTGGTCTTTCCCTGTCCTGCCTGGAAGAGCTAGGATTGAACCTGGAGCATTCTGCATGTAAAGCAGGGGCTCTACCATTGACCCAAATAACCTATAACTTAACCCAAATAACCTAAACTTACCCCCAAATAAGCAGATTGGTATGAAGGGTGAGAATACACACAATGCTAAAATAGCTTTGACCAGAAATACCTCTTCATCATATTACAAAAACTGAGAAATCTATGCCCTGGACAGGATAAAATAACAGAAAACGAAGGTGGGGGCTGGAAACATACCACAGAGTGAATGCTGACAAGACTGCCCACAACATTTTAAAAATACACCCTCCAAATCAATATGAATAAGCAAAGAGCCAGCTATGCAAAAGAAGGAGGGGAGCGCTATAACTAAAAATATATGTATTTGTGTACTGTTCCACTACTCAAAGCAGTCAGGGAGAAGATACTGGCAGAGAGAGAAGACAGAGGCCTATCAAGAAAACTGGAAGCCAGTAACAGAGTGAGTACAGAGGATGAGAGAAGAGAAAAGGAGGCAAACTCAGGTTTTACCACGACATATCACTAGGACAACAGCTGGCAGAAAGTTGTAAGAGCATCAGAAAAGCCTGGCTGTTGGATCAGGCTGGTGTAACTTGTTTTAAACAGTGGACAGTGAGGCGAATGATGCTGCATTCGGTGGAAACCAAACTGCAGCATAATGGAAGCAGTGCTGATTAGGATGAATGGAAATCGCTGCCTTCTTACATCCCTATTTTTAAATAACCCATTTAAAATATTTCAGTGCTTTTGATTAAGGCAGACTCCAGCAGAGTCACTGGAGCACCTTCGCTCCTTTAACACTGGCTGGAGGAAGCTTCCTAATCTGCCCCCAGGGCAGGAGGCTCCTTTCACATCATTAGGCAGGGCAGCTAATTGCTAATTCATGGAGGGAAAAGACAGCTGGACTAGGGCCAGGAAGTCATTGCTCAGCTCCAACTCACCCTTGACAAACCAGCCATCCAGACTGTGAGTAAGCCACCCAAGCACTGGCAATGCTTCCGGCTCACTGCTCCTTGCCACATTAGAGGGCACAATTCGTTTGCCAAGAGGGGAAGCAAAATCTCCTGAAGAACTACACCCAACAAGAGGCAATGGTGAGGCCTCTTCCACACACTCCATGGGCCCAGAAGGATAGTTCCAATCAGGATATGAAAACACACACACACACACACACACACACACACACACACACACAGCATTATTCTCACGGCTGATCAGATCCCAAGCACCCATAAAGTTAGATAAATGAACAGAGAGAGCAGTGCATAATTCCCAAACGCTGGTATACGGCAATTCCCAAACAGATGCCTATAGGAGGTAAGGCATTTCCAAATCTTCCAATGGTTTTAAAAAAAGTAATTAGAATCACAGAATTGTAGAGTTGGAAGGGATCTCAGCAGCCATCTAGTCTCACCCCCTGCAATGCAGGAATTACAGCTAAAGAATCCCTGCCACATGGCCATTCAACTTTTGTTTAGAAACTTCCAATGAAGGACGGTCCACTCCTTTCCAACAACTTTTTTCATATCCACACCATATATTGAAAGCACATGGATTTCCGCCCTGCCCCCAAAATAATTACGGGAACTGTAATTTACCCCTCAGAACTACAATTCCCAGAATGCTTGACCAACTATAGTTCCCAGGACTCTTTGAGGGAAGCCCCGTGCTTGCAATGTATGGGTGGAAGAGTGAGTTGGGCCTGATCCTAACAAGTTTGTTGCTTGCAGAGATTTTTATAAAATGGGGGGAAGTGGGAGTGACACCTCCACCTGTACTCTGAAGTGGCATAGTCCATGACGGTTCACTACAGAGCTGTCCACTTACTGGAGGATCCCAACCATTCTGTCAGTGGGGTCAATAAGATGATGAGATGGAAAAATGACAAAGAGCCCTCTTTCAGGGTGGCTGCCTATGGCCAGGACAAAGGGACGCCTGTTGCCTGCAGTTATGCAGCAGTGCTTCAGTGAGCTGGAAGGTAATGGAGTGGGGTGGGAAGAGGGAGGGAGAGGGGGGAGAAAGAGAGGGGGGGCAGGCATGCCAAACCTTGGGAGGCTGCATTGCCCTCTTGTGCAGAGTATTCCTGCTCCTCCTCCATCCCTCCACACAACAAGCGCCTGTGTCCTCTGCAGAACTGCTTTGTTAGTGGAGGACGGGGTAGGCGGCTGTCATGCTCACGAGTGCTGTACATTGTTTCCCAGTGGCTGACCTCATCATCTCAATAAAGGCAGGTGCTGTTCATCATCAGCCTACCATGTTCCAGAAAAAAGGAGCAAGAGTTGGGAGGAGAGACAGCAGAACTGCCCAGCACCCCCAATTTGCAAAGCACACGTTCTGCATGGAAGGTATAATAATAATTAAAAACTTTTATTTATATCCCGCTCTCCCCAGCCAAAGCCGGGCTCAGGGCGGCTAACATCAAATATATAACATTGGTATAAAATCAAACAGTAATTAAATCACCTCCTTGTGAATGCTGCCCTTCTGGACACAGGAGGAAGGAAATTCACATTTCAACTCTGTGTGTGTGTGTCTAGCTTTTCCTGGGGCCTTTGAGACTCAAGACTCCCAAATGGATTAAGCATCACTGACCACAAGAAGCTCAGGTGCCACTCACCTGACACCAGGCAGGAATCCATTTTCTATCTCTTTCTCATATACTCTAAATACACAAACACACAAATATTACACAAGAAGCTGCCTTATGCTTTATTGGATCATTGGCCCATCTAGCTCAGTGTTGCCGACACTGGCTGGCAGCAGCTCTCCAGAGTTTTAGGTGAGAATCTCTCCCATCCCTCCCTGGAGAGGCCAGGGATTGAACCTGGTACCTTCTGCAAGCAAAGCAGGTGCTCTTCGACTGAGCTATTGGCCCTCCACCCAATGCGTACATACACATCTGCTGCCCACAACAGCAGCCCCCCCTAACAAGAGTTATTATGCTTGCTTACAACTGCTGAGGCAAGGAGAAGCATTAGGGAAAACAGAATCCTAAAGCCTGGTGTTCGTTCCCTAATCTATTCAATTCACACCCTGCCTTTCTTCCATTTATATAGTGTTTTATAAAAAGTGCAGATAAAGAAAATGTCACCTTTTCCACAATAAACAGTGTGCAAGGCAACTCACAGAAAACACTAACTTATTAAAATACACAAGGAGGGAGGGGGGGTTACAAAAAATATAAATCAAGGAAAAAAATCAACATTGCATAAATTCAATCTTACAAATAATATAGGCTTAACACAGAACCAGTACTGAACTAAATCAAAATTAACAACCCCAGTAATAAATACATCAAAATAAAGTCTTGCTCCACTATTAAACAAACATAACAGATAAAATAAGAAATTAAACAACAATAACCCATAAAAGCACCAAGGAAAGGGGAGGCGAGGGAGGAGCAATTATATCCTTTTCTTAAAACTTCTCCATAAGCCTTTTGAAATGCTCTGCAGGCACCTAACGTGTTCACCCAACTCCAAATTAATTTGGTTCCCCAGAGCCCTGTGCAGAGAAACAAGCTCAAACATCAGCAAGACAAGCCCAGCAAGGAACTGCCGGCTGCTTCCAAATGTACTTTTCCCGTGCTGGGATCCCTGAAACACAGAATCAGTGAACAGCTTGTAGGGAAAGGGTCTAGGGAGAAGGAAGGAGAGGAAGAGCACAGTCTAAAAAGAAAGAGGCTTGGGCATCACAGCTTTTTCTCCCTCCAGACAGGAGAAAGCCAAGGAGCCCTTTGGGAGCTAAAGTCAACACTCAATTTGTTTCCAGACAACAAGGGCATGTTCATACAAACAATCTGGCTCCATAATGATCTTAACATGACTGACTGGTTCCTTTACAATGCTCCTTATGCTACTCCTTACAGGAGCTTACCTGAGGTATGGGAAATCTTAGCAGGGGTAACTGGGGCTCCCACAGCCACAACAAAGCCAAGAGAAAGCTGATGGGGGGTTGACTGACTGGCAGGAAAGGCAAAAAGGGCTTGGAAGGAAGAGGCAGGCCTGATGCAGACTGTAACCTACCTATTAAGGGAGATGCAGGTCACCCCCCAAAACATACATTTAAAGCACTTTTATACCACTGGTGGTCATGGCATCCCTCAGAGAATGCTGGGAACTGTAGTTTGTTAAGGATGCTGAGAGGTGTCAGGAGACCCTCACAGAGTGACAATCCACAGCACTCTTTGCAGACTACTGCTCCCAGGGTTCTTTGGAGGAAGCCATGACTGCTACAGAGGTGTAAGAGGACTTATAATGAAAATAGGTCTGCAAAAGACACTAGCCCGCTACTTGTTTATTTTTTTTAACTAGCCTGCCTACCTTTCCAAAGCTGTTTACGTCGACCATGTTTGAGAAGAAAAATCAACTTTTTCAAGTTGCTTGGAAGCCATTCCTACCCACCATAGGCCAGCAGGAAAGTACCTGTCTACAACTTTAAGCTAAAAGATCCCTTCGCAAGATTCTGTAGCAGGAGGGGAAATGCAGTTAACTGGAGCCTTGTGGGGAACAGCCAACAAAAATCCTATTACTGACTGAAAGAGAAGCTCACGTAAGCCTAACCATCCTACTGAAATGCTTGCTGCTGCATTCTGAACTTTGCATTCACACTTCCGGGATTTGCTTTCAAGGTCTTCCCTGGTTGATCCAGGGCAGCCTCAGAGCTCTGCTGGTATTCACCATCCTGGTTTGCATTTCTGCTTCATGAAGGGGAGGAAGTAGGAATCCAGGACTAATGCCCCAAGAAAGTTGAGCTGCATGTTCTCTTCTCTCTCTTTATCTATCTATTTATTCCTATTAGCTCTCAACTTCTACAAGGAAAATGAAGAAACATAGCAGCTGCATAGAGGTTGGCATGTAATAACAAGGAGGTGAGCAGCTCGTATATCCAGATCTGTTGGAAGACGTTCTCACGGAGGCACCCTCTTCCGAAAGAACTCCCAGCAGCAGCCAGACAGCTTGATGCTCTCCTCCTATTGAACAAGCTGAAGTGGCACCTAAAGAAGCCTCATCAGTGGCTAGTAATTATTGTTATTTCATTAATAGACAACACATTCGCAGGATACCAATCTTCCTGTGAGATACTGCATTCCACATCTGCATGTGGACATACACACAGTTCCAGAATAAAAATATAACATATGAAGATCAGAAGTATCTGCTGGATGAGGCCAGTGGTTCATCTAGTCCAGCATCCTGTTGTCACAGTGGCCACCCAGATGCCTCCATGGGAAACCCACAAGCAGGATTCGAGCAACAGAGCCCTCTCCCCTCCTGCCGTTTCTAGCAACTGGGATTCAGAAGCATGGCTGCCTCCAGCCATGCAGGAAGAGCACAGCCATTGTGGATAGCAGCCACTGACAGCCATCTCCTCCATGAATTTGTCCAATCCTCTTTCAAAGCCATTAGGGCTGTGCAATAAATTTTCACACTGTTGAATACCGGTATTGAAATAACATCGTGATAAGTGTTTCAACAAGACAATATACTGTTGAACGACAATCAAGGATCCAGCGGAAACGCAAGCAAAGAACTAGAAAGCACTTCTTTCTTCTTTCTTTTAGAAAAAAAAGGGGGGAGAGTTTTTATTTTTATTTTCTGGTGGTGTTTTATGTTGCTGGTTCACCCTGAATAGCTTTCCTCCATATCAAAAAGGAAGAGTTTTATTTCTTTATTTAAAGGAGACTATCTTTTTGTTTACTTGCCCTCCCTCCCTTTGATAAAAAGGGAAAGATTAGTAGGCTTTGTGGGGGGCCCTTCTGTGGGGGGAGATGGAGGGGAGAAGACTTAGCTGGCTACTTTATGCTGAAAAGGCAGGTTGGGTACTACGTGAGAATTATGGAGAGGGTGTTTTTTGGTAAGCAGCGCAAGCAAATGTGTGTCTATTCACAAGCAAGCCCTACTGAATTCAATGAGGGGGGCTTACCTCCAGGAAATTAGAAGTAAGTTTAGTTGAACTCAAGGGGGCTTAGGCATGCATATATTGCACTTAGACCTCTGAGTGAGGAAGCAGATGCAAAATGACTAGTAAATAACTTTAATAATAATAATAATTTATTATTTATACCCCACCCATCTAGTTGAAAATATATTATATGGAAGTTTATTTAATATTTTTATTAAATCTACTACTACTTTACATTTTAAGGCCCTTAACAGGGAGCCTCTTCAAGACCCTCTGCTGCTGCGGGGAAGAGCGGCGCACCCTCCACCACTGTGGGGAGGTACAGCGGGACCCTCTGCCACCGCAGGGAGGCCCAGCAAGGCCCTCCACCGCCATAGATATATACTGTGATATTTAGCTGGTGATATATCGTGATGTTGAAAATCAGATATCGCCCAGCCTTAAAAGCCATCCAGGTTGGTGGACATCACCACCATTTGGAGTGAGTTCCAAATTTAACTATGTGCTGCGGGAAGAAGTATTTTCTTTTATCTGTCCTGAATCTTCCAACATAAGCACCCAGAACTGCACCCAGGGGGAGAGTGGAGGGCACATATGGCTACCATGATGACCCAGGCTGCTTGCCAAGCACATGCAGCTGTGCCCCAGACACATCTGGCCTCCTCCACTCTTACTGATCTCAGGGAAGACTTCCTCCCCTCTTAAGGAGACTTCAGAGGCCCTGCCAGTTTCCACTTATGCCTCATATTCATAACACTTCCTGCCACCACCTGGGCCATCAGCCCGATTGGCAGCTTACCGGGCATCCAATTTTTAGCAGCCCCAACTGCACGCTTGACTTGAGAGCTGTAAACACCATGTGTTTCCTTCCGTTTGGAGACAGGCCGAGGGAATGCAATGAGCTTCTCTGTGCCATGCAGCAGACTTAACTCTCGCAGGGGCCTTCAGGGGTTTTGATGAGATTTAAAATGACCCCATTGGTACAAACACAAACACACACACACACACACCCCACTCAAGCCAGCTCAAAGTCACTAACAGAGGTTTCTGCAAGCAGCCAAGAGAATATGGGTCACCTGCCCATTATGCTTCTGCTAATCCCTCTTCACAGGTACTCTTAAAGTCTTTATTGCTAGTTATAAAAGATCCTTGCCCCACAACTTCTCTCTCTCTCTTATACACATACACATACACCAATAATCCTTCAGTGGGGCAATGCTCACACGGGGCAACTGAGTTCACAGGAAGGATCAACACAGCAACAGCAGGACCACAGTCACCACCCCCATTTTGTAAAGCAGCAATAACAAAACAAAACCTGTACCAGTAAGTTAAACTTAATGCCTTAAAAGGTAGATTAGCTCAAGCAGAAAAAGACGTACCTTGAAGGTCATTTGCCACAAAGAGAAAAATAAATAGTAATGTCTGAATGAACAAGTGATGTCCCCAAATTGCACAAACTGTAGCTGATGTGTAGAACAGAAAGTCCAAACAAACACACGAAATTAATGTTATGTTCTCCACTGCCACTGCCACCCTAGGCGCAAAATCAAAACTATAAGCAGAAGGATAGGCACACACCATCTGGTGGGGAAAGTCACACAACAATCTGGGCTTAGCCCTCATCTTCTGCCACAAGTGTTCTTAAAACACCGATAATTTCATCTGCACAATAACTGTTTCAGATAGAACTAATGTTCCAGGGCCATTTCCACTTTTGCCTACGAAAACTTTCCTGAAGCATCCTCAGCCTTTAAATATTTCAGAAGATCCACAAAGTGCGCACGCACACACACACACACACACACACACACGGTCAAGATTAGAAGCTGGGAAGATCCCAATTTAAACCACAGCCAAATATTCCCTACAGAAGATATGTGTCACAGGATTATGAACTGAACACTTGAAAAGTACTGTGAAAATGTGTATTATTAAATGATAAATTATTGTTTCCTCCCAACCACCATCACCATCCTTTGCGATACTTGAAGAAAGATACATTTCTCTCCTAACCTATCCCACATTCCTCTAACCACCCAGAAGGGAAATTTTGCTTCTCTGCAGGCCCTATAGCACTAATATAAGCACCGCATGCCCCTTCCTCTTCCACACAAAATAAGCAACGGGGTCAAAACCACAACAGCCAATCCGTGGCTTGAGTCTATGATCATGATCATCCTGCTCCAGACACCAATGACAGAACAAAACCCATTAACGTAAGAACATCAGAAGAGACCCTGGCTGCTGGATCAGGCCAAAGGGGGCCCCTCTAGTCCAGCATCCTGTTCTCACAGTGGCCAACTAGATGCCCGTTACAGGAAGCCCAAAAACAGAACCTGAGCACAAGAGCAACTCTCCCCACTTATGCTTTCAGAGGCACAGTGCTTCCAACACCGGGGGCAGAGCAAACCCATCCTGGCTAGTAGCCACTGACAGGCATATCCTTCATGAATTTACCCTATTTCCTTTTTAAAGCCATCCAAGTTGGTGGCATCAGCACATATTGCAGCAGTAAATTCCATAACTATGCACAGTGTGAAGTGTGTCCTTACACAGGTACCTGCGTCGGATAGACAAGACACGGGATGCTGCCAAGAATGCCCTTGTGTACCACCAGTGTGAGCGCACACACCCTACTTGGGCCCAAAGTGGAGCAGCTACTTACATCAAAGGCTGCTTGGTGAAGGCCCTCCCCGCTCCTCAGCCAGCAGTGGCTCAGCTCACTCAGCTCTAGGATGGGCTGCACTTTCAGGCGTACTGTCTCCCCCGACTGCCGGATCATCTCCACAATCTCATCCCGGGACTTGTTTTCCACGTTGCGCCCATTGATCTCCACCAGCCGGTCACCTGGCACCAAGCCAAGGGCCAGGTCTTTGGTCCCGGCACCCGGTTCGGCGAAGTGCACTACCCGCCTGTACACCTGCCCGTCAGCAGCCCTGTCCAGCATGGTGGTGCGGCGCAGCGAGAAGCCAAAGTCGCCGGTGTTGCGCCGCTGCAGCTCCAGTTGCCTGGGCACGGGGGGCTGAGGGGGAACCACCACGGGGAGCTTCAGCTCAGCGGGGAACCGCTTGCTGACCACCTCGGGCAGCCTGGTCCGTGAGGCAGAAGGGACGCGTGGGGGCCCAGGTGGTACAGCTTGCTTGGCCAGCTGCATCTCCAGCGTCCGCATCTCCACCTGCGGGGAAGGGGCAGCCGAGTGCTCGGAAGGGGTGGATGTCTCCGAGGTGCTTTCATCGCGGCTTTTCTGCGAGAAGGAGAACCTCTTGACGATCATCTGCGAGTTCTGCTTGGCCAGAGAGCCGAACTTGGCTGCCCGCTGCAGCACGGACCCCTTGAAGTTGCCGTCATCCACCTTGAGGTCGTCGCTGGAGCTGGCTGTGCTGAGATGACCGGAATCAAGGATCACGCTCCCCCGGTTGCTGTCTGAGTCGATGTCAGTCAGGTGAAGGTCAGAGCCGCTGGCCACCTTGATAGGGATGGGGTTGGAGATCTCCAGCCGGTTCTTTGCATCCCTCTTGGAGGAGCGGTTGAGGTTGAAAAAGCCCCGGCGCATACTCATCTCCTCCAGGCTCTTCAGCTCGGCAGCCGACATCCGCTCCTTCTTCTCCTTCTTCTCTTTCTTCTCCCTTCGGGACCCATCTCTGTCCTTTTTCATCAGGTGAAACATGATGGGAGATTAACCCTGGGAGGTGCCCCAGGTTCAACAACAGACAGGATCTGACAGCCCACGGCTCCAAATTCTTGGTCCTGCCAGCGTCCCTGTGAAAAAACACAAAAATGTGTGTTAAAAACTATATTAAAAGATATTTTTGTGCTATTAACATAGATCTTTGTAGGAGAATATTAAAGTGCACAATGTTCTAATTACATGGATGAAACACACATGGAACATGAGATACAATTTTGGCAGCTAGGCAAAGCTGTTGATTCAGCTTTGGTATATCATCAGTTGTTACTGTTATTATTATTGCTACTAAATTTATTAGGCACTGCTCAGCAGCACATCCCAGGGTGGGTTACAACAATTTAAAATTCAGAATTAATTATGTAATCTGTAATTCAGATCACAGACACAGGAACAGAGCGGGCCCTGAAAACACACATCTCAGGTGTTCAAAGATCAGGGTAAAGAGGTGTCAGTATTTGCTGAACATTGTGAAGAAGCCAGACAGACCTCTGTGAAGGGGGAATTCCACAACTTAGGAGCTGCCAAAGAAAGTCTTCTCCTGGTTCACTAACACCCCTCAAACCTCTGAGTTGATGCCGTCACCCCTCCCTTCCTCTGAAAAGAGTGGTGCTTTGTGCTCAGAACCACCCTGTGGGGTTGGCCGAAAGTAACTTGCTGAAGGCTGCCCAGAGGGCTTTACAGCTAGCTAAGAGTCAATTTCCCTAACCCGTCCAGCATGAACAGTCCAGCCATCCTACCACACTGGATGATGCCACACACACTGGTGGGTGTGGGTAGGTGGGTGATATTCAAGAGAACCTTCATAGTTTAGGGACATGGTTTATAAGCTATTTCAGCAGAACACCATTCCTGGCTATTTTAAAAAAGAGGCTTTTCCCAATTGTCAAGGGTCATTCTGCCCTTATGAAATACCATATTTTTTGCTCTATAAGACTCACTTTTTCCCTCCTAAAAAGTAAGGGGAAATGTGTGTGCATCTTATGGAGCGAATGCAGGCTGCGCAGCTATCCCAGAAGCCAGAACAGCAAGAGGGATTGCTGCTTTCACTGCGCAGTGATCCCTCTTGCTGTTCTGGCTTCTGAGATTCAGAATATTTTTTTTCTTGTTTTCCTCCTTCAAAAACTAGGTGTGTCTTGTGGTCTGGTGCATCTTATAGAGCGAAAAATACGGTACCTCTGAAAATCCAAGAGTGTTTTGTGGGTTTGGGGCTCTGTTCTAAGCAGGCCATTCTGAGGAGTTACCGCATGCTCACAAATGGGCCCTTGTTGAGGAAAAAGAGGCCCTTCTGAGGCCAAGGGAAAGCCCTGCCAGCCTGGGATTTTCTAGGGGTCAGACGCCTCTGCATTTCTCCGGCAGAGCTTGGGAGCTCTTTTGCCCAAATGCACCCTGAGCCGAAGTGGTCAGGGCTATGAAGACGCTCCCTGCGGGCCATGCCAGCAAGAGACCACTCTAGCTCTACAGCACATGAACCTTTTAGTTGGGGTGGAGTGGGAGGAAGAGAATGGCCACATCTGTTGCAGCAGCATTTTTGCAGCTATGCAACCTCCTGCTAGGAAGAGGAGACAGGCCTAACACCCCACCCCCCTGCTGGTATTCTCTCCCTCCCAGACAGGCTTGATTGTACAGATGTAAAGATTCTGGGGAGGGCGGACTGGAAGAAAAAATTGAGGGTTATCCATGGGTTTTTTCCAGGCCTTCACATCTCTATTTGGGACCAGAGACCCTTAAGAAGAAGCATTTAAGGCAGGATTGAAAGTCTCCTGTGAATCTCATCTATAACCATTCAATTGAATTAAAACCCCAGATTGTTCAAGAGATGCCACGCATGAGCATTTCCATCTCAGAGCTGCACCCCCATGGGTGTAGCCAGGATTTTAGGGGGGGTTAGGACATGGGGGGCAGAACCGACGTGATTGGTCAGTTAAATATTTTTATTGTTTTACTTGATCCAGGGGTGCAACTGTCCCCCTGCTCCCCCTGGCTACGCCCATGGGCACCCCTAAAGCTACATCCACACAACAAGTATAAATTGCTTCCAAACCAGCATACAGATAAGGAGTGGCAGACTTGAGGATCTTGGATAAATTATGTTTCGATTTCAATGGTTAAGGCTCCAACCCTAAGATCACAGAAATACAGTACAGCCAAGTTCCTCACTGTAGCCATTAAAACTAGGGCACAATTGTTACAGCGAAAAAGGAGCCCACTGCTGTTTCAATCAGAGTAAACCCACTGAAAAGCTTTGTAGCTCAGTAGCAGAGTACAGGAGGTCCCAGGTCCAGACCTTGGTAACATCTCCAAGTAGGGCTGGGAGAGATAGATCCCTCATGTGAGACCCTGGAGAACTGTTGCCAATCAGTGTAAATAAACATAACTAGATGGACTAAATGGTCTGACTCAGTACAGTATACGGCAGCTTCCTGTGTTTTTATTTAAATCAGCCCTTTATTCAGAACCATGAAGACTGGGAACTGTATTTTTATGGGAAGAGCTGCAGCTCATGGTGGAATATCTGCTTTGAGTGTAGAAGGTCACAGGTTGGGTAGGGCTGGGAGAGACGGCTTGCCTGAAACCATGGAGAGCCACTGCCAGTCAGGGTAGACAAGACTGAGCTAGGTGGCCCACTGGTCTGACTTGGCTATACGGCATGTTGCCTGAGGGAAGGTTAAGATGGCACCACCTCCACCCCATTCCATTGGCAGAAGCAGCTGAATCATATTTCAACACCAGAAATGCAACAGCATCTTCCACCCTCTTGAGTGTATTTTAGCACACAACCTCCAACAGAGGAGTCTGATCAAGGGGGGTTGATGGTGATGATGGTGATCCCTTCCTGCCCCAGGATCTGCTCCTAATGGAAGGGCTGGCCCTGTGTAAGGCCACCATCAACAAACACAAGGCTGGGCCAGCAGACCTTTGATCTAGCCCAGCTTATTGCAAGTTTACTTGCATATCCCCCCTCTCCCCCACCCCAAAACAGCAACATCACAGTTCTAAGGCCTCCTTCCTGGACACTGGAACCTCCTAACAGCAGGCAGAACAACCAGCCCGCACATAGCTTGGCATGTGCACACAGTGTGACCGGCTCGAGAGATAAGGCAGCACCTCACAAACAGGGCTAAATAGAAGCCTGCAGTGCCTTCAAAAAGCCATCTAGTTTGGTTCTGGCTCATCAGCAAAAGCCAAAATCGTCCCTGGAGCAGGCCCCCACCTGGGTTTGACACCCTTGGCTGAGGAAGTCAAAAAAAGCAAAGCTAACCCACTGAGAGGCCACCTTCACGAAGTGAAGGGTGCCAGCCCTCCAAGCAGGTGAGAAAAGCTGGAGGATTTACTAGTATTTACACACCAGGAGGACTCCACCCTCTCCAGCGAGGCCAGTTCAAGGTCTGCGTACCTTGACTGTACACACTAGTAGCTTTAAAGCAGATTACTGTGCCCCTCAAATAATCCTGGGAACTGTAGTTTCACTCCTCACAGAGCTACAGTTCCCAACACCCTTAAAATCTAGAGTTCCCAAGATTCTTTGGGATGTGCATTAAATGTACTTTAAATTCATGGTCTGTGCACATTCCTTAACTTGCTGTTATATGCCCAGGCCTGAGGAGCAATACCTGCTCTGGCAAAGCCAGGGAAGCTCCTTGAGAAAATGCTATGCTGAGGCTGAGGCTACACAGGAGAAAATAAATGGCTGAGACAAGCTCTGCCAGGGAGAGCAGGATAAACCCACATTCCACACGCCCCACGGCTAAAACTCGCTTTCCCTGATTCGGGAGTCCAGGTCACACCCACTTGGTGAACAAGCATGCAAGGTATGTTATGACGCAGCAGGAGCAGAAGAGGTTAAGTCAGCTCGACGGAACACAAAGAAAACTCCTAAAACCACAGCTGTATAAAGGTTAACGCTCAGGCAGTATACCAACGTATCACGTCAGATGATGCCCAGAACCTGCCCCACCAAAGAATCGCCTGCATGTCTTGTGACAGGGGAGGGAAGAAGTGGTTTGGTCAGCCTCTCGACTCTGCTGCTCACTTGTCATGATCAGGCTTTTATAAAAGGAGAACCCAACTTGGTTTTCTTTACCTGGCATAGATTAAGCCCATGAAGTTACATTTCTAGCAACTGATGGATTTTGTTGTATAGATGGGCACAGGGTGTTCTGTAAGATGGCTCAATGTTGCAGCCCAAGTGGGGCCTCACTCACGTGAGCAGCTGCTTCTGTTTAACTGGCCTGCTTGAAAAGTCTTTCTATTTATTTATTTATTGGAAAGGAGCTCAAGGTGGTGTACATGGCTCTCCCCCTCACAACCCAGGCTGAGGGAGACAGCAACTGGCCCAGGATCACACCCAGTGGGCTTCAGGGCTGAATAGGGTGATTTGAACTTTGGCCTCCCAGGTCCTCGTCCAGCACTCTAACCACTACACCACTGACCGGTGTAATGCTCTCCAGCTCCCATTGCATTCATACAGAAAGGAGTCTGACAGAGGAAGGAAGAAAAAGGGTTATGTACTCCTCTCTAAACTGTCTGTGTGAACATTACAGAAGCAGGACTCAATTTTCTCCATATGTTTTCTCCGCCCACCCCAGAAAGCATCGTTCTTTACACTTTCAGAAGCCAGAACTAAGCAACTCTAAAATAGCCTCCGTTGCTAAATTGCCAGCTGCCTCAAAACAGAAGGGTAGGATATAAATCAAACATAACACGGAAGGTACCTTATACCAGGTGAGATTGTATAAGAAGCTATGTGCTCTGACTGGCAGCAGCTCTCTGGGATGTCAGGCAGAGAGACAGGGTCTTTTCCATCAGTTGCTACTGGATTGTTATTTTTTAAATCAGAGATGCCACGGACTGAACCTAGAACCTGGTGCATACAAAGCAGGCATTCTCTCCCACAGCCCCTCCGAAGATAAATAAAGGTGAATTACAATAACCTCATGTATATTTGCTGAATGTAACCCTCTTGCATTATTTTATACAGTCCTGTTTATAAAACGCAAACAGCACAGTAGAGGAAGTAAAAAAACACCTTCCAGAATTTCACCGTCCAGAGGCCCATTGTGCTTTGTGCACATGAATGTTATCAGTGTAACTCCTCCATAAAGGGAGGCAGGCATGGGCCTTTTACCGCCTTCCTTGTTGCTACAGACCTTAAATATTTTAAGCATGCATGGAAAAACTGCAAGGAAGTGAAGGCCACAAATTCACTCCTGCAAACACACGCACCTTGCAGGTACACTCACCAGGTTTTGCCTTGCAAAATGTATAAAACATGATTATTATCAGCAAAAGAGCTCCTTAATACATCACAGGAAAGAGGTGTCATTTTAATTTGTGTAAGCCACTTTGATTCCCAGTCCGGGGAAAAGGTGAGATATAAATAAATAAAATAATAGTAATAAGAATATTAATAACAATAGATGCATATACTCTTCCAAATGTCACCTTTGTCTCCCCTGAAAAGCTCAGATTTTAGAATTTACACTCTGAGAGGATAATATGGCCATAGTTCAGTGGCAGATCAACTGCTCTGCATGCAGAAGGCTCCTGAAACTGCTGCCTGAAACCCAGGAGAGCTGCTGTCAGACAGTGTGTGAGAGACTGTACTGAGCGAGATGGACCAATAATCTGCCTTGGTATAAGGCAGCTCCACTATGAAAGAGGGGCAGTAATGCTTCCCAGACCAGCTGCTAGTAATCACAATTGGGAGAGCAGTGCTGTTGTGCTGAGGTCCTGTTTGTGGGCTTCCCATGTGGGCACCTGGCTGGTCACTAAGAGAAGAGGATGCTGGGCTGTTTGGGCCACCGGCCTCATCCAGCAGGGCTCTTCATATGCCCCCACGTTCTTCCCATGCGAAGCAGTTGGTAAGATGCTTTGGGTGTCTTCTTCTGAAGTGACAGGTGACACAGCCTAGTCCTTGCAAGGGTGTTGTTAATGCTAATACAAGACAAAGCCAAGCCTTTTACTGCCTCCTGTCTTGGATAGAGCAGGGCAAGCCGCAGTCAAAGGACCAGCACCAAGTGCAGGTACACTGAGGAAAACTGACATCTGCAATCCAAACATCTGCAATTCCCCTGGAAACTATCCTAATTGCACCTCAAAAACCCTGTCCAGGTTTGGGCTAAATGCCTCACAGCAAACCTTAAGACTCTGGTGCTTCCCCAACTGTTGCACCCACAGACATGCCAAGCAGCTGCTGTTCTTTAAAGGAAGCACCAATAATTATTATTACAATTTATTACCATCATTATTATTTACTTCATTTCTTACTCAGTCTTCATCATAAGGTCCAAAGGTGGGTTACAACAATAGAAACACAAGGTTAAAACTCATATAAGACAACTGATGGAAGTTGTACAATGAAGATGTCAGTGGCAACTCTGTGGGGAGGGAATTCCACAGCTTGTGGGCTGCCACAGAGAGTGCTCTCTCCCAGCTCCCCCCCCCCCGAACCTCAGAGAGCAGTGGAAAGAGCAAGAAGGCCCCCCTCTGCCAATCTTAACAGCAAAGGGGGGCTGAAAAGAAGCAGTCTTCAAACTGCAGGGCTGAGACACAGCAGGGATGCTGGACGGGACAGGACAGGACCACAGGAACTTAGGAAACAGTCTTATTACGAACCAGAACATTAATCCATTTAACTCAGTATTGTTGACACTGACTGACAGCAGCTCTCTGGGGTTTTAGAAAGGGGTTGTCTCCAGCCCTACTGGAGATGCCACCAGGTACTGAACCTGAGACCTAATGCATGCAAAGCATATGATCCACCATTGAACTATAGCCCCTCCTCTAATACCAGGGCAGATGCACAGATCCCCCAGAAAGCCAGGCAACCACAGATTGTGCATACATCAAAGCAAAGATGCACCCCATTCACAGCTGCTGCTTAGCCAGAAAATATTCACTTGCTGAATGGATGCTTAGCATACAGCTGTTTTAAGAAACAAAAACTGCAATCCTAGCAAAGAGTTAATGGCAGCCAACCCTGGATACGGGGTATGGGGGTGGAGGAAACAACCCTCATTCTTTACATACGTGTGCACACAATAATTCTCCAGCCACCACCATACCCACTACCTAAAAAAAAAACAGCTATGCACACCCAACCACAGATATCCAACCTTTGCAAACCTGGAATGTGTCACACATCAGATTGGGGAGAAGTGGTACACTGTAGCCACACACAAAAGCACCACCAAAACCCTGTGGGTGTGACCGACATGCACACACCCTGAACTCTCAAGGTATGGTGTCCATGCACAAACACCGTTTCCCTCCTCATATCAGTTTTTTATTATTAATTAGATTTCTTCCGCAGCCTTCACTACGCAGTCCTAGGACAGGTTACAGCAATTTAAAAATACAGTATTAAAACAGATTAGGATCAAAAGAAAAAAGTGGGTCCTAAAATATATATATCCTAGGTGTCAAAACCCAGGGTAAAGAGGTGTGTATTAAATGTCCAAGCTGACACATTTAACACGCACAATTTACAATTCTGTGCACGCGAGCAAGACAGCCAAGCCCTTCCCTGTCTGTATCTCACACATCAATACACTTTAAAACCCATGGCTTGCCTTCCAAATCACACCCAAATGAATGTTTACCGTGGACAGAAAAAGCATTAGATATTCCTCTCCATATAACATTCTCATGCACACACACCTACCTTCTCAGGACATGCTCACAACACAACCTAGGCCAATTCAAAAGCCTGGAAATAGGGACAAAGCCAAAGGATGGAGGCAAGAGAGATTTTTGACACCTCCTTGCTGTGTGAGAGAGACAAAGACTATCACTTTAACACAACACTGGAGGATCTGGGCTATTCGAAGAGCACAAGGTTTGGTCACCCCAAAATCATCACACACACACACACACACACACACACACACCACATTTAAACCCAGGAGGTGCTTTTCCCACAAAGAACTGCACATTGCAACTCACCTAGGTCAGTTCAAAGCTGGAGGGAGGAATCCCATGTTCGTGTGCATACAAGAAAGGTACATATTTTGACAGGTACACAGAGAATGCATATTTGAGAGAGACTAGACCATAAACAAACCTCACTCTCATACACACACACACCCTCCATGCATCCTTTCGCACAAACACATCTAGGACCTGCCTCCTGCTCATGCCCAGATGAATGTGCATATAAAGAACATGTGCACACATGCAAATGAGGGAAAGAAACACAAGGACAGTGACTTCCGCTACCTGTGTTATACCATTCATGCACACATTCCCCAAGACCTGCTTCTCACAGGCAGAGAGGACTATGCACCCAACATACCTAGGCTACTTTATGGGGGGGGGGGGGAGCTGGACTCGGGAGGAAGCTATTAGAGAGGCACATCTTTTGCCACAGGTGGCATCAGTATGTGCTGTGTGTGAACACGCACACCCTTTACACAAAAGCACCTTTAAACCCACAAACTGCCTCCTCCCACCTGTGTGGACATGCAATCACACCTGTAGGCAGAGTGACACACATACACAAATCTGCAAAAACAGCAACAACCCCCACCCCCAGCACATTCCCAAGCATCTTTAAACCCTAGACACACTCCTCTCCTAAATTCAGGAATTCCAAAATTCAAGGAGACCTACATTTGCGTGCCTGTTTATGGGTATAAAAGAACACACACAAACTCGTGTGTATGGGCTGCACCCAACCTTATTCCTTGCTGAAATGAAGGCACAGTTGGACCAACTTAGGCCCATTGAGTGCCTCTGAGGAGACTCCGCTGAGCCGGCTGAAGTTACTACGGGGACCACGACCAACCCGGGGCCCATTAATCCCGGTGGATCTCCTCGGAGGAGAACCCCGTTGAAGGAGCACCCTGACGAAGCGCAGGCCCATGGATCTCAATGGGTCTCCTCCGGGATGGCGACCCGTGGGAATCAAGGGGCGCCTCGACTGACACAGGCCCATTCATCCCAACCCAAGAGGGAAAGCCTCCCCTGAGGGAAAGTCAGCCGGATGCAACCCGGAAGGGAACAAGCGTTATCCCTCTGCTGCACGCGTCGCTCCCTTCTCACGAGCGCCGCTTGCACGGTGCCACACGCCTTCTCCCAACCCGTAACATCCACACCGAGGAGGCGGCGGCGGCGCTTCTCCTCCTCCTCGCCGCCGTCCGCCCCTCTCCCACAGCGATGGCGGCGTCCCCCTCTGCCTCCATCCTCCGGGGCTCCCCGCCCGGCCCCTCGCCTCCCTCGCTCACCGGGCAGCGCGGCTGGATGGCGAGGCCCGGCCCGGCCTCTCTTTCGGCCCCGGCTGCTCGCTGCCTCCGCCTCCTGCGGCCGCTCCCGGGCCGGCATCGAGCGAGCCCAGCCCGCCAGCAGGAGGAGCAGGAGGGCGGCGGCGGAGGAGGAGAACGGGGCGGGCGCTGAGGAGGAGGAGGAGGAGCGGGAAGAGGCCGGCCTTCTCCCTCCAGCTCGGAGGGGCGAGGCGGGGAAGAGGCAGGTGGGGGTGGAGGCCCTACTCAGAGTAGACCGCCCGCCTTGAAAGGCACGGGCCTCCGCCGCGGGGTCTCTTTCAGCGGCTTCGTGGCGAACTCAGAGCAGGGCCGCCCCGCTTCCCTCACGCGCACATCCAGAGGGAATAATGGGTGCTGCTGGCCCGCCAAGTCCTACTCAGAGTAGACCTCCCTCCCTCCCCACTGAAATGAAGGGGTCCCTTCGCTTTCATGCAAGCGCTAGGGGCGTTAATGGTGAGAAGAAGGCACAACCTCGGGGGGAAACAGTAAAGGAAATGCTCTTTCTGAGGGGGAAGGCAGGCGGTCTCTCTCAAGGGGCTTGCTTCCGAGTAGGCCGCGTCAGTCAGGGGATTATTCCTATTAGCAAGCCCCTTTTGCGTCTGACTGACTTTCCCCTCAGAGAAGCTCTTAATGGTGGCCATGATAACGTTCCCAACAGTTCTCTAGAGGGGGAAATTCAGGGCATCTAATGGGGCTTACTCGCAAGTAAGTGGGACAGCTTACTCAGGAGTCCGCCCCCTTTGGGTGCCCTGACTGGCACTGAGCTTCTCTGAGGGGAAAGCTAGTCAGGGTCAAGGAGGGCAGGGACTTAACTTTTGAGTTATTATTAATTAGTGGGACTTACTTCTGAGTTGTTAGCATTATTAATTACATGGTTGTTATTACCCTCGCAAAAGCAAGCCCATTTGGCACCCTGAAGGACTTTTCCCTCAGGCAACATTTTTGTTACCTATTATTATTATTATTATTATTATTATTATTATTATTATTATTAGCTTCCCTGAGAGGAAAAGGCAGGCAGTGAGGATACCGAATGAGGCTTACTTCCCAGTAAGCATGACTCTCAATTGTTGGTAATCAATACCCCTTTTGATTAAAAAAAAAAACCAAAGAGGTGCCAGTTCTTTTATCTTTATATAATAAGTGTTGTGGGCGCCATCACAAAATGGCTGCTGTCTCTCTCTCTCTCTCTCACACACACACACAAACACATCTAGAGACAACAAGTGTTTAAAGTGATATTAATCCATCTATTGCACAAGGTTTCATGCATCGGTTATATCTGCATGCGTTTAGATAAGGTCCAGAGTCTCCCCATCCCTAGATTGTAAGTTCCTTGAGGCAGAGACTTGCCCTGTCTTTGTAAAGTGCCAGCGATGTGGATGGCACAATAAGAATGAATGTTAACAGCAGGCGCCATCTCAGAAGAAATATTCCCTCCTGGACGAGGGTGGAGGAGGAATGCTTTTTCCTAACAGGGTGCCTGCCACCCATGGATTTTTCAGCACTATAATTAAAAACTAATCAACATTTTGTGAAGCCTGTTGCTCAATTCATTAGGGGCATCTCTTTAATCAACTAAAACTGCAATCCTAGGCACACTTCATTGGGCACACGCAAATTATATCCCCACGAACACTTGCACAGATTAATCTATTCAAACAATCTACTCGTGTTTCTTTGGTCAAAAGGACAGCCCTGCCTCTTTTCCCCCCATTCTAGTCCCCCAATTCTTTTTGCATTGTATTTCTAGCAGCTGTTTTATTTGGGGGAGTTTTGGGTGAACTCTGTGCTTCTGTGCTCACAGAAATGAGGCTGCAACAGGTATGCACCAGGCATTTAAAGCACACACCTTCCCACAAAGAATCATGGGAACTGTAGTTCCCAACACCCTTAACAAACTTTGAGTATCATTTCAGGGGAGAAAACAGAAATGGGGAGTGGGGAGAGAGGGTAGGATGCCCACCTTGGGGGAAACAGCTGGCTGGGACCCTGGCCAGGAGCAGTCCTCCCGCTAAAAGATGATGCGCTGCAACATTTTGTTGCAGCCCCCTCTTGCACCCTGCTCTACTGTCAGCTTTAGACTGAGTTGCTATAACAGGTCTATCAATGTACAAAACAATAACTGGCCAGGTATACATTTGTTTTGAGAGAGAAGTTATGAACTGGTGTTTCACTCTCAGTTATCAGGGCATTGCTGTTGTTGTTTTTGCAGACTTGTCTGTATTGATGAAACAGAGCTGCCAACCATTATGCATCCTATTTACAAGGGTTCTGTTGTATCTGAGGCCATTTTAAAAAGAAATATATATTGTGATAGGGACTTGATAGCAGAGTATTCTGCATTAGTTAGGAACAAAACCTTTTAATCTCTAGCAGACGTTCCTCATCATGCCATTTTGTTAAGGGAGACCCCATCTGCACTTCATTTGATAAGGCTTTCTGACTGTTCCCAATGCAGGGATTTGGATCAGGGCCGGCGGTGATGGTGGCGTGCCCAGACTCCTGACAAGGCACTCACTTCAATAGTGAAAAAAGCAAAACTCTGAAAAGCAAAACTTTTACTTCTGCATGCTGGACCACTTATGCTTTCCTGACACACTTCTTTCTTTTGGTTAACAGGTAACAGATTTTCATGACAGATAATGCAATAAATAGACTCCTCTCTTTCCACGCAAACAGAAAACAATTGTAAGTACACAGACCACTTTTCGACGTTTGCTCCACATAGCAAAGCGTATTGACCTGTTTTCTTTATTGGATGCCAAGTTCAATTAAAATAATAGGGAGATTTCTTTTCTCCTTTTAAAAATGATTATTTGAACAACTTTTCTGCCCTCTAGTGGACTCTGCTTCAAAAGGCAAATCCACCTTTGTTTTGGGAGACCAGCATGGGATGAATGAAGAGTGCTCACATTCTGCTGAGTCTCATGCTTAGGTTACATAAGGCTGCAAGTCTAACCCTGCTTACCTGCTGCGCTTATTCAGTAGAGTTAGCTCTGAGTAAACGTGGTTAGGACTGGGCTGCTATTCCTTTGAACATCCAGTGGGCAGAACATTTAGGTTCTCTTTTCCAAAGTTCAACTTTCTCCACCAAAATCGATGCTTCTTTTAAAGAGTCTTTCAGATTCCTGTTGGTTGATCTGACATTGTAGATGCTAGCCCATGAGCAGTAAAACTGTTAGTCTTTCGGGTACTACAAGACTCTTGGCTGATTTTGCTCTTTGGGGTGTTCCTTTATTGCACTGCTCTGAGCAGGTGCCTAAAGGTGTTCATAGTATATTGCCTCTTAGGTGCTGTAGTCTAACGCAGGAGTAGACAACCCTTTTTCTTCTGCCAAGGCCACATTCCCTTGACAGTAAGCAATCTGTCAGGGGCCACAAGTAATCAGCAATGGGCATCATGGGAGGAATCAAATCCTGGGATTTGGTGGTTTTACCAGGTGACCATTGATATGAGTTAATTTGGTTTTTAGTCTGTTGTTGTTGTTTTAACTGTGTATTGAATTATTGCTCTTTTTCTCAAGTGAAAATTTTATTTTGCTCTTTCTTTTTTAAACCATTTTGAGTGGAAGGTTGGCAATGAAATTCAGAGTTGGTTATCAGGAGGAGCACCCGATGCTTCCACAATGGCTGCCAACACTGTCTACGATGCTTCATCCCCTTCACCCTCCCTTAGACAGGCTCATCTCAAACTGCAGCTCCAGAGTCCCTCCATTAAGCCTGCTGCTGGGTCCAGGCCAAGGAGCTGGGGAGAGGCAGGGCGCCTTTTGTTCAATTCTCTATTGCTCATTTGCCAAAAAACAAAAGCGCTCGCTCAGACGCCAGGCAGAGTGCTGAGGTGGCAGCTTGTGGGCCGCCACTGACAATCCCTCTGAGCGGAAGCCACGGGCCGGGCGCTAGGCCCACCTGCCTGCTTCCCAGAGGGGCAGAGAGAAGCCAGCATGCTGCCCCTAGAAAATAAGTGACCCCTCTCCCCAGCATCTTGGGAGATTGGCCAGACTTAACTGTTTCAAGGTTTCTGGGCGGAAGGGAGTTCCACAGCCCTAGTCTGGGAGAGAGAAACACAGAATCTTGTGTGTCTTTCACAATATCTGGGGGGATGACAGAATAGTGATAAGCCATGTTTGTCCTAAAGAACCATTACTCCCTCAAAAGCAGCAGGAGTGGAGGAACTTTTTCAGCCCAAGGGCCACATTTCCCTTCCAAGGGGCCACATACCATTGGTGGGCGGTGCCAGAGCAATGAATGCAAATCTTACCTTTATACAGTAGGCTAGCTTCTGCACCTGCGCCCAAGCACCCCTCTCTGCCCTCTATCCAGACAAGCAGGAGGCATTACCAGAGCTCAGTGACTCATTGATGCACTCAAGGAGGGGGCGAGTGAGGACTGATGAAGGGTGTGGCCTGGAGAGAGCGGGTGTGGCCTGGGAAGAGTCCCAAGGGCCACATTTCTCTCCTGATCTGCAGGTTCCCCGTTGCTGCTCAAAAGCAACAGCATATCTTGCTTCATGCCAACAAGCTCCAAAACTCAAAACTATTTGCTCCTTTTTCAGACCCTAGCCCAATGCTATTGCAGCTCTCGCCCTGGGATGTGGTTATTACAGTAAGCCCTCAACTTATGCGCATTTAACTTGTGTGCATTCATGCTTTACAGGTATGGCAATAATAATAATAATAATAATAATAATAATAATAATAATAATAATAGTAATTTTTTATTTATACCCCGCCCTCCCCAGCCAAGGCCGGGCTCAGAGCGGCTTACAAGCAATAATAAAAACAAGATGAATGATTACAACTTAAAAACAAAAATAAAATACAACATTAAAATAATGGAACATTAAGATATTAAAATGTAGCCTCATCGCAGGAGGAGAAGGAAAAGAAAGGGGGGGAAAAGAGAGGGAGGGAATCAAATTGGCTCCAAGCCAAAGGCCAGGCGGAACAACTCTGTCTTACAGGCCCTGCGGAAAGAAATCAGATCCTGCAGGGCCCTGGTCTCATGAGGCAGAGCATTCCACCAGGCCGGAGCCAGAGTTGAAAAGGCCCTGGCTCTGGTTGAAGCCAATCTAATTTCCTTAGGGCCTGGGACCACTAGGGTGTTGTTATTTATGGACCTTGAGGCTCTCCGTGGGGCATACCAGGAGAGGCGGTCCCATAGGTACGAGGGTCCTAGGCCGTGAAGGGCTTTAAAGGTCAAAAGCAGCACCTTAAATCTGACCCTGTACTCCACCGGGAGCCAGTGCAGCTTGAAAAGCACTGGGTGAATATGCTCCCATGGCAGAGACCCCGTGAGGAGCCTCGCTGCAGCATTCTGTACCCGCTGGAGTTTCTGGGACAGCTTCAAGGGCAGCCCCGCATAGAGCGAATTACAGTAGTCAAGCCTGGAGATGACCGTCGCATGGATCACTGTGGCCAGGTCGGGGCGGGAAAGGTAAGGGACCAACTGCTTGATGCGGCGAAGGTGGAAAAATGTCGCCTTGGCTGTTGCTGTAACTTGCGCCTCCATGGAAAGGGAGGCGTCAAGGATTACACCCAAACTCTTAACGGAAGGCAATGGCACTAATTGGGCCCCCGCAAGAGAAGAGAGTTGGTCCCTCATCCCCATGCCATCCCGACCTAGCCATAGGACCTCTGTCTTTGAAGGATTTAGTTTCAATCGGCTCCCACGAAACCATCCAGCCACAGCTTCCAAACATCTGGTCAGTGTGTTCGGGGCCGAGTCAGTGTGGCCATCCATCAGCAGATAGAGCTGAGTGTCATCAGCATATTGGTGACAGCCCAGCCCAAAGCTCCGGATAATCTGGGCAAGGGGGCGCATAAAGATGTTAAAAAGCATTGGGGAGAGAATTGCGCCCTGCGGCACTCCACACACCAAGGAGTGGCGCGACGACATTTCCCTCCCCAGTGCCACCCTCTGTCCCCGACCAGAGATAAAAGAGCACAACCAGTTACGGGCTATGCCCTGTATCCCCACGTCTGCGAGGCGGTGGTCCAGAAGATCATGATCAACCATGTCAAAGGCTGCTGACAAATCTAAAAGGATCAGCAGTCCTGACCCGCCTCGATCCAGTTGTCTACGGAGATCATCTGTTAGGGCAACCAGAGCCGTCTCCGTCCCAAAACCAGGACGGAAACCGGACTGAAATGGATCTAATGCCGATGTTTCCTCCAGAAACCTACCAAGCTGTTCAGCAACCGCTCTCTCAATTACCTTACCCAGGTATGGAAGATTTGAAACTGGGCGGTAATTGGATAGGTCTAAGGGATCTAATGAAGTTTTTTTTAAGAGTGGACACACCACTGCTTCCTTCAGTTCCCCTGGGAATGTCCCCGTGTCAAGGGACAAATTGATAATTTCAACCAGGGGGGTCCGCGCAACATCTGGACACTCCCTAATCAGCCAAGACGGGCACGGATCAAGGAGGCAGGTGGTGGGCCTACCAACTTGGAGGAATCTATCCACATCAGTAGGGAGTATCCGATCGAAATGGTCCAACACCGGACCTGAAGTCAGTTGAGGGGCCTCCAGTTCAGTCACTGTATCTAAATTGGCAGGGAGGTCACGGCGGAGCAACTGGATTTTCTCCGCAAAAAAAATCGCGAATGCCTCACAGCTGTGGGTCGAATTTGTGCTTAAATTTTGTTGTCCTCCTAAGGACGTTATTGACCTAATTATTTTAAAAAGTTGTGCCGGGTGAGAGCTAGCGGATGCAATGGAAGCTGCAAAGTAAGATTTCTTAGCAGCTTTCATTGCCATCTCATAGGCTTTCATAAGTGTCCTATAAGATGTTCTTGAGGCTCTGTCACGAGTCCGTCGCCATACTCACTCTAGCCGTCTGAGATCCCGCTTCATTTTCCGGAGCTCCTCAGTAAACCAAGGGGCCCGGTTTCGACGGGGTCGCAGAGGGCGCTTAGGCGCGATCTCATCAATGGCTGCCAAGAGCCGGTTATTCCAGTCCTCAACAAGGTCATCTAATGAGTCGCCAGGAGGAGCAGGATTCTGCAAGGCTTGTCGGAATCTAAAAAAATCTATAAAAAAAAAAGTTTTTAAAACACGGTGGGGTTCCAGGAAAAATGACTTCGGCATTCCCACCCGCCGTTGAAGCCAATGGGTTTTGACTATAAGTGATTTTGGCTTTAGACACGACCCCCAAAACATAACCCCCATGTAATTTGTGGGCTTGCTGTATAAGATCCCTAGCTGTCTCCTTTAGCTAGTGCCCCTTGTTAGTGGCCAAATTGCGTTGAAGCTAAAGGGGGACATGAGAGAGCAGAACAGCCTAGAGGGGTCTGGGTACAACTGGCATAATTCAGAAAAGGCAGAATGTGGCATTAGGTACGCAATCCCGCTCCCTGATATTCCCATTCTACGAACCTTCTGGAGCAGAACAACTGCCCATCTAGTCCGGTATCCTTTTCTCACAGGGGCCAACCAGGTGCTCTAAAGGGAAGCCTGGAAGCAGGATCCGAGCACAAAAGCCCTCTCCCTTCCTGGGGTTTCCAGCAGCTGGTATTCAGAAGCATCACTGCCTCCAGCCATGGAGTCAGAGCATAGGTTTCGTGGCTAGTAGCCATCAGTAGCCGTCTGCTCTATGACTTTGTCCAATCTTCTTCTAAAGCCATCTAGGTTGGCCATCACTCCTTCCTGTGGGAGGGAGTTCCATAGATGGGTGCTGTTCTAAAAACTGCCTCTTCTCATTTCCCCCAGACACTAGCCAGGCATTCCTGCAGGCGGCCCCCGCCCTGGGTGGGTGATGGGCGATTGAATGCACCCTCAGCCAAGAATGCAACTTGGACGGTGGAAGCGAGCCGTTGAAATCTCTGGGGATCAAGGGAGGCTCAGTGGCAGAGAATGCATCATGCTGACTGCAGCTCAAAGCTTGCCCGGTGCCTATCGGGATGCTGGCCCTATATAAACAAACAGGGACGGTCCAGGCAGCAGGGCGGCCCATGGAGGAACTGTCACCATTCAGCGAGCGAGGTGAGTCACTCCAGAGAAAACCCCCCTCCTCCAAATTATCTCCCCCGTCTGGACTTTATTCATCAAGACCGAGACTCCTGTCCGGAAAGAAATCCAACAGGCTGTCTCTTAAATTGAAACCCCCCCCCCCCCAAATAATCAAACTGGAGGAAAATGGCAGGTCTTGGACAACCTATTTGCATTGCATTGCTATCTCACCTCTCCTCCTCAGAGCTCAAGGTGGTGTATGTGGTTCTCCCCCACCCCATTTTATCCTCACAACAACCCTGTGAGGTAGGTTAGGTTGAGAGGCGGTGGACTGGCCCAAAGTTCCACCCATGGAGCTTTGTGGCTGAGTGGGGATTTGAATCCTGTTCTCCCAGCTCCGAGTCTGACACTCGAATCACTACACCATGCTGGCTCTCAACTGAGGACAGAGGTAGCTAATAATAATAATTTGCACCTCCACTGCCCTACTTTGTGCATTTTTGTGGGTGAACTGACCCACTTCTTAACTTTGTGGAAAAAATATGAAAATCGAAACGCAGCCATTCTTTGAGATTTGCACATCCCTGAATTTTGTGATGCTGTTCTCCAACAGGGAAAATGTGCATTTAAAAATGAATATGTTAATGAAATCAACGTATTAAAATGATAGGGGAAATCACTTGCAAAAAAAAGTGCCTGTCAGGCAAAACTGCATGCAAGAATGCATATATTTGGGGAAATTGGCACTAAAACTCTGATGGATTTCACAAGAACTTAAAAATAAATAAATGCTGATGCAGAAATTAGAATCCGAAACTAACAGATGAGTCCATGCCTATTTGCACCACTGTCCCATTTTGGAACACAAACTGAGGGGAGAGGCAGGAAAAGTCATCCAGTCACAAACCGGACAAAATTGCAAGTGAGGTGGGAGCCTCCTAAATTTGCTTTTGGGGTTTAGAAATCTATGTTGTGGGTTTGGGGCCCCGCATCTGCCAGACACTGCCCTCTCCTGGAAGCACTTGTGTCTGCAGCAAGGACGAACCTGAAAGGACCTTGCTGTCAAAATGGGCACCTATGCAGATTTTGAGACGAATTTGATGCTTTCCCCTGTTTTTCTTTCCCTTAGAACTCAGCCACGCAGCCAAGATGGCACAGATAAACCCCCAACTGGCCCAGGTGGGCACGTGGAAGGTACGTCCCGGTGGTTAAAACGCGGGCGGAGAGCCACAAAGACTCCTGTGGCAATGCAAAGACCAGCAGATTTATTGCAGGGGGTTGGAATAGGTGACCCTTCCAGCTCTACAATTCTGTGGATTATGCTTTCATGCCCAGGATTGGCTTTAAGTTTGAGGGGGCCTTGGCAAAGGGGCAGCCTGGTGCCCTCCTGGCCTCCTGCTCCTTGTGGGCATATCTGGTCCCAATGGTTCCAGCAACAGGCAGCAATCCCATCAAGCAAGAGTGATTTCTAGCCAGGCAAAAACACTGAGGGAGGGGTGTGGCCTGGAGGGAGGGGTGTGGCGAGGGAAGAGGCGTGGCCCGGGGAAAGTTCTGAGGGCCATCCAGAAAGGCCTGGAGGACCGCATTTGATCCCCAGGCCTGAGACTCCCCATTCCTGGCCTAGGGGTCATTTTCAACCAGAGCAGAGAGAGAGTGTGGAAGAGAGATATTTAAGCTGGCCCTCCTATGAGGCAGAGAGATGCTGGAACAGGGTGTCTTTCAAGGGCAGCAAAAGCAGGTCCTTAAAATTTCCCTCTTTGGAAAGTGGGAACCCTCGCCCTGCCCCGCCTGACGCTGTCGCTCTCTTGCAGATCACTGCCTACGATCAGGAGAACTTCCAGGGCAAACGGATGGAGTTCGCCACCTCCTGCCCCAACATTGTGGAGTGCAGCTTCGACAACGTGCGCTCGCTCAAGGTGGAAAGTGGCGCGTGAGTACAGGGGGTAGCGGGGCTTCCGAAAGCAAGAAGTCAGGTTAAGAAGATGAGAAGAAAGAGTCTGCCGGATCAGGCCAATGGCTCATCTGAGTCCAGGATCCTGTTCTCACAGGGGCCAGCCAGAGGTCCAATTGGGAAGCCTTCAAGCAGAGCCCTCTGCCCTCCTGCGGTCACACGGGCCCCCATAGCAAGTGTCCTCCTGTTCTCAGTCACATGTTCCAAAACTGCCCAGCCCACCTGAACCCACAAAGGCCCTCCTCCAGAGCCCGCAGCCTGCAGGAAACATTGCCTTGGTTTGATTTGACAAAGGTGGTTCCCTGAGCCACGTACAGCAAGGGTGAAGTTCATTGGACATCCCTATCCTCGTCCCATTTATATGCCACCTTTTGATTTAAGCTTCCAAGGCATCTTAAACAAACACAAAAGGGTGCTTCCAGGCTGTTGTGGATCCAGCCACCTGCTGGCAAATTGGGGGTCATGTAATTAGAGCTGATTATAGAATAGAATCATAGAATCATAGAGTTGGAAGAGACCACAAGGGCCATTGAGTCCAACCCCCTGCCAAGCAGGAAACACCATCAGAGCACTCCTGACATACGGTTGTCAAGCCTCTGCTTAAAGACCTCCAAAGAAGGAGACTCCACCACACTCCTTGGCAGCAAATTCCACTATCGAACAGCTCTTACTGTCAGGAAGTTCTTCCTAATGTTTAGGTGGAAACTTCTTTCTTGTAGTTTGGATCCATTGCTCCGTGTCCGCTTCTCTGGAGCAGCAGAAAACAACCTTTCTCCCTCCTCTATGTGACATCCTTTGATATATTTGAACATGGCTATCATATCACCCCTTAACCTCCTCTTCTCCAGGCTACACATGCCCAGCTCCCTTAGCCGTTCCTCATAAGGCACCGTTTCCAGACCTTTGACCATTTTGGTTGCCCTCCTCTGGACACGTTCCAGTTTGTCAGTGTCCTTCTTGAACTGTGGTGCCCAGAACTGGACACAGTACTCCAGGTGAGGTCTGACCAGAGCAGAATACAGTGGCACGATTACTTCCCTTGATCTAGATGCTATACTCCTATTGATGCAGCCCAGAATTGCATTGGCTTTTTTAGCTGTCACGTCACACTGTTGGCTCATGTCAAGTTTGTGGTCAACCAAGACTCCTAGATCTTTTTCACATGTACTGCTCTCAAGCCAGGTGTCACCCATCTTGTATTTGTGCCTCTCATTTTATTTGCCCAAGTGCAATACTTTACATTTCTCCCTGTTAAAAATTCATCTTGTTTGATTATGAGGCCCTGTGCAGGAAACTGGCTCGCCCCCCTATAAAAATGGATTTCCCCCCCCTTCTCTTTTTTGAAATAAAGAAAGTGATGAGGAAATGCACTGGAAAGCGTGGGACGGACGCTTGCTTTGGCTTCCCTGCAAGCAAATCAGAATAAATGTCTATTAAATAGCCAACGTAGCATCTGATTTCCCTGGAATTTCCTGGAGCACTGTGGTGTTGCCTCTTTTGTGCAAGTTTCCTTTATGTGTTTATTTATATCTTTCATCTCACCTGACCCTTCTTTCTTTCTTTCTTTCTTTCTTTCTTTCTTTCTTTCTTTCTTTCTTTCTTTCTCTCTCTCTCTCTCTCTCTCTCTCTCTCTTTCTATTGTTAGAATGTTTTGTTAATCTCATTATACATTTTATAATTTAAAAAATAAAATAAAATGTGATATTATGCCAGAATGCATAACTTGCTTGAAGGAGTCCAAGAATGCATAACTTGCTTGAAACGATGTAAGCCAGGGCCAGCCCACCCATGAGGCAAGGGGAAGCGACTGCCTAAGGTGGAGGGGTTCATAGAGGAGCAGATCCAGCCTCCAAGGAATGCATTGCCCACTGCTGCTGCTGCTGCTGCTGCTGCTGCTGCTGCTGCTGCTGCTGCTGTAGTGACAGCAATGGCTGCTGCACGCTCCTTGGAATCTAGATCGACTGCCTCCTTGGCAGCCCCCTCCCCAAATGCTAGCTCTGCAGTGGCCTCTGGGGGAATAGGAGGTGCTGCTTGTCTCCCCCCACCCATGGGGAGAGAATGGTGGGGGCTGCCCTCAGGGCCTTTGATTCCCACAGCTGCCATCAGCTATGGTTGATGTGATTCCCTACCTTGTTCCCAATGTAGATTTTCACCCATTGCTTCTTCCCTGGAGGGGGGGAAGCACCATTTTCTGGTTTGCCTCAAGTGACCAGATGTCTTGGGCTGGCCCTGGCACAAGCAGCTCCTGAAAGCACATCCCTTGGGCCGTATTGAGGCTAATAAAAGATAGGCTGTTGGACTGTTGTTCCATCACAAGTCACCTTGTCCGTACTGCTGCAATATAGGCTGTCTAAAGTCCTTCTGAAAACATGGGGTTGCCCTTTTCTCCAGCCCGCAGGGTCCATGCTTTGTGCACTCTTAACGAATCAGCGTTCTCAAAGAAAACTCCAGGTGCACCTCTCTTTTGCTCTTGTCTTCCCTGCCATCCTCTTGTGTGCTGCTGATTGCAATTTCAATTAAAAATATAATGAAAATAATGTCCCTGCAGGGTGGATGCTTAATAAAAAGGTTGTCAGGAAGGGCATGAAATTAAAAACGGCATCTAAAAGGGATCCTATGACAGAAACACACACGCGCGCACGAAGCAGTGAAAAGCTGCCGTCTTAAAAAGGACAGTTAAAATATCCCGGCTGTTGCCAGGGAGGTCCCCTGAGGTGACCAAGTTGGGGATTCCCAGGCCAAAGGAAAGTATTGAGAAACCTCCCTTTACACAAGAGGCTCATGCATAGCTGACTGAGGCAGGTCAAGAACCCAGCCCCAGAATCAGACCAGTCCGGGGCTACCCACAAAGCTATATTTAGGCTGAATAACGAGAACTGGATGATCACTTCTTCGAGGGCCCGTCGCTCAGCCGTCCTGCTGTGGGGCAGACCGCCCTCTCCGCCAGTGGGATAAAACGAGGGCATGTGATGCATCCCCTCTGAGTGTCCTGATTTCCCAGGGACAGTCCCGGAAGTACAAAGCCATCCCAGCTTCTGATTTGACCCCAGAATGTCTCCTTTTCCCCTCCAGCACTGCCAGTACTGAGCTGGGGGAGTACGATGTGCCCACGCTTGCCCTGGGTGGTGGCAGTGCTGCCTGTGTGAGGAAGCATCCTGTTGCCTCTTCCGGGCCTCTCCCTGGCTGCCTCCTCCCTTGGGCAGCTCGCAGCAGCTGCTGGAGAGCAGGCAAGGAGAAGAAGAGGCTACCACCAACGAGGCCCAGCCCCGTACCACATGCTGGCTCTGAGGGGTCAGCAGAGGGCAGGACCACCCTGGGCAGCAAGAAGGGTGCAGTACAAGGAGCCTTGGTTTTGTTAATTTAAAAAATGCTTTGTGTATCCACATCAAATATTGCCCCTTTCTAAAATGTATTTATGACTGTGTGTTTTTCTTCTTGCAAATCTACCAATGAATAAAATAACGTCAGGACTAAGAGGTCTTCTCAGGACAGTGGAGGGCCTGTGCGCTGTGCCCCGTTGGTGTCGTGGGGGTGGCACTCGCTCTTGGTGGGGGGACCAAAATTTGGGGGTCGAGGAGAGTGGGGAGTGAGACATGCCCCTCTTTTCATCTGGGGAAGGTGTGGTGATGTGGTTTCTTGCTGAACGTCTCCTCCTTCCTCTCCGCAGCTGGTTTGGCTATGAGCATACCAACTTCTGTGGGCAGCAGTTTGTCCTGGAGCGCGGAGAGTATCCCCGCTGGGAGGCCTGGAGCGGCAGCAATGCCTACCACGTGGAGCGGCTGATGTCCTTCCGCCCTATCTCCTCCGCAGTGAGTCCCTTCGCCTTTGCCGCGCAGCATTATGCAAGGACCACAATCGCAGGCCTGTTAAAACAAGACCTCTGGAGAAAGAACCAGCTTTCCCGGTTCAGGAGGCAAGCGTTCGGGTTTCACAGAACTCCTTTTTGAGCTGCATGCAAACTTTCAAGCTTCACAGAGTTCTTCTTTAGCATAAATAAGATGCTTGGGAGGTTTTTTAAAAATGTAATTGCCTAATAATAATAATACCATCTCCAGTCCAGAGATTGGGGTGTGTGGGGAGGTGTGAGTTAAGTTTGTTAATTTAGTTTAGATGGGCAGCGTACAAATAAGATTCATTATCCTCATCATTTATAAACTGCTGAATATTGTAAAAAAATACTTAAGCGATATGCAAGCTGCTGAAATTCTTCAAAAGGGTAAAACTGGAGTTGTTTTTACTTCTTGCTGTAGGGGTGAAAAGGCTTAAGGCCAGCCCTCTTTGGACCCCCCCCCCATGGTTAGGAATTACAACATCATGGCTTTTCAATTTAAATTAAAACTGCTGCAGAAGAAGGGTATCAACAGCTTTTAGGCAGACAGGCTAAGAGGGCTCAGTCCCAATGTGTCCAAAACTGGGAGAGAACAATAGAGGGCCTGGGCAGCTGAAGCCACAGGTAGCCCCTGCCTGGCACATAGTGTCATGCACAGATGGCATCTTACCCTAATATTATTGTCCCGCATTTCAGGCCCCTTGAGCTCTGTGTGCTGGAGGGGCTGTGAAGTCATGGGAACATCCCTACCTTTATGGTGGCAGCGCGAAGTTGGCATCCTGAATGTTGGACAGGTGTTTTCACTGAAAAGAGGGCTGCTTTGCTCTTTCCTCCACCCCCACAGAGCCACAAAGAGTCCAAGATCACCCTTTATGAAAAGGAGAACTTCATGGGGCAGCCGTGGGAGGTCCATGATGACTACCCTTCCCTGCAGGCCATGGGCTGGAGCAACAGCGAAGTGGGCTCCATGAAGATCCACTGTGGCGCGTAAGTGGGGGCGATGGCAGGAGACAGCTTCTGAGCCAAGATGTGAGGCCAGGGAAGGGTGCCGTGCGGGCATGCCAACTCCAGGGGGCCAAGGTGTCTTCACCCCCCCCCCCGATATTTGTTTGAAGGGGACCTGGCCCCCTCAATGTTGAGGACGCAGCATCACGGAAGGCAGCACTGTCCTGCACACTGCCAGGAGACGAGTGTGACGTCATGCGCGTGCAACGTGACCCCCTTAATCTTGGGGAGAGCGGGCACCTCTGCCCCAAGTGTGCCAAGATGGCCTGACTTGGGGTAGTCAGCCTTTTTATACCTACCGCCCACTAATGCATCTTTCTTGAGGGTAAAATTTCCTTACCGCCCACCAGTGCCCAATGGAAGGGGGGTTCTGCTTGTGCCATAGAACCCCCTACCGCCCTCCGAGAATCCTGAAACGCCCACTAGTGGGCAGTTGGGACCAGGTTGACAACCCCTGGCCTAACCAAACCGCCCTAGAAACAAGCAGCACTTTCTGCACCTACCAGGGATTTGCAACTGGGTCACACACACACACACCTGGTTGCTGATTCCTGCATTTCAAGGGGTTAGACTGGATAATTATTATTATTATTTATTATTTATACCCCGTCCATCTGGCTGGGTTTCCCCAGACACCCTGGGCGGCTTCCAACACAATATTAAAATACAGTAATGCATCAAACATTAAAAGCTTCCCTAAAGAGGGCTGCCTTCAGATGTCTTCTAAAAGTCTGGTAGTTGTTTATCTCCTTGACATCTGATGGGAGGGTGTTCCACAGGGCGGGTGCCACTACCGAGAAGGCCCTCTGCCTGGTTCCCTGTAACTTGGCTTCTCGCAGGAAGGGAACCTCCAGACGGCCCTCGGCGCTGGACCTCAGTGTCTGGGCAGAACGATGGAGGTGGAGACGCTCCTCCAGGTATACTGGACCGAGGCCATTTAGGATGACCTGGGGGGGGGGGTGGAATCCCTTCCAACTCTACAGTTGAAGGATGTGGAGGGTTAGCTGTGCTCCCTGGACAGCTCTTCATGGCCCCAACTGGGCAACTCAGCTTTTGTATCTCTGCAACTCCTCCTCTGCAGGTGGGTTTGCTACCAGTACCCCGGCTACCGCGGCTACCAGTACATCCTCGAGTCCGACCACCATGGCGGAGACTACAAGCACTGGCGGGAGTGGGGCTCTCACGCCCAGACCTTCCAGATCCAGTCAGTCCGGCGCATCCAGCAGTAGGCCTGAAGGCAAGTGCGCACGCACACATGCACACCCTGGAACAGAGCGTCAGGGCTGCAAGTTGCCAGCGCAGAAGGGAGGACTTCGTTTTTCACCCCACCTCCCCCCAGTTCCCCACACAGGTGCTTAAACCTCTCTCTCTTTTTTGCTCTTGGTCCTCTTGGGCTGGGGGAATCCTTCTCTCCAGCATCTTCCTTGCTGCCACAAAGAGGAAGGAAACACCTGGGAAGGAAATGTGTGTGTGTGAAGCAGGAAGCACTTTGTACATGCTCTGGTGTCAATGTGTTTGCGCAAGATGCACAGGGCGCTGTAGGCAGGCAGAAAGACGGCAGCCTAGTGTTCCCTGCATGCTTAAAAATAAAGCCAGGCTTGTGCTCAAAGCAGGAGTGATTTTGTATGATTTACATTTTACATGATTGAAAGCTGCGGTCAAATCATGTTTTGGAAACCTTAAAATAGAAGCACCTCCCTCTCTGGCTAGGGACAATAGGCTCCACCCACCCACCAGCACATATTTTCAATTACAGTATCGAGGGCTAGAAACTTGAGCAGTTTTAAAAACACACACATGGAAGGTGGGAGTCTTGTGAAGCTGAATCCGGCATCCACTCTAGCATTCTATACAGATGTGCAGCTTATTTCAGACAATACTCCCGAGGGTCTCTTGAGCGTAGATTTTGCCAACTGCAGAGGGGCTACACAAAGTCACCTTTAGGTGGGGCTCAGACAGTAGTAGGAGCCGCTTAAGCCAGGTGTGAAGAACCTACACAGCTCCAGATGTTGGGACTGGCATGGCTACATGGGAAGGTGGGAGGGAGTCCAACAACATCTGGAGACTATGGGGTGGAAGGGAGGAGGAGGCAGGAAGCAGAGCTAGGAGGCAAAATGTTTTTCCCCACCCCCAATGAGATACTGCTTTGTTTGCAAAGTTCGCCACAGCACCATTGGCCAGCCATTCTCCTGGAAACAGAAATTCTATCTTATTACCTCCAACATCACCACCCGAATGGTATAATTACCTCTAGTGAAATTATCACCAAGAACGGGACTGGTTGGAAAATCATAACTGAAAAACAACAGACACATGGAAACTTGATTTTTTTTTTTATTGAACATTTTACATCATGTAGCATCTCTTAATTTATTTTGTTCTACAACCATCTCTCTCCATTTTTAGTTTTCTTCATTAAAATATAAAATAGATTCTTTTTAGTGGGAGGGGAAGTTTTAAGAACTGTTGTGGAATAGCATTTTTTTAAAAAGGGAGGGAGGGAGAAGCTGAGATTTTGCTTCCGTTAAGTGACAAAACTGACCTAGCCTGAGCAACAGCATGGAGACGGATTGATGGACTGGTGAAATTTGGCTGGTTCTGGGTCTGTCACCCCCACTGCAAACCTCCTCAACAAAACCCAACAAAGCCCACCAGTTCCTCCAGTCTGAGAAGTAGTGCCCTTTTTACAGCTGGGCGCACAGCCCATTCCTATCCACCGTGAAACATTTGGAGAGAAGGGGAGGGGAAACGGCAAAATGCTCTGGCCTTTTGGCCAGAAATGTCTCTCCAGTCTCGGCGTTATGGAATAAGAGAGCTCTAAGCAGGTGGATTTTTTCCTCTTGAAGAACAGGGAGTATCTCACACATACAATCTAGGCCAGTCTGCCTCGCTTTTTGACCCAGTTCTTTGCAAAGGACTTGGTGGTATTTTTCAGGTCAAGTGGTCTCATGTTCTGGGACAGAAGCAAAAATAAAGCCCCCCCCCACCCCCCACAAGGTCTTGCTCTACTGCAAAATGGCCAAGCAGGAAAGGTGAGAGTGCAGTCATTGCGTGCCAGGGCTGTGACATCTCAAGATTTATATTAATAAGGTTTGTGGTTCAATGGGAAAGAAATGAAGCGGCAAGTCACCCACCCCACCCCCCGAGTCAAGCAAACCAGGCAAGTGTTGGAACCAAGTTTTCAAAGACCCTGTTTCTGGGGTGGGGTGGGGTGGGGTGGGGTGGGGGAGATGACACAGGAAGGAGACTGAGAGGTCACTGCAGAAGATGCAGACAGACTCTTCAGAAAGGCAGTCCCCAGCACTGCCATTTTCTCAGCACTTTGCAGAATAGGTTGCGGTCAAAAGGGCAAGAGATCCGTGCAAAATATTGAGGGCCAAGGTGGTGTCAGGCTTCCCAAAATTCAAACACCCTCCCCCCCCATCACATATTGTAAAAGATTAAGTTACAGGTAGGTAGCCACGTTGGTCTGCCGTAGTCAAAATGAAATATTTTTTTTCCCTTCCAGTAGCACCTTAGAGACCAACTAAGTTTGTTATTGGTATGAGCTTTCGTGTGCATGCACACTTCTTCAGATCCACGCGCACGAAAGCTCATACCAATAACAAACTTAGTTGGTCTCTAAGGTGCTACTGGAAGGAATTTTTTTTATAAAAGATTAAGACACTGAACTATGAGCGTTTGCAGATTCCAAAATGGTTTGCGTTTCCCCTCCCTCTCCAGGAAGGGCAGAGGGACTTAAGGCAGCTCACCAACAGGAGTCAAGGACAAAACTTAAAAGATAAAATTTGGAGCTGTACATTTAAATGGGCCTTGAAAGACAGGAAGGAAGTTTTTTTGGGGGGCAGGCACCTCAGCAGACAAGAGGCAGAACACAGTAGCTGTGACTAAAGTTGGGGAGCTATCCCAACATCAGGATTTAGAAATCACACAGAACTGGGGAGCAGGGAGAGAGGCCACCAGGAATTGATTCCTCAGAATACAAGAAAACGCCCCCTTTAGCACTCCAACACACAACACAGAAAGACCTGCTTCCCAGAGGCACCCTGAACTTGCAATCCTTAAGACATGCTTCACTAGAGAGTCCCGTGGAACTAGCAGAGATGTGCAGCAGATCAGCTGGTGGGGAAGGAAATTTCACAGAAATTGTGCCATTTTATTTTGCCCGCTTTTAAGAGTGCAACCTCTCCGGCACTCACCAAATGGAGCTTTGGCGACAACCAAATGTGCAAAAGCCATTGGAATAATAATAATCAATGCATGCAAAGGTGTTCCACTCTGTATGCATCCATTAGTTAGTGCCTGCTGGTCCAGCAACCTGTTCTCACAGTGGCCAACTAGATGCCGGTGGAAAGCCTGCAAGGAGGACCCAAGCAAAAAGTACTCCCCACCCGCCATGCACCTGGGAATCCATATATAGGGTGGGGGAGGCAGGAAAGAGAAAACCAAAATTATGCCGTGGAGGGGTTGGTGTTTAATTCCGCAGATCATGATGTCAAGGATGCAATTAGCGTCTCTCCAGGTTTCATTTCAAATGCAAAGTGCATTTTCCTCCTTTTCTCTAGTTCCCACCCTGAAAAGCAGCCACCTGACCAACTGAATTAAGAGCCTGCATGGAAAGATGGGCTCAGAAACTGTATTAGATGTTTAATTTAGATGCACACCACTCTGCAGCAAGCAAAGAGAGATGTAAACCTACACCTCCTGGATTCCAAAACTTGTTTTCTCATTATACAGGATGCCATGTTTCTTGCCCCAAAATACAAGAGGGAGGGAGGTAACTCACGTCGGTTAAGAAAGCCACTTTCTTGGATGTAAATCTGTGGGCAAACAAATCCCAGTGGCAAAGAAACATACTCTGGAGACTCTGCAAAGGGGCATCAGATGCCCCTACAAAGCTTGAGGACTACTGGCATGAAGTGGGGGTGCCAATGAAAGTGTTGAATGGTAAAATGTGAAGGTTCATTATTGTTTCACAAGTTGTGTATGTCTTTAAGGGCCGGGGCAAATAACGAGACCCAGTCTTGCAGGTGCTGCTAGGTAAAGGTAAAGGTACCCCTGCCCGTACGGGCCAGTCTTGCCAGACTCTGGGGTTGTGCGCCCATCTCACTCAAGAGGCCAGGGGCCAGCGCTGTCCGGAGACACTTCCGGGTCACGTGGCCAGCGTGACAAAGCTGCATCTGGCGAGCCAGAGCCGCACACGGAAACGCCGTTTACCTTCCCGCTGGTAAGCGGTACCTATTTATCTACTTGCACCCGGAGGTGCTTTCGAACTGCTAGGTTGGCAGGTGCTGGGACCGAGCAGCGGGAGCGCACCCCGCCGCAGGGATTCGAACCGCTGACCTTTCGATCGGCAAGTCCTAGGCGCTGAGGCTTTAACCCACAGCGCCACCTGCGTCCCCGCAGGTGCTGCTAGGTCGTGTTAATTAAGCTGTGTCAGCATTTGGACATAGTATATAAGGAGCAGCGCCTAACTCTCCCTTCACCCTGGGTGGTGGTTGGGTCATGTTTGTTATTGTTATCTTTAGTGTAAAAGGAGTTTTTGTTTTGTTATTAAAACCTTGTTAAAGTTATTTTTGAGTTCCTTGTTATGCATGGTCTCCTCAGCAAGCTCTCTGCAGCGCTACTAAACCCCAAATAGCCAACAGAAAGAACTAAAAAGTACAGCAGAACTAAAGAACTAAAAAGAATGAGCAGGCAGGCAAAGAACAAACAGATCAATGGAGTGACACACACACAAACCCAATTTGTGTATTTAAGGGTGAGGGTCAGAAACCTGGAGGGTGCGGAGATCACACCCAACATTCCTCCCCATTATTCTTTTTTTTTAAAAAAAAATACTTTGACCATGAAGAGGCTGTGGAAATCTTGCCAGCTCTGGAAAAGGTTTGGGCTCCACCAGCCTGGACTCTGAAGCCAGCCCAGAAGCTTCAGGAATTTGGGGGAGTCCAGAAAAGACATCTCAAGAGGCTCTGGAACTAAAATGCAGTTGGTTCAACCAACCAACCAACCAACCAACCAACCAATCTCCACCTAGCATGTTAGTGGTCAGCAGCATGTCCTACCAGCCTCAGAAGCCAGCATGGCCATGGTCAGGGAGGACGGAAGTCCCACCAGCATCCTGGATTGACAAAGATTCCCCGTATCAGTGACAAGATTGATGCCCCAGAAACAACCCCCGTCCAGATCTGGAGCTCTGCTAGAAGAGAGCCGAGTAACTACACATTGCTTGTCACGATGCAAGAAAAATAACAAATTATCTTAATCCAAGCAACCATGCATGGGAAGGTGATCTGAAGCAATACTGGTGAATGAATTGCAAAAGGTATTTTCAGTGCTACTCCTCTGCCCCCCCCCCACCCCCACCAATAATACTTTTAGAATGTGGCTTGGCAACAGGAAAGAAACCAAGAGTGACAACAATAGGATGTGTCTGCATCTCCATTCAAGGCTAGACTGGTTCATTGCATTTGGCTATGGGGCTTCCTCCCATCACCGCTCCCCCCTCCCCACTGAAAACTGGAAATATTCTACACTTTTCAAAGATGGCTTCACACACCAGAGCAGTCGTCATAAATGTGGGGGCGCCCAGGGTTGCAAAGGTGGCATTGCTTAAGGACACAGGAGAATCAAAAACTGTGCTAAACTGACAGCTCCATGGGAACCCTGGGAAATGCAGCCTTGTCAATAGGAGCTAGGGAACTTCCAAGTTCCTTTGATACCCTTGCAATAAGCTAGCCATTTCCAAGGGTCCCAGGCAAAAGCGGTGGTGGCCATTAAATGCATTTTGAGAGCCATTTTGTTTTGTTTTTAAAGTTCAGCATCTTTGGTAGCCCTTGGTGCAAAAGCAGTGTCCCGGGGGCCTGGAAGCCTTCAAATTTAAGCAAGCCTTAACAGACACCCCTCTTATTGTATTTTTGGCAGAGATTTGGATTCGCAGGTTCAGCGGCTCTCAGCCTGATGAGAAACGTCTTCATATGCCAAAAAGAAAACCCTTTAGCAAATAAAAAATCAAAAAAAGCTTTTAATGAGCCTTGCGCCTTCCTGACATTTTGGACTACAACTCCCATCAGCTCCAGCAGCTGATGGGAGTTGTAGTCCAAAATATCTAAAGGGTACCAGGCTGGGGAATTATTCCAGCAGCTCCCCCCCCCCAAAAAAAACACAACCCACCCACCCCCATCCTTGGTATTTGCAACACCTACAAAGTTTGTTTTTATGGTAACTATTTTATAATTTTAAAAAAGAGTGTTAAGCAGGCTGGACTATCTTCCCAGCACTTGAACGGGAAAGGGCAGCCAGTGCTTGGAAGGACAGGAAATCTGCAAAAGTTTATATGTAATGTGGAGTCCCGTCCCCCCACCCCCCCAAAAAAAATGATGTGGATGTCAAAAACCCATCAAGGCCGATAAGAGAAGCGGAGTTAAGAGAACAATCTACCCAGGTACAAAGTATGGTGCTCAACAGGAATAGATATATTTGCCACTGCCTGAAAAAGCCACCAAGACCTTTGCTCTTTGGAAATGAGAGGTCTGCAGTGTCACAAGAGACCAGGGATGGCTCGATTTTGCAGTAAGCACACAAACTCTCCTTCTGGGACTCCCGCCACTGCCCCTCTCTCCTCTAGAAGCAAATTCCCTGCTGCAGAGGTGATGAGCCTGTGGTCTGCTCCTAGATGCTGATGGACCAGTTCCCGTCTTTCCTGGCCACACACGTGGCAGATACAGAGTACACACACAAACACACCTGGTTTAGAAAGTGGCCCATTCAGCCCCATCCTGATTGCTGCTCAGCTGCCATGCACCCACCAGCATCTGTGAAGCGCCCAGCCTTTCGCCCTTGCAATTTCCCGACCCGACTGCCTCTGAACGACCAAATTCCTAGGTTCAAGCAATGCAGCACAGAGAGGTCTGGGGTTCTCCCCACCAACATCTTTTGTCTCCCATAGACTTGCACATATTGGGGGATGGAGAGCTGGCTGTAGGCAAAGCAGATCAATGGAGCCACAAACGAGAGCTGGAGAACTCTGGCTGGAAGCTAGAAACTTGTCGGTGCAAGTAGTCTCAACTTCTGTTTATTTTTTTGAAAGATTCTACAGGTTAGCCAAGGGAATAGCATCTCGACAGCTTCCTTTGTACATTTTTATCATCTCCGTAGGAGCATCCGACTGCGATGCAAACACAACACCGGCGCCCCACGGCGTCGAGGAATTTGCTCGCCAGGGTAATGTCCAATAGATAAATCCACTCTCTTCCAGCAAGGCCACATCCTGTCCTATCCCCACCCCTTTCCCCCAAATTCTGACAACCAGAGAGAAGGGGATTTAGAGAAAATGGGGGGGGGGGGTTTGAACACCTTCTCCCCCCTCCAGGCACATCACACAAAGCCATCTTGTAAGCAGGGAGATAGCACATGAATTCTCTCCTCTGCAGCTAAGAATAGGGTTGCGGTTCCACCTTGGGGGCCACACTAAAACCTTGACTCTCGTGCCCCCCATTAAAGATGATGGGCTGTATTCGGAGGAAGAACCGGCGAGTCACACTTGCACACATTTTGCCTGTTATTTGGATTACGGCATGGCTGCTGCAGAGAACCTTTGGATCTGCTGGACTACAACTCCCATCAGCCCCCAGAAAGCCCAGCTGATGGACAGGGAGGATGGGAGTTGGCGGGCCAACAATGCTCTTGTTAAGCCACACCAATTGTAGCGCAGCACATCTGGAAGGCGCCCGGTCGACAAAAGACCAGTCCGTGTATTAAAAACATCCCTTCCATGTGCTGCCATCAGGAGCAATGGGCCCTCTGAGCGCTGCCGAACTACAACTCCCAACATCCCTGGCCACGCTGTCTGGAGCTGATGGGAGTTCAGCAACACCTGGAGGACTGAAGGCTCCCCACACTGGGGCTCCATCCCTCATGGCTCAACTCCCCCCCCCCCCCACGTCTTTACACACATATAAAACCGAGGAGGGAAGAGACTAAATTCTAATTATTAAAGAATGTCGAGAACCTTGTGAAGAGAAAACCCCCTCAAAAAAATGGGAAGGTTTAAGGGGGCTGAGGGGGAGTTTGGGGAGGAGGCAGGAACATGGCACCCACAAATAAGAGGACCCCCCCTGACATCTTACAAGGCCAATCAGAGCATCAGAGGAAAAGCACTAGGCAGCAACACACCAGCCTGGGCTGGAAACTGGTCAAACCCCCATTGGGATTTGAGGGGGGCCTTATTTTAATTTTAAGGGTGGAAATTTAGTAACAGAATGGAGAAGGCAGCTGTTAAAAAAAAAGGAGGGAAGAACACATCTAGGAAAATGTTTTTTTTGGGGGGGGGGAGGGAGAAAAAGCTTGCCTTCTTTAAAAAAGGGCTTCATTTGCCAAGCTGATTGAAACTCTGATGGCATTGGTAATGAATTTGGAAACTTGAATTTGCTTTGTTCATTGTCAAGGCGAGGGTTGACGTTCTCTCCCTGTACAGCTGTCGTCGTATCTCCCTTCGTTCTACACCTTTCTCAGACAGCCAGTATCTACTGAAAACAAGCCAAGACTTTGCTGTTAACACTTCTATCTATGGCTGAAATGAAATTTATGTCTAAAGGTACCCTGAAAAGAACTTTTACTTTCCCGGTGTGAAGATAGGAATAAGGTTCTGGCTGCTGAATGAACCTTTTCACTTCTACTAACTAAATTTGTATAAAACTCACAGATGTATTTTTATACCAGTTGTTTAACACTCCAACTATGAAATTTTATTAAATTCACGTGATTGCTTTAAAAGGGGGGGGGGCCTTCACTTTAAGATTTATTTTACTTTTTTGGCCAAGAGCAACTTGAAACAGAAGGATCCAAGTTGGGCTTTTCCCTCTCTTTCTTAAAAGGCATTTTAAAAGGACACACCAGTAGTTTTAAGGATAGGCAATGGAGGTCTGAGCAGGGCTGGGGACTGAACTGGGGCGTGCCCCCCTCAATACCTATTCTCCCCCCCCAAAAAAATGGGCCACTAAAGCAAGATGTACCCCCCCCCACCAGATCTTTGTTGAGTCCAAAGAAGAATTCTGGGAATTCTCAGAAGAGCAGACCCCCTTCCATGGGGCACCCGGGAATTGATTTGTTTTGGGGCGAACCCTTTCACATAAAAAGGGGCCCCTGCCTATTGGCGCCTCCAAAAAAAAAGATCACAGCACGACCGCCTTGCCAAACTCCACAGCTTGCCCCCTTGCCAGCCCCACTCCCCCAAATTTGGATTTCTGCAAAAGGCAAAAAAATAATAATGACTTTATTAGAGCTTTTGACGCCACACTTGCAACCTCTTTCCGTTTCTGCTCTTGCGGTGAAAAGCTGGGGGGGGAGGGGGGAGGCAGAAGCAAAGCCCAGATCAAAATAAAAATAAAAATACAGACAGCGGAAATCCATTAGAACAGGCCTCTTGATGTCAGACCATAAAAAAAACATTAATTGCCTGAGGGAAATGAGCTGGGAGGGGGGAGAGAAATAGTAAAAGATAAGGCCTGGTGGGTTTTTTTTTTCCTTTTAGAAAAACAAATTCCCAGATAGTAGTTGTAATGTGTGTAAACACATACACACACACACACCGGCGTTATTTGGAAAAGTTAGCGAAGGGTGGAGGGATGAAATCACATCTTCCTTACGTTTCCAGCTGACTGACAGAGAACGGGAAAAATGAAAGGATCATCCAGGGGGAGAAAAACTCAAGAGAGTACCTATAGGCTGAACAAACTGCTTCGCTGGCTTCTTCTTGGGGATACAGTGCCTAGGGGCAGGAACGGCAATTTTAAACACCCCCGCCTTTGCCATCGTTCCCTCTCCCCCCCCCAAAAAAAACCCAAACTCCTGAACTGCTTCTTTAAAATAAAATTAAAAACTCTCCTGGCGATCTGTAAAGTTTTGGACGGTGGCCGTCAAAGATGACACGCTCCCCCCCCCCAAAAAAATAAACCCCATCATAACCAAAACAGCAGGTGTGTGCAGATGACACGACTGTAGTGATAGCATCTTTTTGGTTTCCCCTGAAAGGAGAGCAGAGGGGAAAGCGCAGGGATTTTTAAGACCAATTTCCTCTCCCCACCACACCTTCACTTCGACAAGGGGTGGGGGGAAAGAGATAACCCTCCAGCGCTCCAAGCACACTCCCCACCCCCAAGTGACCCTGCAGTTTTCGGTTTTAGGATTCCAGTAAAACCAAAAGCAACGGTGGGAAACATCAGGGCGCAAGGGGAGGAAAACAGAGTGGCTTCCCGGAGACTTAGTGTGTTGTCGGCGATTGCAGACTCCCGGCGGAAAAACGGCTGGACGGGGCCCCCCCTCTCCTGCAGATGTCCAGAACCGTGCAGGGGGGGCAGTGTCTCTACCCGTTAAGAATTCTTGTCCGCTTTCGAACAGGTTGGTAGCGGGAGAAAGAAGCAGGAGTCTTTTTTTGTAAGGGGAGAGGGCAGTGGAGAGGACTCAGAACCGAAGTTTTAAATAATCCCGTAACGCGAGTCTCTGCCAATTCCACGTGAAAAGTCTCGCCGTGCCCGCAGGCCCCTGTTTTCAATTTGTTTTAAAATAACTAATATATATAGATTTATATATATTTATATATATATATAGATTTATATATATATATATAGATTTGTATATATTATCCTGCGATTCTAGTTCCTTTTTCGCCGCCCCATAACTGCCACCACAGCCACCCGCTCTCCTGGATGTGTGGGGAACTGCGAGGCTCACGGCAGAGAGGCAACAGTGGCGGCGGCGGCGGCGAGAGAGTCAGCGGCCCTTTGCGGCTCCTATCATTGGTCGGGGTGATCCATGGCTTCGTCGTAAGTGATTATCCTTTTGGGGTCTGGAGAAAGGGGAGAGAAACACAGCGTGTTAGAGGGGGATTTTTCACTGGTGGCAGATGACAGAGACTGTGACACCATGAGACTGGTGTAAAACCAAACCAAATAAAGGTTTTATTTCAAAACAACAAAGCTTGTGGGTGTTTTTCCTGCAGGCAGAGTTCAAACTGCAGCTTTTCTCCTTTTGCAGCCATGGCTAGCTGCAACCAATTAGCCCAGAGCTTACAAAAACTGTTCTTAAAGGTACAAACATGTTTCTGTGCAGAATTGTCTCCCAACACAGCGAGCGTCAAGTCAGGTCCTCAAGCGCACCAGGTCCCCTTCCCCGCCTATGCCCACTCAGATCTGTGGAACCGGCACAAACATAGGTGGCCCTTTCTGCATTTGTAGGAAAACGATCTTTGGAACTCCCTGCCAATTGATATCCCCACATGCTCTTTCTGACGCCTGCTGAAAGCATTTTTCTGTAGGCAAGCCTGTCCAGACGTATTGACATGTGTTCCATTTTCTTTTTTTTGCAGTTTAATTTATTATTATTATTTTTCTGCTTTGCTGGCGGCCTCCTTGCCCCCCTTCCTTACTCAGGGGAGGCTTGGGAGCTGCTGCCGGGACGGGTGTTGTCGTCCTGCACCCCCAACAGCCCTCGTGGGCAGCTGCTATAGCAGCGAAACCGTAAGATCGCAAATATAGGCCGCACTTTTAACTTTTCACGATTGGAATCGGGGGGGGGGGGGAATGCAGCTTACATATGGGCCAATACGGTATAAAAAACCCTGCGAAAATGCTTTTTTAAAAAACGTTTTGAAAAATACATTGAATTTGGCATAGCTCACCATTGCCATCTAGTGTCACATTTGTATAATGGCACTTTTGCTCCTTTTTTTTTTTTTACAACACACCTAAAACGTTTTATTTGCAGCTGTACAGCAGAGTCCTGATTTTAATCATTTTCTGTGTTTCAAATGATTTCTTTTAATGGTTTGGATCGATCACTTTGTTAAATCATTATTCTTGCAAACCTCTTCTGCTTTTTTAAACCAGCTAAACAATGAAACCTCCCCCAGGAGAATTCCCAAACACTGCTTTGTGACGGAGTCTCTCTCCCTCTTGGAAAAAAATCTCATCATCCCTGGGTTCAAATTTATACAAGCAAGGAAGCCCTCTGAGCGTCCCAATGGTCTCAGCCTGATCTACACCACAGGGCTGTTTTTGAGGGTAAATTATTGGGGGGGGGGGTTAAATGGAGTGGCCCTCCCGATGTTGCTGAATTGGAATTCCCAGCATCCCTGCCCACTGGTTATGCTGGAAGGCCACACACCCCCACCATAAGCAGCCGAATTTCCACACAACTCCCCCTACACAAAATAAATTAACCGGCCCTTCCTTTGCAGCGGGGCAGATGCAAAGCAGATGTCGTGTCTGTCAAGAGATTCTTACCTTGCTTTTTCAAATTACAAATTGTTTCCATTTCTGTGGGGAGAGAGAGAGAAGAGGGGAAAGTTAAGTATTTCAGATTCGGATCTTTGTGGAGCATTCGACAAAAGGATGTTTCTTCAAGCAATACCCCCACCCCCCAATTTCAACAGGATTCCTGAGACACCAAGCACCCACTTTTATTTAGCTACACTTAAAGGCTCTCTGGTTTGTCTTGAAGAAAAGGGTCACCGGCCCAGAGGAAAGCAATCTAAAAAGTTAAAAACACACAAGATTGATAAAGAAGGCAGCCCTGTTTAGGGAAGCTTTTAATGTTTAACTGACTATTGCATTTTAATATTTTGTTGGAAGCCACCCAGAGTGGATGGAAAAACCCAGCCAGATGGGCAGGGTATAAATAATAAATTATTATTATTATTTGGGGTGGGGAAGAGGGAGAGGACCCCAATTCTGCAGTCTGCATCTCTGCCAAACTGGCACCCCTCTTTTCCAGCCCATCCTGGGGCTCCCAGATCCTGCTAGCTGGCATGGCCAATGGCCAGAGATTATGGGTGCTGGGAGTCCAGCCGGAGCCAGGGAGCATCAGTTTGCAGAAGGCTGCCTTGGCCCATACGCCCCACAGAATCATCCGGGGCCAAGGTGACCCTGTGGATCACCTAGCGCCACCCCCTGCCATGCAGGGAAATGTAGGCATGGCGAGAAAAAGACACACAAACGCCCTTTCCCCAAGTCTCTCTGGAACCTTGAGGACTAGGCGCTTCGAGAAAGGAAGAGGCGTTGAATAAATGGCGTTCTACAGGCTGAACCACCCACACCTACTAACGTCCTGGCCCGGGTGTAAGAAACAGGGGGTGTGGCGCTGGATCAGGCCACGGGACTAGGTGGGAAGAAACCGTGTGGCACCTCCCGCCCTTCTGGGGAGCATCTCTGAGCAGCTGCTCCATTTGTGCCACAACCTGTGAGTGGCAGAGGGGGAACCTCAGCAGCCTCTGGACTGCAGCTGCCACCACATCCCCGACTGCGACCAAAGCTGGCTCCTGAAAGGATGTCAGGAGAGCAGAAAGCTCTCCACCGTGGCTGGTTTTTCCCTCTCTATCCCACACTTTCTATCTCCTGTAGATTAGAAAGAGAGAACTTGGGAAGAGGGCCTGGCTGCTGAATCAGGCCAGAGCGTTCTAATAATTGATTATTATTATTATTATTATTATTATTATTATTATTATTATTATTTACTTATACTCCACCCTCCCCGGCCAGAGCCGGGCTCAGGGAAGCTAACACCAGTAAAATAACAATAAAGACATAATTGGGGGGGGGGGGGATTTAAAATACAGGTTAAAAATACAATTTAAACTGCAGCCTCATTTTAATAATAGCCCATAGATCAAAACCATAAGGGGAGGGAAACATAAGGGTCAGACTGAGTCCAAACCAAAGGCCAGGCAGAACAGCTCTGTCCTGCAGGCCCTGTGGAAAGATGTCAAGTCCCACTGGGCCCCAGTCTCTTGTGGCAGAGCGTTCCTCCAAGTCAGGGCCAGTACAGTGGTACCTCGGGTTACATACGCTTCAGGTTACAGACTCCGCTAACCCAGAAATAGTGCTTCAGGTTAAGAACTTTGCTTCAGGATGAGAACAGAAATCATGCTCTGGCGGCACAGCAGCAGCGGGAGGCCCCATTACCTAAAGAGGTGCTTCAGGTTAAGAACAGTTTCAGGTTAAGTACAGACCTCCAGAACGAATTAAGTACCGTATTTTCCGCTCTATAAGACGCACCTAGTTTTTGGAGGAGGAAAACAAGAAAAAAATATTCTGAATCTCAGAAGCCAGAACAGCAAGAGGGATCGCTGCGCAGTGAAAGCAGCAATCCCTCTTGCTGTTCTGGCTTCTGGGATAGCTGTGCAGCCTGCATTTGCTCCATAAGACGCACACATATTTCCCCTTACTTTTTAGGAGGGAAAAAGTGAGTCTTATAGAGCAAAAAATACGGTACTTAACCCGAGTTACCTGTACTGAAATGGCCCTGGCCCTAGTTGAGACCAATCTATCCAGCCCAGAAAGATTGGAAAGCTGCTGCTGGTCAGAGTCAAGAAGCTTGGGGTAGATGGGCAAAAGAGTGATCAAGCTTCTTGGTGGCAAGATGTTAAACTGTTTTTATATGCAACAACAGCGGCAAGAATCTTGTTAGCCCAGAAGTGGAAGCCAGAAGTAATTCCGACGAAAGAAGAATGGCAGACGAAATTAATGGACTAAGCAGAATTGGACAAAACGACAGGAAGAATTGGACAAAACGACCAACAAATTACACTGGTAGGACTACAAGAAGTTTTGTAAGGAGAAATATATGAAGTGTTTCAAAGTAGAAAAAGATAGATATTGGTCGTGAGTTTTAAATGTAATAGGGAAAGTAAGAAATGCATACTGAGAGATTAGATTGGAGAATTTTCAGACAGGACTGATGGAAGTCAAAAAATTGAATAAGATGTAAAAGTCTGTTGAATTATTGTTGAAAATGGTATGCTAAACAACTAATAAAAAATTATATAAATATGTGTGTGTGTGTGTGAGAGAGAGAGAGAGAGAGTGATCACGCCTCTTGGAGGCAGTGAAACACCACTCCGCAAAAGAGGAGTGCTCTGATTTTATTTCTGACCAGCCTGTTAAAAGGGCAGCAGCCTGGAAAGAAAGCCTTCTCCTCTTCCTCCTCCTCTACAGGGTCCTGCCTTGGGCAGCTTGACCTATGAAGAGCCTGCTCAGCTATAAGGCAGCAGCTTCCTCTGCCCAATGGGACAGTCGAGACACAAGGCACTTCAGCCAAGGCATCCCCTGCCAAGGGCTCAGCCCCGGCTGTGGTGCTTCCTGGCGGATGCCCTCAAAAAGCATCGCTTTGGGAAGGACCCAGGGGCCAAGGTGGTGTCTCAGAGGAACAAAGGGAGCTGCCTTAAACAGAGCCTAGCTCAGCATTGTTGACAGTGACCAGGTTTCAGACAGGAGTGGTTGCCCACCTGGAGACGACATCGGGGACTGAACCCTGGACCTTCAAAGCGGGTGCTCTGACGTTGGGCTGAGGCCCTTCTCTTAATGTCAAGGCCTGCTCCGCATGCAAGCCTCTCCCGGTGACTCTGAAGCACCTCAAGTGTTGCTATAAATACCCACCTCCTTTTTTGCGTGTGTCAGATATTCACTGAAAACATATCACTACGCAGTTTAGAAAAAGAGCGGATGTGGTGAGCTTAGATCCATTCCCAGAATGGTAGAGCTGGAAGGGGGCAATGCAGGAGTCACAGCAACCCAAACTCTCTTTTGTTCCCTAACAGCTTCCGTTATCCCAGATGTTGACAGGACTCCCAACTCCCAGTGGCCAGAAAAGCCAGGGACGGTGATAATAAGGAGCCAGGAGACCAGAAACATCTGGAGGGGGCTGCCGCCTCTGGTACCCCTGCCCTACGGCCCCCAATCTGCAAAAACTGTTAGTGGTGGAGCCATAAACCGGCTAGCACATTTGCAAAGCCAAGTAGGTCTGATATGGTTTCAAATTGGAAGGGGGACCTGGTGCTGAGTTTCCTGCAATGCGCTAGATGGCCCTCCCAGTCCCTCCCAATTCTACAAGGCTATGATTTCTGCTGCTAGGGAAGAGAACCTCCACATCTGCACGCAGTCTACCTTATGGGACCAGCTGCTGCGGTTCAAAAAGACGCTTGACATCTTTGCCCCACTAACGAGCTTCCCAGAAGCACCCCTCTGCCCCTATCTGGCACTGGGCGACATCAGGGGTGGGGAACCTGCATGCCCCCCCCCAGGCGCTGGGACTCCAAATCGCATTTGGGAAAGATGGGAGTTGTAGTCTGGCGGCGCCTGGAGGGGCTGCCAAAGGCTCCCCCTCCCTAATCTCAAAGGAAGAGGACAGCTGAAGAGGCCCAAGGGGGCGTCAAGAGAAAGCGAGGCTCCCCCCCCCATTCCACCCCCCAAAAAAAAACCCTCCTTCCAGGTGGGGCTGAAGGGAGTTCTAGTCGAAAACACCCAGAATGTTGTCAGGTTGGCAGAGGCCACCATAAGAGAGCAGCGAGGCCACCTCCACGACTGGGGGGGGGGCTCCCTTTGCAAATTGCCACTCCCCCCCTTACACTACTGAGGCTTGTCCTGGACCCCTTAAAAAGACAACTTTAGAACCAGATGTTCCCCACACCAGCACTTGGGCACCTAAGCAGCTCCCACCATTGGTGAGCTCTGCCCCCTGGAAATTACTGTTGCTCCTGTGAGACCTGGTGGCTGCCACAAAACACAGCAACCCCTATTTTCCCATTATTAATTTTTTTCCAGGAAAGGGGACGCAGAAAAGGAGGAGCCCGTGCTGTCTTAAGTACTTATAGTCTTCCTCTCTTAACGTTTTCACTGGGATGGGATGGGAGAACGAACACGTTGTTGTGAAATGCTGCAAGACACAGTACCATTTTTACTGCACAGTATTTGCATGGTGAGCCGTCTTGGGGGGTCTGCAAAGCAGCCTATAAGGAACTAGCAGCGCAACCCAACACCTGGATAGGGAAGGAACAGGTGTTTTCCCCACATCCTTAGGCTGCGGATGTCGGAATGGCATGGGGCAGGAGACTCAGGGGACGGACAGTGTTGGATCTCTCTCTCTCTCACACACAAATACAAAGGGGCAAGGGAGAAGAAAAAAAATAGGAATGGGAATGTTAATGATGCTCTAGCAGCCTCATTCAAATAGGAAGTGAGATGCCACAGCCGTCCATTTTCTCAGACCGACACTCCAACCAGACACATAAAACCATTTATCTTCTGACATCCGCACAGCTGTTTCTCACCACAACACCCGCCCACTTCAATGTTTTCCCCTGATGAAAAGCACCCCAAAACCAAGTGAGGTTTGTCTCTTTCCTCCTCCCTCCCAGCCCATTTTCCTTTCGTGCTGCGTCCTTTGAGATTGTAAAAGGCCTTTTTTTTTTACTTTACTTTTTTCCCTCTTAATGCTCCGCAAGATGCTCTGGGACCCCGTTTTTTTCGGAAGAGTACGATTTAAAATAAAAAAACCGTTCCCCAAACCCACACTAAATCCAGACAGAACCAGAGGCTGAAGAAGATGCCAACAAGGATATTGATTTACCTTGAGTGTGATATAGAACAGCCGCCCTCAGGTCAAAATCACCCCAACTCTCTTTCCTTCCTAGGCCACCCTGGCACCTCAGTTCTTTGGCGGAAACTAACAAATGGTTCGTGGGTGAGGCCAGGCGCCTCTCTACGTGGCAGTCCTTGGAGAGGAAAACAAAGGTGCCGCCCGCTTCGGCCTGGCACTGCCCGCCGAGCCGAAGGGGCTCCGAGAGGAAGCCGCTGCTACCGACTGCCTCACCCGCAGCCGCCAGCTTCAGGATCCTGCCAGGCAGCTGCAGGCTAGTCCGCTTGTCCAGCTCGTAGGCCTTGGGGAAGGCGGGCGGTTCGGGCCCCGCCTCGTCCCCCGGGGATGCCAGGGGGGCCGGGCCCTCCCCCTGAAATGTCACCTCCGCGGCCTGGGGGCCTGCCGGTTTCCTGGCCCCCGCCTCCGGGCCGGCGCTGGGCTCGTTGATGAACGACAACCCCCACTGGTTCTGGAAAATGTCGCCCAGGCTCTTCTGGCTGGCCTGAGGCGGAGGCGGAGGCGGCTCGGCCTGCGCGGCGGCGCTGAGCAGAACAGCTTGCATATCCGACGGGTAGATGAACAGGCTGGATTTGGGCGGAGGAGGCTCCGCCGGGGCGCCCCCCAGGCCCGCCACGTCCAGGGGCCCCGCCTCCGAGGCCAAGAGGACCCCGCCGGGCACGAGGAGGGGCTGGGGTCCCCGGTCGGCCCCCGCCAACACCGGCCCATTGGAGAAGCCGGCCGAGGTGACAGATTTCATGGCGGACATGGGGACCTGCGAGAGGCGGCCGGGGGGCTGTGCCTGGGCTTCGGCGGCAGACGACGAACACAGGGAGGAGGACGAAGACGAAGACGAGGATGAGGAGAGGGTCGGGGAGGAGGCGCTCTGCACGGCGGCCTTGTTGAGGTTCTCCTTGACTTTGCTCGCGTAGCTGATCTTGGGGACGATCTTGGCGCTGCTGTTGTCCACCGGGAAGACGGGGGGAGGCTTGAAGAGCGTCCAGGAGTCCTCCTTGGAGGAGGCTGCCGGCACGTGCTTGCCCTTCGGCCGCTCCTCAAACTTCTTGCCTGCAGCGGTGCCAGCCTTCCCGTCCGAGTTCTTCCGCGGTGGCACGTCGCCCGGCTTCCCGCGCCCGGCCCCTAAGCCCCCGGCCTCGCACTTCCAAGCCTGCTTGGGGGCGTCCACCCGGCCCCCCGCCTTCGCCTCCCCGCCCTCGGGCTCCTGCTTCGAGGCCGGTGTGCTGGCCGAGGGTTCGTGCGGGGCGGCCTGCGCCAGGCTGAGCGCCTCGCTGCCCTTGGCGCTGTTGCGGCGCCCCTTCCGCTTCTTGGGGGTGGTGTAGCTGCTCTCCGAGCCGCTGCCGTCGTTGTCGGCCCCCCTGGCGACGTAGCCGTTGGCGATGTACCCCGTGGAGACCATTCCGTTGGGGATGCAGAGGGCCTCAGGCTTGTCAGGGGACCGGCCCTCAAAGCCTTTCTCCGGCTTCTTGTCGGCGGCCCCTTTGGGGACAAAGCCTTTGGGCTTGAGCCCCAGTTTCCCGAAGGCACCGCTCCCCTTCACAGTCTGCTTGAGCGCCAGGGCGGGGTCCCCGGGGGTCTGGCTGCCGTTGGGGACCCGGGAAATGGGGCTGGCCGCAGCATCGCCCCCGTTCAAGCTCTTTGGGGGGGACTCCCGCTCTCCGACGCTGCCATTGAGCTCGCCGTAGCCTAGGAGGAAAAGAGAGGCATTAGCGTTAAGGTCAGAAGCTGCGCTGCGTTCATGTCCCACCTAGACCGCCCTCTTGCCCGCTAGCAGCTGAGACTTTGGGGGTAGACTGCCTCTGCGCGTGGAGGCTCACCGCAATCATCGCCCGCAAGTGGACACTTGCTGGAAGCAGGGTTAGAAATTAGCCAGGCACCAGGTGCGTTTTGCGACTGGCGTGGGTCCAACTGCAACCATTTGAAGATCCCTGGATGTCAGGTTGGCAGACGGGTAAAGCAAAATGGATCTGAAATACTGCCCTGGAAGCTTGAATTTGTTTTATTCTGTATTGTTTCATTTGATGTTCTAGTGTGTTGTCAACCACACTGAGATTTGTACTTTAAAATATAAAGTGGTATAGAAATGGAATTATTGTTAATAATTCCAATGTGAAAAAACCTGGCATCTAGACATTACATTTATGGCAACCATAACCTAGGTTTAAAGTGCTATTTGGTGATCAGATTATATATCTGAGTTTTAACACTGGCTGTAAGCTGGTTGGGTCAGACTCGCAGGGGAAAGGCAGCATATTAAATAAACTCGGTCCATCAAACATTATTGTTATTACTTGTGTGTGTGTATTCAAGAATACCTGGGTGCAGAATGATACAGTGCCTGCCCTCCACCCTAAGGTGCCAGGGTGGGTTACCACAAAAAATAATTGATCGATTAATTGCACTTATATTTCACCTTTTTATTTGCGGCAAGGTAGCATATGTGGTTCTCCCTCAAACTCTTACACATGAAGGAGCTAAAAGTTGCTTTTGCTCCTGTTAGAATACCAAGCACTCCAATCTATGTGCTCAGCACCCAGGTACGTCTGTTATTTATTCATTTTCCCTCAAGATTTGCACAGTGGGGAGGCGTATGATAGGAGCCGGACCTCAACAGACCACACAATGTGGATGTGCCAAACCAAACAGATTCACAGTAGTAAAGGCACTGGGGACTTCAAGCCTGGACTACTGCAAGGCACTCTACGTGGGGCTTCCCTTGCACCTGATCTGGAAGCTGCGGTCAGTGCAGAATGCTGCAGCACGGTTGCTGACCGAAGTGAGACGCACAACACATGTGCTCAGAGATCTGCGCTGCGTGCCCGCTTGCAGCCAGGCCAAGTTCAAGGCATTAATATTAGCAGACAACATCCTTGCCAGCTTGGGACCAGAGATCTCCTTGCCCCATATAAGCCCACTTGACAGCTTCGCTCTGCAGAAGCTGCCCTCTTACGGGTGCCACACAATCCCCGTTCCACATTTGTAAGGATTAGTGTGGCAGCCCCTACACTTTGGAACTCCCTGCCACTTGACACCAGGCAGGCGCCTTCGCTGCACTTTTCAACAACTGCTCAAAACATGCTCATTTAGGCATGCCTATCCAGAAACGCAGAACGCCTTCATGTGTATTTTAGCTTATCACTAATTTTATTTGATTAATGTTTTTAAATGCTTGTTTTTAACTGGGGTTTTTGGGGGGGTGTTGCATCTCCAGCCCTCTAACAATGGGGCTCACAGATTCCCCGCGGACTGCAGAGAACTTGGGGGCAGAACCTCTGTCTTATGCTGAGTTCCGGAGTGGGTGGAAACGTCTGCCTGCTCCAAAATTCAACATGACTCAAGAGATTCCCCCCCACTTATTTTTCCCCTAACAAGGTGGGAGCACAACTCTGCTGCGCCAAGCACAATGCCAAAAACCTCCCAACTGATGGAAACGGGGAACTTTTGGTGCTGAGACGTGGCCCTGCTGTTCCCAAACAAAAAAAATATATCCATTCCAGGTAGGAAGACTCTGCCTGAAACCCACTGCACTGAGCTAGGCGGACCAACTCTCTGTGTACTCCGATCAAGGCAGCTTCCTGCATTCCTGGGTGCACCTAGGACCTCGTGAATTCAAAACAGATGCTCCACAGCTGAGCCACAGCCCATGCCCAGGAGACCTCAGGCTTATGCAGGAAGCTTTCTTACGCAGAGTAAATCCATGGGCGGCTCAGCATTGTGTTTACTGGAGATGCCATCAGGGATGGAACCTAGAGCCTTCTGGTTGCCAGGCGGATGGTCTCTACCCCTGAGCTATGCCCCTATGCCAGGGGTCAGCAAACTTTTTCAGGAGGGGGCCGGTCCACTGTCCCTCAGACCTTGTGGGGGGCCGGACTATATATATTTTTTTGGTGGGGGGAATGAAGGAATTCCTATGCCCCACAAATAACCCAGAGATGTCTTTTAAATAAAAGGGCACATTCTACTCATGTAAAAACACGATGATTCCCGGACCGTCCGCAGGCCGGATTTAGAAGGCGATTGGGCCGGATCCCAGCCCCAGGCCTTAGTTTGCCTACCCATGCCCTAAAGATAAAGGTAAAGGGACCCCTGACCGTTAGGTCCAGTTGTGGCCGACTCTGGGGTTGCAGCGCTCATCTCGCTTTATTGGCCGAGGGAGACGGCATTCAGCTTCCGGGTCATGTGGCCAGCAGGACTAAGCCGCTTCTGGCGAACCAGAGCAGCGCACGGAAACACCATTTACCTTCCATACCTATTTATCTACTTGCACTTCGATGTGCTTTCGAACTGCTAGGTTGGCAGGAGCAGGGACGTGGGTGGAGCTTTGGGTTAAACTACAGAGCCTAGGGCTTGCCAACCAGAAGGTCAGTGGTTTGAATCCCTGCGACCGGGTGAGCTCCCGTTGCTCGGTTCCTGCTCCTGCCAACCTAGCAGTTCAAAAGCACCCATGCCCTATGCTTTCCAATTCCTTCCCACATAAAAATACCATGCAAAGGCACGAGGCAAACTGGAACCGTAGGACAAGCCCTTATTTTAGGTCAGCTGGTAAGAGCAGGAGGCTCTTAATCTCAGGGCGGTGGGTTTGAGCCCCATGTTGAGCACAAGATTCCTGCATTGCAGGGGGTTGGACTAGATGACCCTTGGGGTCCCTTCCAACTCGACGATTCCATATCTGTGGCAATTGTAGAGTTTGAAAGGATCGCAAGGTCCATCTAGTCCTAACCTCTCCAAGGGAGTCTGTTCCACCGTCAAGCAGCTAACACTTAAGTTTCTGCATGTAACTATAGCCTTATAATACAGGAGAAAGCTATGAATTGATGATACAAGCTGCCCCCCGTTCACCACCGTCCCAAGTGGTCCATCCCAGGAACTACGGACTAAGAGAGGGGACAAAACACCTCCAAGCAGCAGAGGCTGCTCCCAGCTCCAACTTTAAGTGGATTAGGCCAGGGCACCAGCCATTTCCACAGCCTGGAAACTGCTAAGCGCGCAGAGACTCGGCTGGCGACGGATCTTTTCTTCCTGTTAATATTTATTCTGCCGGTGCTGTTCTTTAGAAATGTTTAGAGAGGAAGAGAAGGGACATGGGCATAGCAGTGTTGCACCGGGGGAAGGTGATGAACCGGCAAGAAACTTAAGAATCTAAGGAGAGAAAACTACCAGGATCAGGCCCATCTAGTCCAACGTCCTGTTCTCACGGTGACCGGCCAGATTCCTGTGAGCAACCTGCATGCAGGATTCGAACACAAGAGCAACTCTCTTCTCCTGCAGTTTCCCGCAACTGAGATTTAGAAGCAGGCAGAGTAGCCATCGTGGCTAAGCCATGAATACCCCTCCCCTCCACTGATTTCTCCAATCCTCTTTTAAAGCCCTCCATGCCCAGGCTGTCACCACCTCCTGTGGCAGCGAGTTCCAAAGTCACCAAACAGACGCCGCAATTCAGGGCTTGGGAACCAGGAGCATCAAAACCCCTTCCATTATTATTTTACATTCCGGTCCAGATTTTCCAAGTACACAAACCGAAGATGCCCTTGAGGCAGGGTTCGAAATTAGCAGGGCGCCAGGCACATTTTGCGCCTAAAATTTCTCCATTTGCGAGCACCTCAAAAAGACTGGGCGCCATTTTTTGCGCCTGGCTGACACTCCAGGATTACGGAAATGTAGGCCCTTTGATGCCTTGAAGTAAGTGTTAAGGATAGACAATATGTCAAAGAGTTTAACAAAAAAGAGTAGAGTGTTTTGAAAACTGAAGTACGGTACCAGTATTTTTATTGACAACACCAAATAAAACATGCGTTTACCGTTTCTGCTAAAAATGTGATACTAACAATGTGTCGCTTATGTCAATTGCAAATTAATGCCTGCTTATCAAAATAATAAATAAAGAGTTGCTGACTCCCCACCAAAATGGCGACTAGACGTTCTGTTTGGCGCCCACTCAGGTTCCAGGAGCCATTTGATCCTAGCTTTTCCACTCTATAGTTTCTAACACTGCCTGGAGGCCTGTGCAGGGAGGGAGTGACCCTCCAAGTTGGGATGTTATTACAACTTCCATCATCCCCGGCCATTCTGGCTGCTGGAAGTTTGAGTCCAACAGCATCTGGAAGGCCACACAGGTTGTGTCCCTCCCCCGTCCCCGAGCTACAGCCCTTTCCCTTCAAAATGCAGGTTTCCAGACCTGATGGCTCTGAATCAAGGATTGAAATAGGAAACTGCCTTATGAAGAGTCCATCTAGCTTGGTACTGTCTGCACTGGCTGGCAGCAGCTCTCCAGCTTCAGAAAGGATTCATTCCCAGTCTGACATGAAGATACCAAGGACTGCATCTGGGACCTTCTGCATGCAAAACAAATACTCCAGCCCTGAGCTATGGCTTTTCCCCAAATGCCACTGGACTCCAACTACCTCCATCCATGACCACTGGCCGTGCTGGCTGCTGGGAGCCCGAAAACATTCCAAGGATCTCACAGGGAAAAGACACCAATCTTTTCTCCACTGGTTTTCACCACGTTATTAAGGTGGTTTTCAAACTTCAGAGAACTGGAACCACTTCTGCATTTATCCATCATCCAGCCCGGACACTGAGGTCCAGCACCGAGGGCCTTCAGGTGGTTCCCTCCCTGCGAGAAGTGAGGTTACAGGGAACCAGGCAGAGGGCCTTCTTGGTGGTGGCGCCCGCCCAGTGCAACGCCCTCCCACCAGATGTCAAGGCAATAAACAACTATTATACTTTTAAAAGACACCTGAAGGTGGCCCTGTTTAGGGAAGTTCTTAATGTCTGGCGCTGTATTGTTTTTGATATTTGGTTGGAAGCCATACAGAGTGGCTGGGGAGACCGAGTCAGATGTGCAGGGTATAAATAATAAATTATTATTATTATATTATTATTATTTAGGAAACCAAAGACCAGCTACAAATCTCGGCGCGCTGCAAATGATTCTAGGATGCATTCTGCGGGGTGCAATCCAAACAGTGTGGGGTTTCTCCACTAAACCGAGGGTGCGGCCCAGAACACATCCAAACCGCATCTCAGCACAGAGAGCCAGCTGTCCGGAGAGGACAAACACTGGCTTTCAGGCCTGCCACCCCTGACGAGCCCCAGAAGCCAGTTTGAAAGCCAGGGGTGCACCCATGACTTGCAGGCATGGCAGCACCCTCTCCTTTCATGCAAAGCGAAGGGTGCCAGGGTTGACTATGAATTCACGAATGTTGAGAGTCCAGCGGGGGGGAGAGAAGAGACTTCAAGCCCCAAATGCAGCAGTTATGTGGCCACAACGGTCCAGCGGCAGTGTGGGAGATCAGCCCATGCCAACGCAATGGAGGGGAAATCTGTGATGTGTGCAGGGCAAATGGCAGATGTTTGTTCTGGAGAGGATCTCCTCCAACTTTGATGCAAGATTACAAAGGTCAAGAGGCCTGGGAAGGGTGTCCTTTGCATTTGGGGAAGATGAAAGTACTGTAAATCGCTTAGAGGTGCCTCACAGGAAGCTATTCTCAAAGGGAAAATATAATAATAATAATAATAATAATAATAATAATAGCCAGCCACCTTGGACTCCTTTGGGAGGAATGGTGTGATATAAACTGAGTAAGAACCCAAGAAGAAAGAGCCTGCTGGATCAGGCCCATGGCCAATCTCAACCAGCATCCTGCTCTCACTGGGGCCGACCAGATGCCCATTGTGGGAAAACCACAAGCAGGGCCTGAGAACAAGGGCATTGCTGCCTCTAACTGTGGAGACACGGCAAAGCCACCAGGGCTGGCCGCCTTCGAAAGCCCTCTCTTCCTCCATGAATTTGTGTAATACAGTACAGTGGTACCTTGGGTTACATACGCTTCAGGTTACAGACTCCGATAACCCAGAAATAGTGCTTCAGGTTAAGAACTTTGCTTCAGGATGAGAACAGAAATCGCGAGGCAGCAACAGAAGGCCCCATTAGCTAAAGTGGTGCTTCAGGTTAAGAACAGTTTCAGGTTAAGAACGGACCTCTGGAACGAATTAAGTACTTAACCTGAGGTACCACTTAGTCTTTTAAAGTCACCTCGGTCGGTGGCCATCCCTGCCTCCTGTTCCATAGCTTTGACGCTGCGCTGCGTGAAGAACTTTCTTTTACCTGTCCTAAATCTAAATCAGCTTCACTGGATGTCCACGAATTTCAGTGTTATGAGGGACAGAGACAAACTTTTCCCTATCCATTTACTCCATGCTGGGCATAATCACATAAACTTCTATACCCTAAGCTGAAAAGGCCCAAATGCTGCAACTCCTAGGAGTCTCGCTCTATCTCTGGATCACTTTGGCTGCCCTTTTCTGAACCGCTTTCAGCTCTACAATATCCTTTTTGAGGTGTGGCGACCAGAACTGCACAGTCAATAAATATTAATGTTATGAATGCCATGAATAAGATCCATGATCTCTAGTGGACCCTCTGTTGGGATGCGCAAGCTTTTGAGCATCCCAGAACTTTCAAGGATGCAATATGTTGTTGCATCTTTTTAACCTACATTGTCTTTGACCTGTGAAGGCCTTGGGATGACAAACCTTCCACATGATGTTGGATTACAACTCCCATCATCCCCCGCAGCCAGCAGAGCCAATGGTCAGGGATAAGGGGAGCCATTGCCCAGAAACATCAGGAAACAGGCTTGTAGGCCTGGCTTTTTAAGCAAACCTTCAGGTTAAATTAGCTTCACTGCTGCAAAATTTTGGGGTACAAAATTTTGCTTCTGTCTGACCTGCCACCTTTAAATATTGTTACCATGAACCATGTGAAGAGTTCCTGACCTATAAACAATATATAAATTTCTGTTATTACTATTTCGTACAAATACCCATCTATGTGTTCGCGCGCACACTGGTTCCTGACTAAAACAACCCGAAAGAGAGGAATCGAATCAAAGATTTTCCCCACAAGTCCTCTTCTGTCCACTTACTGAAGGTTTATTTGGAGAGACAGGATGGGCAGAGTTTTCTACAGAACAGGGACATCAGTGTCCTCACACCTTCCTATCCATGAGTTTACGGCTCCTGGACCACCATGCACACCTCATGTCTGGGGGCTCACTATTTCAGAATTGGTCACTTATAATGCCCATGAAGAGAACGCAGGGAGGTTTCATTCAAGTTTTTTGCCAGCTGCAGGGTAAAGATCTGGACCACGCAAAATCTGGCCAACATCCTCCGCAAAATGATTTTAATAGGAAATGTCCCATATTGTATTGGCTTGAGGGACATAACTGAGGGTTGGGTTTGTTTCTTAAGCATTCATGTTTTCATACAAAAATACTATGGGAAGTGGTTGCCTCAGCTGAAGAAAGCAGCTGCCCTACAAGGAATTTCATGTAGGGCAGGGATATCCAACTTCCAAGAGACTGCGATCTACTCAAAGTATTAAAAAAACTGGCAGTGATCTGCCCATTAGTTGTTGAGGGTTTTTTTGGGAAGCCAAAGTTCTTGAGCTTTTTTAGGGGAGCGGGAATCGACCTGGCCTGGGAGGTGGTGATCTACCTGGAACATCCCCATAACCTACCAGTAGATTGCGGTCTACCTGTTGGACATGCCTGATCTAAGGGGAACCTGGAGACTTCCAGATGTTGCCAGACCACAGCTCCACCATCCCCAAACCACTTGCACACTGGCTATAGGAAGCCCAGCAACTTCCAGGGGGACACAAACTCCTCTGATCTGGCCCAGAACTGTCCATTCTTCCAGGCAGTTAGGGCTCAAAACATTTCAGGAAGAGACATCCCTTGGACCTGCTTAAGGGTCACATCCATCCCCCAAAAGAATCCTGGGAACTGTAGTTTGTTAAGGGTGCTGAGGACCACTAGGAGATCCTTCCCAGAATTACAACCCCCAACATCCTTAACAGACCACAGCTCCCAGCATTTTGGGAGGTGGATGGGATGGAGAGGGCCATGACTGTTCAACTGGTGTAAGGGGGCTTTAAACACTCTGTCCAAGACCTGCCTCTCTCCCCATGGCACCCACAGCTCAAGTGCTTGCTATGCATTTGGGGGCTCTGGTACCCACACAAATCTTCCCAGACACTTCCACAACGGAAGCCCTTGTGGCACTGTGGCTCAAGCGGCACACTAGGTCTAGGAGACCTGGGTTCGAATCAGCCAAGATGCAAATATTTCTCTCTCTCTCTCTCTCTCACACACGTTAGCCAAGGCTGAACCAGATGACCTTTGGAGCTCCCTTCGGCTTGCATAACAGAGATTATTATTAGGGAGAAGTTGTTGATAATTAGAAGAAAACAAGCTGCTGCAGGTTAAAAGCACGGGGTTCAA